>NC_041721.1:6490597-6850597 GCF_900700375.1 Denticeps clupeoides | reverse complement strand
CGTAATAAACGGCTACTTACTACGCTGCTATGCTGTAAAATTACTGATGGAGATAACATCACTGTAATAGTAATGTAATAATATGTTTAAAAAAAAACTTAAATACACTGGAGTAACTTAACCATAACGTGATCAAATGTTTATTAAAATATCCTAATTCTGATTACAGAATGTACAGACTGTCACTGGACAACATTACAATGGTATTTCCTACAAACAATGGAAAAAAGGTCTTCAGCCATTTAAATGAACAAGAAAATTATGTTATAATACTAGATTTTGTGTGACTGCAGAAAAAGTATGTGATATTTAGGCTTCCCAGCAAGACTACTAAAATTAAAAATCCTCCCAAAATCACAACACTTTCATGCACCGTATTGACTATTATAAAAGGTGTGTTTAATATATATTAAAAACTGGGTCACACACACCTTTACAAACTGGGTGAAAGGTACGGTGTTGTCAGACTTTGAGTCTGGTTCAGCATGAGAACAGTACGAGTAGAACAGGATCTTCTACATTCTCACTGCAGAACTAGAAACAAACACATTAATGAAGACTGAAAGCATCTCTGAGTAACATGCACATGTGCATACACACACACACACACACACCTACCTAGTTAAAATCCTGTGGCTCTGTGTAAATAAGTAATTAAGTGGACAAACGAGTCTGAGAGAGAGGCTGTGGCCTCTTTCTGTCTAAATTGTCCGGCTTCACCCCACTCTACACACACACACACAATCACACACACACACACACACACACACACACACACACACACACCTGCCGTCCAAATCAATAATTCAGGCTCTGTTAAAGGAAGGAGCTGAATCATTAATACGATGGCAGCGTGAAATCAGATCAGGTTGACTGATGTGATCCAGCCTGTGTTCTGAGTTGTCGTCTCTGTCCAGGCTGTGTGTCCCGTCATTTTTGAGCTGCTGAGTCTGTAAGGGGTAAAAGGGTGTGTGCTGACCCTGCTGGGCTTTTAGCTCCAGCGTTTACCGGATGCACAGAAACAGGCCCATACAGTTATGTAACATTCTGGTCAATAGCACTAATTTAGGTCTAACACACTCACCATCCACTTTCTTCAATCAAGCCAAAAACACACACAGCCTGGGGTCTCAGAACCTTTCCACTCTTGAACTCATGGATGAATATGTCAGTGTAGAATAGAATAGAATGAGATTTAAAGCAATTCCTTCAGTGCAGACATGAATGTAGAAAACAGAACAAGATCAATACAAAATGTACAAAAATACAATATACAATAAGGTGTCAAGAATTACAAAGTGGATGTATGCATATGAAAAGAATACATAACTGAGTACGGGTTTTTATATACTGTACAGTCTGTGTGGGTTGCATGTTATTGCACATTGATTTCAAGGTATTTACAGTAATGATGAACGTAGTGAGTAGTGTGTAGTATGTAGATGTAATTGCATGCAAGTTGAGTGGACTATGAAAATGTTAAATCTGGATACATAAAGCTGGCACATTTGTGTCATTTACATTTACAAAAGACAAGGATTCAATTTGGAGACTGCAGGAAAGAGAAAATTCCATTTTGTAGCTGAATTTGTATATATGGGTTTAAGACTGACCTTACACCTTTATGATTCAGGTATTACTTATTTATTAGCTATAGAAACAAATATCTTGTTCCGAGTTCTGTGATGGAAGGAGTCAATATTACTCCTGCTAAGCGAGTGTGTGTGGAATGATTCATCTGGCCATCAAACAGGCCAAACACACACACAAACACACACAAACACACACTTCATAAGGTTGCATCAAAAGGTTTAGATCTCTTTGTCCACACCTCACCAGTCATCTTTGTGTTCAAACGTGGGAGCAACATAATGTCTGTCTAGTTAGTGAACATTTAGCTAAGTGCCATTGGGTGAGTGCACTAATTCAATGTGAGTGACCTTTTATCTGTTCACTGCTCACAGATACATTCACACATGATAAATAAATTCCAAAAAAACTATAAAAAATATATAAAATATTTTATGTGTGCGTGTATGTGTGTGTATACACACACACACACACACACACACACTTTTGGTACAAATCCTGCTGTAGTTACAAACTATGGATTCAAATAACATTGAATATAACACTGCCCATTCTTAGGCTGCTGATGTTTCAGACCCGTGCAAAAAAACTGTAAAAAAACTTGCTGAAATTGTAGAACACAAATATTATAGTGCAGACAAAATGTCCATTATGAAAGTGAAAGTGAAAGTGAAGTGATTGTCATTGTGAAACACTGCAGCACAGCACACAGTGACACGACAAAATGTGTCCTCTGCTTTTGGTGAGCAGTGGGCAGCCATGACATGCGCCCGGGGAGCAGTGTGTGGGGACGATGCTTTGCTCAGTGGCACCTCAGTAGCACCTTGGCGGTTTGGGATTCGAACCGGCAACCTTCTGATTACGGGGCCACTTCCTTAACCACTAGGTCACCACTAAAAATCATCATTAAATTAAATGATTAAATGTCATTTTTAGGGTCAACACACATGAGTGACATACATACAGAAAGTTCCTACTATGTGCTGTGGATTGTGATTTGCTATTTGAACATGTTTGTTGAGTCCTGTTTACTTTTGCATGATAATGGAAGATCAGATAAACAGAGGAGAAGAATTTCCTCTCATGTGATGACCATTATGGGTTGTATATCACTCATTTCCCTTGTTTTCTTGTTCTTTTTTTGGGGAAATTGGGTGTGTGAATGCCCAGTCTCCCAATTTTTTTGTCACATTATTAATATATGAATAATAATGATCAGTGAGGGTTGGGCAACACTTTGAATAACTTTAACTTTCTAGTGATCGGGATGGCGGGGGGTGGGTCTACCTCGGCACTCAATTGCGTCCCAATTGAGTTTTGCATTCCTCTATAGACCATGTGAACTAAAGCCAGACGATCGCACTGAAGCCAGAGACAGGAAGTTTAACAGGAAAACGAGCGAGCAAACACTATCACAAGTATGTTGATTACACACAAACATGGTCTGACCCTCCACAAAGCCAAAGAGTCCCCCCGCCCCCAGTGACTGTAATTGTCAAACACACATTTCTGTCACTGAGTCGTGAATCAGGCACACTCACAGACTCTTGCAAATGATCACTGGCCTCAGGTTGATGGCTCTGAACCCCCATTTCTGTACACATTCTGGAGACGCCCACTGCAGGTTGTTGAGCGGTGGGCTTAGACACCAATGGGCAGGGCGCATTGCACTCGGAGCAGTCGGGTGTTTAAAAATTCACAACTCAATGAAAGAGTTTCTCTCTGAAAAATTAATGCCACGTGCTCTGGTCTGAAGCGGCTGTAAGATATCGAGTTTCTCACCTATCTCACTTTCTTTCTGCAGGCCGCTCTTCGCGCTTCCCCTCTTTCACATGATTGTTACCGACGTTTGATTAAAAAGGTATTGCAGTAAAATATAACTCGCTCTTTCCATTGTGAAGTGAATGTGAAGTGATTGTCCCTTGTGGTACACAGCAGCACAGCGTACGGTGCACACAGTGAAATTTGTCCTCTGCATTTAACCCGTCACCCTGAGTGAGGAGTGGGCAGCCATGACAGGCGCCCGGGGAGCAGTGTGTGGGGACGGTGCTTTGCTCAGTGGCACCTCAGTGGCACCTTGGCTGATCGGGATTCGAACCGGCAACCTTCTGGCTTCCTTAACCGCTAGGCCGCCACTGCCCCCAATTTCCAGTAGACCATGCTCCTAAGGTGCTCCACATCAGTTGGTAGTTTTTTTTAATTACACAGCATCAGAAAATACAAAACATAAATCAAGAAGATTTAGGTTTTTAGTTTCATGTGAAAGCTACAAGGAGAATACAGTTCATTTTTTTTCATACACCTAGTGACGAGTCTGTGACGTTGTTCACCGATTAAAAAGTTAACAAAATAATACTTATTTCATTCCAATGCAGAGACGAGAGATAAATCGCGAACTTGAGAGGAATGATAATTGGAAGTCTTTGTTCAGTCGCAGGCCCCGCCCCTTTCTCGCCCCAGCCCGGGGGGTGGGCGGAGCCTCGGTCCCAGCGCGTCGCGCCGCGCGTCCCGGTTCGGAGTCAGACCGACGCGAGCGTCCGTCGCTGCCGCTGGCGGGACGCAGGACGGGGCGATGCGGCGGCCGCCGCTGGTTCGCGGGAGCAGGTGCCGCGGCGGGTGAAAGTTTGACGCCAAGTCCGAGGCCCGAGCGTCTGCGGCCGAATGGTAACTATGCGCGTTCCCGCGCAGCCCGAGTGGCGGCCGCGCGCCGCGCGTGTTTTTGTGGGTCATTGTGCTGTTCGCGGGGACGCGCCGCTTGTATACACGCTCTGCGGGTTGTGCGTTAATGGCACATCCGTGGAGTTTTGATTGAAAGCTTTATCGGCTCTATGTTTGAAACAACAGTGGGACGCCACAAAAGCACATAATGGAATAAAACCTACTAAAACAGTAACGTTCTGCAAAAATCTGAAACAATCTTAACAAAGTTCTGCTAAGAAAAAAAAATATATATAGACCTTTCCTAAATTAGTATATATGGTTAATACAGTACTATATACTAGCATATAGGAGTGGGGGGAAATGTTATTAATAAATTATCTTCAGGCAAGTGACGTTTAAAGCCATAAACTGTTACATATTTGGTTTTGTAAAGTCTAATGTGCTGGAATTGTCGAGTTGTAATATCATTGTTATAGCAGGCAGCATATCAGTATACCCGTGTGCTGATTCCGTAGTCGCCTGAACACTTCCGTATACATGCCTGAGGATTTAAAATGTCACATGACTGGAATGGTGTCTGTTCATTTGGGTTACTTAAAGTAAGTACGTAAGTACTTTTATTTTAAGGACTTAACCTTTCTGTGTAAAGATAAAAGAAAATCTTGCAGAGATAAAATGGCATGCAGAGTCCACGTGCACGCACACACACACACACACACACACACACACTCTGTTGTTGGAGAACTGTGGGCATTCTGTTGTTCTGAGCAGAAGCCCTTACTTGTTGTCAGGGTAACCACAGAATCCGCCCCACCCCCATGCTGAATGGTCAGAGGGCAGACTTCTGTCCAGCCGTGTGCACCCCACTCTTCCTCTCTCTCTCTCTCTCTCTCTCTCTCTGTCTCTCTCTCTTTCATTCTTTCGTTCTTTCCTTCCATCAGAAAGGTTGTTTTTTTTTGGTTGTCAGTTTGGTGGTGGGATGCGCGTGTGTGCTGTCACACTATGTCACCAGACATCGTACGCACAGTTGCGCAGGCGTATAAGAATTTGTTCCGCCCGACCGCGGCATGCATTTGCATGTGTTTGCGAACGTGTGTGTATGTGTGTGTGTGATCCTGTAAAGATCCTGATCTGCAGTTGACGTTTTGTCAGGATATGCGGACGCGCCGCCCCGTGTTGCCGTGTGTCTTCATATCACTTTCACCACATTACCTCTGAAGTAGTGTTGCTCTGACAGGATTACACAGTTCTCTCTCTCTCTCTCTCTCTCTGTCTCTCTCCCTCTCACACACACACACACACACACACACACACACGCTCATACACACAGAATTTCCCATTCACACCAGCTGGGCCGCTCGCTTTTCTTGAGCTGAAGGACAGGGCTGGTAATCTGTGATCTGGACAGGGAGGATTAAGAGCGAGGGGGGAGAGAGCAGGAGAAACAGAGATGCGGGGATTATTGCTTTTCCAGGCTTTTCACGTGCGCCGCTGCCAACTATCGCATACCTGCTGTACAGGCGCCGCTTTCCCAACACGCCGGTACCAGGGGAACAACTATTGGCCGAATCATCACGATACGGGGGACACAGTTCGCCGCATTATGACACATTTAGACGCATTGAACCGAACCCTTCAGCCACAATGTTGAAAAGGTTGCATGGATTATGAAGTATTGCAGAAATGTTTGAGAGTCTATTTTACCCCAGCTGTTTGTTTAATTGCCATTTCTTTTACATTCTTTTACTGTCACAGGACTAGCTGCTGCTAAACGAAAGTGAAAGTGAAGTGATTGTCATTGTGAAACACTGCAGCACAGCACACGGTGACACAACGAAATGTGACCTCTGCTTTTAACCATCACCCTTGATGAGCAGTGGGCAGCCATGACAGGCGCCCGGGGAGCAGTGTGTGGGGACGGTGCTTTGCTCAGTGGCACCTTGGCGGATCGGGATTCGAACCGGCAACCTTCTGATTACGGGGCCGCTTCCTTAACCGCTAGGCCACCAAATGATGTTTGCTCACGAGCCACTGGAAGATGAATTTAATTGAGGCCTTTTAAATACTTTATTATACCAGTGTACAGTAACAGTATAACTGGTAAATAACAGCACACGTTCATCAGGCAGGGGCTTCTCATACAGTCCACAATAACACAGATAACAGCATTCAAGTTTAGAATTTAGAAAAAAAATTCTTTTAGTATTCAGAATACGCCATTGTGGTTCGTTAAAAGAGTTACAAGGTGAAGGTGCTTCTTTTTTTTGCTGTTGTTAAATTACAATAAAACATAACTAAATTATAACAATTTTCTTATACTTTTATGGGGAAAACACGACCCGGGCTACGGTGCTGCCGCTGCTGGTAACTCGTGACGGTGGGTTCCGACTGCAAGCTGCAATCACCAAAAAAACGTTTTTTTCTATACCACCATGAAGTTTCTTGAAATATTGTGATATAATTTAGAGGCTCCATCGCCCACCCCTACGCAATATATCTCGTAACTTAAGATGTGTGTGTGTGTGTGTGTTGTTTCCACGTGTACAGTAATTCCTTGTCAGAACAGGTTTGTGCAGGATTCCCCTCCCTCCAGCAAGACAGCACACACACACACACACACACACACCTAAAACAGATAAAGTTGAGGCAGCTTTATCTTTAGCCTGCTGCATCTGGACATCTGGATGGTGCAACATTTCGTCTGCAGGGCCGCAGATGGCACCTGCGTCATCTTACGCGATCGCCCGGCGCTTTGGAATGCTGCCGCGCCAGGTGACCAGCTGACATCATTTTAGGCCGTGGCATCGGATTGCCTGTTCTCTGTGTCTGGGATAAGAATCACTTCATCTTAATCACCTTTTTCTCGTCCATTCCATCTCGCCTCCCGCCCTTCCTGTCTCGCAAAAAACACAGACACGCTCATTGTCTAATGATCTTCACCCCGTGACTCTTTAATACACGTACAAACCCACGTGGCTTTAAAGTGCTTTCAGGTTTAGCTTATTTAAATGGAGATGACTTACACGACTGGTCTGAGTATGGGAGCTGAGAGAGATAAACCATCATGTTGGACTATTTAACATTAAATATGAACGGCAGAGAGAGAAGCTCAAATATATATGAGCACATGTGCATGTGCAGGGACAGGAATATTGGCCAACACCCTTGCAGCCATATGTGCCAGTGTGACCCAGATATGTAGCCTCTTTGGGTCTTATGGTAGCAGCACGGTCTATTGAGAATTCAGACGTGAAACAGGACACACACACACACACATACTCTCACACACACATTGCACATGGTCGAACAATGTCGTCCCCGAGTAACAAAGAGTCCCTGAGTATTCGGTTGCCCTGCTGTCATAGTAACAAAACCTAATGGAATTTAATTTTGACCCAAGAGTGGAGTGTTATTCTGAACCTTCGGTGTGTGTGTGTCTGTGTGTGTGTGAATCTGTTTTTAAACTATCATTAGCCGTCCTAATTGTTGTTGTGTCATGGTGTGTATGTGTTATGGGTGTAACCGCTCTGTCCATAGATGTACCAATCTGTCAATTATTTCTCATTGCTTTCCCACTAAATGCGTTCACTGGTCACAGTTTGCGAAATCTATTTACTGTTCGCCGTTGGCCTTTTCTGCAGCTTTTATTTTGCGAGTCATTTTGAGATCTCATTCTGATTTTTTCTTGTATACTTAAGACTAATGTACTTATACTTATACTATATACTTATAATATACTTATAATATACTATCCAATAATTATGTAGTGTTCCCTGTTAGTGTGTTAGTGGTTAGTGTGTTATTATACATTAGCCAATTTAGATCATTTGGAGACTATAAATGACCAAGGTGCACACTTGCCATGATGATTGTGTGTCGTGGATTGTGATTGTGTGTTCATTGTGTTTTGTTCATCGTTATCCTGATCGTGTGCAGCGGTTGTGAGTGTCTAAATGTTACCTCTTCTATCGCCTCCCTGTTGGGTCCTTCATCTGTGAGTCCTGTTCTGATGCGCGTACCTGTTTTATTTTTGGGTACCCCCCAAGGTGATCAAGGTACACGGGCGCTTTTCTTGGCTGATGGGTTAAATGCAGAGGACACATTTCATAGTGTGCACCGTGTGCTGAATGTTTCTGTCATTGTGAGTCACAGCAATCATTTTCTCTGCATAATGTGCTACACAATAATGTCCCTTTCGCTTTCTTTCCTTGTTATACCAATGTTCATATTGCTGTTGGTGGACATCTTTGGACCACGTCCACTTCCAAACCAATAATGCAGATAGAATTTCAACGTTTTAATCCAAGACCTCTTATTTGCAGACAATAGTTAATGTTACATTCATGAACGCCCCTAATGTTCTATATCTTATTTAGCACAATGAATATGTCAGAATCAGTAGAGCACACAAGCCATGTCTCAACTTGGGTGCAGCAATGTTGTAAAGGTGCTTTTGAAGATCGAATATATCACTGTGGCATGACAAGGCTGCCCCATTTCAGAGACATCAGTATGCAAAGGATTTTATATGCGGAAAAAAATATGCATATCCTGGAAGGGCCCTGTCATACCGCGATGATGCATAATGCTGCATTAGAAGAATGTGTCCCTTAAACTGATACACACCCATTGAATGTAAGTGTCTTTTTTTTCTGCTATTACAATCATGAGCGGGTGTATTTCTGGGGAAATGCACAGCTCAGGAATTCCTGCTTTTTTGGACCATGCTATCTAAAAGGCACCAGTTGTTCTGGTGCTTCTCAGTGATATGCTGACAAAGATTTTCAGTGAAACATCGGCTAAAGATACTAAATATTATTAATAAACCCCAGACACAATGGAATCGTTACAACCCTTAAATAAAAACTGCATTTGTCAGTGAATTCGTTTGTATTTACTGTATCTGTGTGTGTGGTTCCAGGCGGAGCGTTCTGGTGAGGGTGGTGTTCTTGGTGCTCCGGCTCTGTTGAAGGGCGCGTCGGAGCCAGAGCTGGACTGTGATGGAGCGGCACGGGACTCCCTGCGCGCTCGGCCACGATTGGACAGTCTGCAGCAAAAGGTGCTTAAGGTCACGGAGCAGCTCAAGATTGAGCAGACAGCCAGAGACGAAAACGTGGCCGAGTATCTGAAGCTCGTGAACAACGCCGACAAGCAGCAGCTGGGCCGCATTCGCCAGGTGTGTAACAGTTCCAGTATTCCAGACATAAACCTCACCGTTGGTTTATTATCCATTGATTCAGTACATAAGGTATAAATTATATGTCTATAACTAGAATACTTTCAATTGGTAAGAATGCTGTAAAGTAGATGTGATAATTGAGCAATCAGAACCGGTGAGCTACAGTTATAAGTTCAGTGCATCAGCACACCGGTGCCAGTTTCTCATCACGTATCGTGTGTATTTGCTCCTGATTACTCATGTTTGGCTATGAGTGTAGGTGTCAGAATAAAGCTGAACTCTGGGTCGACTACATGAGAATTTAGAAGTGCTTGGTTTTCAGTAAAACCTTTTCTAACGTTAAAGTACTTTAAGGCATCAGATTATAATTTCATGGTGCAACAAATCAAAATTTCATTTGGAACTACCTGGAACATATTTATGGTATAATTATAAACTTTATTTTTCAGCCACACTTTACGGCCTATTTAACAGCGTGTCAAAATCATGGCCCACGGGACACCTCCCACGAGATCACTTTATATAGATCTATTATTAAGGCCCAGCGATATGAAGCACTGATAACACACAAACTACAGATCCCATAATGCAGTGCTTCAGTTACCTTGCCGAATGCGAGGAGCTGAATTTGTACAGGTGCAGTTTCCATGAAAAAAAAAAAAACGAAAAAAAATTGGTTTGTGCTTTAAAGTCACCAAAGTGCAATGCGAACCATGTGTAGGGCACTCAGTTTGTCAGCAAAGTGTGCACTGCATTATGGGATCTGTAGTTTGTGTGTTATCAGCGTGTCATATTGCCGGGCCATAATAATAGATCTATGTAAAGTGATCTCGCGGGATGTGGCCGAGTTTGATACATGTGCTTTTAACTTCCTGACCTCATCAACATCCCGAGATTTGGTGCATTCTGACGTCCCGCTGGTACACTCTAGTACATGTCACGGTGGTTGGTATAAATTGCTGGTGAAAAAGAATAGTACCATTCTATTTGGATCTGTTCTAATCCATAATCCATTTCTAGTTTTTGCTGTTTAATGCGTGTTAGTAGCCTAGTAACACACTCGCCTATGAACCAGAAGACCATGAAGTCACAGGTTCAAACCCCACTTACTACCATTGCCTCACTGAGCAAGACACTTAACCCTGAGTGTCTAACTACTTAACTACTGATTGTAAATTAATCTGGAGAAAGACGTCTCATAAATACCACAAATGTGAATGTAATGGACCTTTGATGAATCTTCTTTGTAAGGTATTTGAAAAGAAGAACCAGAAGTCCGCCCAAACCATTGTTCAGCTGCAGAAGAAGTTGGAACAGTACCACCGCAAGTTGCGAGAGCGTGAGAACGGACCCAAGCAGCCCTCATCCACCGCTGTCAAAGAGGACAAGAGCTCATCCAAAGACAGTCTGAAAGATTTTGTTATAACACTGAAGCACCCCTCCCTGGACAAGGTGAAGACCGTGGGGCCGGGGGTGTCTCTCTCGTCCCCGTTCTTCTTCAGCAAGCCCCGCGAGTTTGCCAACCTCATACGTAACAAGTTCGGCAGTGCGGACAACATTGCCCACCTCAAAAACTCCATGGAGACGACGGGCAGCTTCCAGGCTGAGGGGGCCGGACGCACGCTAAGTGGCAGTGCCACCATAACGCCCAAAAGCAAATACATGCCTAGCGATGACGAGTGCTCAACAGGCACCTCTGTATCGGCCGACAGCAATGGCCACACTCCCGCCGTAGGCTCCCAAGGCGCCGCCGCCCCGGGAGGCGGGGATGGGGAAGGCCAGGGCGAGGCCTCCTACAGGCTGGTCGAGGCGTTGCAGGAGGTGCGAGAGGTCAGGGAGTCTCAGGCACAGCTGGCAGAGGACATGGAGGCTCTGAAAGCCCAGCTGAAGCGGGACTACGGCTTCATCACACAGACCCTGCAGGAGGAGAGATACAGGTACCCGTGCATTTAGACATGGGACTTAAACGCGAGTGTAGGAGGGAGGCCGAACAGAGAAATACGCTCTCTCGTAGACGGGAGGGGATTTAAGGTTTATCTCATTTGCCAGTCGATTTTGCGTCCATTTCAGTGTGCACATCATGCAAATCACCACACTTAAACCTGCCTCCATCGCCGCCTCAGGTACGAACGACTGGAGGACCAGCTGAATGACCTGACCGAGCTCCATCAGAACGAAACAGCGATTCTGAAGCAGGAGCTGGCCAGCATTGAGGAAAAAGTGGCCTATCAGGCTTATGAGAGAGCACGAGATATACAGGTGCATGCAGATACACGTTCGGGCAAATGGCCCCTTTATTAGAAGCACCCTCTGTAGGTGCAGAGTGAAATTCCCACTTCAAATCCAAATCTCTATCCTTTCAAATCACCATTGCAATATTTACCTGGTTTACATGGATAGACACGAATAAAGTGGGCCAGTAAAAGCTGTAGGTCTGTACACACTTTCTGGTCTCTCGTGTGACACTGGCTAATTGGAAATGCTCTGGAACATATTTTCCTCAGAAGACAATGTAGACAATGTACTGAGACTGAACGAAGCAGTGTCACCGTCACAGCCGCAGTCACAGCCAGGAACATTAGCTGCTTTTGTTTGTATGCAAAGTGTATGTTTTGAATTTGACTGGCTGCGTCCATTCGGTCAGTAGCAGTGCTACTGTGTACAGAAACTGACGATGATCATTATTATTATCATGAAATCAATGAATTCACCTGTAATCAGCAAGGCCTTGTCTCTCTGTCCTCTCCTGTCTGTGTGTAGGAAGTATTAGAGTCGTGCCAGACTCGTGTCTTTAAGCTGGAACTGCAGCAACAGCAACAGCAGATTGTCCAACTGGAGAGCGCAGACGCTAAGGTCATTATGCACGTGCACACACACACACACACACACACACATAATCACACATGTGCTTTGCAGGCAATAATATTGATTCTATCCATTCCCATATCCATACCTTTTGACCATATATAGGGTGTAAATGGTTCAGTTCGGAAAACAGATTTACATTTGCGGCATTTATCAGACGCCCTTACCCAGAGCCACTTACAATCAGTAGTTACAGGGACAGTCCCCCCTGGACACACTCAAGGTTAAGTGTCTTGCTCAGGGACACAATGGTAGTAAGTGGGATTTGAACCCGGGTCTTCTGGTTCATAGGCGAGGGTCATACCCACTAGGCTACTACCACCCACACACTGGAAATGACACACTGGAAATGCATTTTTAGAACAGCTTTTATGAAGAAATGGGGTTTGATTAGAGTTGGCAATTGTATTCTTTGCATAAATATAAAAAACTGCTCTGTACCGTTTAAGTGGCGTCATGGGCATTACACAATCATCCCTTTATACAGGGAACCAGCATTTCTGGCATTCCACCGTGTTACATTGCCAGCACTGTGGGAATCCTGCAAAAATAATCTCTACTCCTGCTGTTTTTGTATTTGTACATGTAACATTACAGCCAATATGCACATATATATCTGTCATATATTTTGTTCAAAGGTCACCCCCCCCAATTATTTTTTCTTGACATCACTGAATAATGGAGTGTATGTTATTATAGGAAAATTATTTATAATGATCAGTAAAATTGTCTTCTAAGCTAATTAAAACATTAATTTGACCACGACTGTCCCTTATATATACAGAGGGGCATGTGTTACTTTTGGTGGGGTGCTTAAGTACCTATTTCAAAATGTCTTTTTTCAGGTCCTGTTGGGAAAGTGCATCAACATCATGCTGGCCATCGTCACGGTGATCCTCGTGTGTGTTTCCACGGCGGCCAAGTTCACAGCTCCGCTGATGCGCAGTCGCCTACACGTCCTTGGGACGTTCCTGACAGTCTGTGCGCTCGCCGCCGTCTGGAAGAACTGGGAACAGTTGCACTGTGCTGTGGAACGCATGCTGCTGCCCACTTGAGCATGAATGTCTGTCTGTCTGTCTGAGAGAGAGAGGGCAGGGACGCTAGTAGCATCTCAGGGTCTGGAGTCAGGCTGCTGTTTTGAGGTGAAGGATCAAGGTCTCCTTTTACCTTTTTGAAGCCTTTGTTTCACTTTGTGATACTGTACTTTCGTCTGGTAGGCCTGATGTGTGTGTGTGTGTGTGTGTGTGTGTATGCGAATGGTGGTGTGTGTAGCTCCTATGCAACTGTGGTTTTAACAGGGATTTTGTGGTTTGCAGCCCAAGGTGGAAGGGTAAAGAATCCCCAAAACAACCTGCATCTTTACACAAAGAGAGAGTCAATGACCTTCTGACTTCTGAAGTGAACTGGGGTTTGAGCATCTTGTCTCTTTCATTTTTTTTGTACATCACATTGAGAACCTCTGATATTTGCTGAAGATGACTGAAGCCCCCAGCTCTTTGTTGCCAGCTCTTTGCCTAACCTGTGTGTGTGTGTGTGTGTGTGTGTGTGTGAGAGCTACCAGATGTGTTCATTTGAGAGTGAAGGTCAAAATGTACATAAATGAACTGTGTGTGTATATGAGTTAGCTGGGTAATCCGGTTTTGAGCTTCTTCCACAACCCTTTTACAAATTGAAAAATAAATCCTCTTGTATTTGTAAAACCCTCTTTTCATTTAGCTTTCTTTCTGTCTTACTTTACCTGTACACTCACCAGCCACAGCATTTAAACCACTTAGAGCTGAAGTCAATGGCATTGATTCTTTACATTGGCACCCGGCAGTGGTTGGGATATATATGGCAGCAAGTGAGCATTTTGTCCTGGGACGTTTAAGGGTGACTGAGCGACTCCAAAACTGCAGCTCTTATCTTATCGTGGTCTGCAGCGATCAGGTCCTATCAAAAGTGGTCCAAGAAAGGAACCCTGGTAACGTGTGCACACCCACCTGCTGGAGCCCATCCTGTGTGGCAGGGCGGTGTGCCATGCCCATTACAGGGCACATACACTGTTCTTCACCATTTTAAAACGAATACTTAGTTGCACTGTTTGATTTAATTAAAGCATTCAGTCTTTGTGGGTAGGATGGTGCATCTTGGCATGGCAATATTTGGCAAAAGGCATTCTTACATTTTCTTCATTATGCTCGATGTTCATTATTGTCGTGTTGAAATGTGAATTTCCAGATTTCTAGCAGACACCCAAAAACTTTGGTACTAAAGTGACTGGTATTTGGAACTTTAAATAATCACCTTGTCTGAAGCCCCCAACTGCCACCACCATGCTTCATTATAGGTGTGAGGTTATATTGCTGAAGCAAAGTGTTGTTTTTGCACCAAACAAGCCTATTGGCCTAAAAGTTCAACCTTGGTCAGGAGACCATAACACACCTTCCCACATGCTTTTGTGAGACTGGATGTATTTTTGCACATTTAATCTGGGCCTGGATGTGTAAAAAAGGGCTTCAGTATTGCAACCCATGCCAGAAATTCCTGAATTTCAGAGTTGCTGTAGGACTCCACTTGATGGAAACTGTGTGCAGAAAAAAAAATGAATTCTGTATTTAAATCAAAAGATATTCATTTGAGGTTGTGCACATTTATGCAATTTTTGTATTTATCCCCTCAACTTATTTGTTTGAATTACACAGCTTATAGGTCACATTAAATGAGGGAAATGAATAGTTAATTTTTTTTACATGAGAAAACCATGGAAGAGTTACTGCAGAACAATGTGTTGAAACCCTGAATGCTGCACATACCAGAAAGGTGTGAGAACAGGCAGTGCCACACAGCTTCCTGTTTATGTGTAGATTTGTCACCCGTGAACCACGTTGGCCCCTGCCGCCATCTAATGTTCCTACATTGTGAGGAGCATCAGAACTGGACTATGGAGAACTGTAAGGTGAATTTTTAGACTGATGAACCCCATTTTCTTGAGGACACCAGGATGTGTGTGTTGATAACCTGTAGAGGAGGTGTTAAAGATTTGGTCGTAGCACTGTTAACATGGACAAAACCAAAAACAATCTAATGTGTCAGTTAAGTTTTTACCTCAGAAAAATTACACCGTATGTGTATTAATGATGCAGTAACCCATCTGTGTAGAAGAAGTGTTGATTGCCTCTTCTGAAAGCTGAATCCATGAAATTAAGGTCAGCATAATGGGCTCATGAGTAGAAACCTGATCTGGATATTAAACTCTAATGAGCCTAATGCAAGTGATAGCAGCACCCGATGTCATCCAGGACCGAAAGGCCAAAGAAGTCGCTTTAAAGCACACGCTTCCTTTAAATGTCGCTTCTTGCTTTGTGTTCCAACATCAGATAAGAAAAACCTTTAGTCACTCTCTCATCACTTGCTCAAAGCATGTCATAATGAAATAGTGTTTATGTCATAGATAATGGCTTTTATTTAACAGACCAAAAGCATTAAATGGCTCTATGGCCTTCACCAGCTTGAGTAACAAAGAAGCCAAACAGCAACCAAATTGTTGTTGCCCTCATATAAGGTATCAGCATGTGCACCGCATTATTTTGACCACTAGGGGGAGGTAATAAAAAAATTACACAGATTCAGCATGCATTTAATCCTACAAAAATTAATCTGATTACACATGCAGAGCTATGTATCATTACACTGAACCAACATATAAATGCAACACCTTCGTTTTTGTTCCCAATAATCATGAGCTGAACATTTTCTACATACGCAAAAGACCAATTATTCTCAAATATGGTTCACAAAACTGTGTTAGTTTGCACATCCCACCTCACAGTTGTGGCATATCAAGGTGCTGACTGGACAGCGTGAATATTGCGCAGGTCTGCCGTGGACTGCCCACACATGGGCTGGTGTGAAGCCGGTTGGATGTACTGTCAAATTCTCTGAAATTCTCTGAAACTCCGTTGGGGATGGCTTATGGTAGCAAAGTGAACATTCATTTCACATGCTGCAAACTGCACATTCCAGAGTGGCCTTTTATTGTGGGCAGGCTTGAGGTGCACCTGTGCAATATTCACGCTGTCCAATCAGCACCTTGATAGGCCACGCCTGCGAGGTGGGGTGGATTAACCCATTTACATTTACATTTAGAACACTTATCCAGAGCGACTTACAATCAGTAGTTAAAGGGACAACTTAGGTTTAAGTGTCTTGTTCAAGGACAATGGTTCATAGGCAAGTGTGTTACCCACTAGGCTACTACCACCCAGTGGGCAGTGGGGAGTTCAGGGGAGTTTGATTAGAGTCCCTATCAGTGGGGACGGTGCCTTGCTCAGTGGCATCTCAGTGGCACCTCAGTGATTTGGGGCATAAACAGCCAGTAGCTGTGAATAAATGTAAATAAATTGATTAAACAAAACATAATTCTCATTAAGAATACAGAGTACAGAATACAGTATTTGCAATGGTATTAGAATAGTGTCAGGAATCCATAAACATAAGCCACAGCACCAAGTGTTAAAAAAAAAGAAGCAGAGATGGTTTATAAAGACCAGTATAAAACCGACGGAAATTACGGGGACAAAAGACAGAAGCAGGTTCTGCAAGTCATTTATTGGTCTACCTGGTAGATGCTCTAAATCTTCTTGGATTTTGGGTATATAAAAAGAAGGCAAATGTGGGTGTTTGCAGAGCACAAAAAAAATTTATTCTTAGCTATTTGTGTGTGTGTGTGTGTGTGTGTGTGTGTGTTTTTTTGTCATGCTCATTAGTTGCTCCATCTTTAGTTGTTTTCATCTTGTCCATGAGGTTTGGCAAAATACTTATATACCGGTTCCAGCCCCCCAATCACACTAAAAGTATATTGTGATCATGCAAAAGCTATTTTAGTGCTTCAGATTCTTTTTTGTGTGTGCTTAGTATATACTCTTTTTGGTAATGGTGGGAATTATAGCAGGTTAGTATTCAAACACTAGGTGGTGCAGCATGTATTTTGTATTTGTCAGGGAAAGAAGAAGAAAAAAAAGACAATTTATAGCCATGTCAGGTGTCTGGGGAGCAGTGTGTGGGGATGGTGCTTTGCTCAGTGGCACCTCAATGACACCTGCTTCCTTACTCCAATGTTATAAAGACTATAAGAGTAACAGCACCAAGGCAGCTTCCTTCTAAATAACCCACAATGCTGCATTTGAAGGTTGCAACCCCTAAATCCCAGACTCATTTTAAAATTATATTTATAATTGTATTATCTTTTGTATATTTCGTATTGTTGCTGGATTAAGTAGAGGTTAAAAAGCGTTTAATACAGTCCAGGCCACCTTCTCATTCAATGTGTTTTCTTTATTTTCAGTTATGTACTTAACAAAAAGTGGAGACCTGGACTCCACAGTCACCGGACCTGAACCCAATCCAGATGGTTTGGGGTGAGCTGGACCCCAACAAGTGCTAAACACCTCTGGGAACTCCTTCAAGACTGTTGGAAGCTCATCGAGAGAATGCCAAGAGTGTGCAAAGCAGTAATCAGAGCAAAGGGCGGCTATTTTGAAGAAACTAGAATATAAAACATGTTTTCAATTATTTCACCTTTTTTTTTGTTAAGTACATAACTCCACATGTGTTCATTCATAGTTTTGATGCCTTCAGTGAGAATCTACCAACGTAAATGGTCATGAAAATAAAGAAAACACATTGAATGAGAAGGTGTGATCAAAAAACCTTTGTTGCCAGTTTGCGCTCTATTTGCGAGCTCCGTTTGCGGCGTTGGGCGTGTTCGTGCTCGGTTGGGTAACGGGATCTGGCAACTGCGCACTCCGCGCTCTGCTCCGCTCCAGGGTGGGTCAGTGGGAGCGTGGGATGTTCCTTCTCATCCTCGGCGCGCCGTGAGACTCCGACATGCTGCTGCTTCACCTCGCAGTCCTTCTAAGTAACTCTTTTCTTCTTCTTCCATGCTTCCAGAATGTTTTACTATTAAATTAGACTTGTTTTCAACGTTCTCGCTCAATGCAGTGTAATGGAGAACATGTGTGGACAGAGATGAAGAGCGGTGTTTACGTGCTGTTACAGACTTTCCAACGAATTGAAATTAAAAAGTTATGTGTTGTAGATAAAGGAACAATTCCTAACTTACAAACTTATTGAACTGTGCTGCTGCAGGACGATTATTTGATATTTTCCAGAACTGTCCGGTTTATCATTGGAAGCATATTGTGCAATCAACTCCTGAAGGTTCCTGACATTTTTCTAACATTTGTAAAGCACACTGAATCTATCTATCTATCTCGTTATTGGGATTGATGTTTTTTGCATTGATAATCAGAATAATTTCCAGATCATTAATCAATATATGTATTGTTGCCAGATCACTGGCTTTCCTTCCAGAACACTACAGACCTCATTACATCACACCTTTTTCAGCTTACGTCTGTTGTACTTTGTACAGTGAACACCAGTAACGGCAGCAGTGTTCTCTGGAGAGAGTCTCAGTTTATTGAATCTGGCTGAGCAGCCATGAGCAGGCGCATGATTCCTGTTTCCTGGCTGCCGTCGTGTCATGTGCTATTCCCCCGACGTTTCAGGCACAGGGTGGCGTGCCGGAGCACAGGGCCCTGATCTGGGTGATGTGTGTGCTCGGGGAAGCTGTTATCCCGCGACCGGAGACCTGCTGATCGGCAGAGCCCACAGGCTCACTGCCTCCTCCACGTGTGGCCTGTCCGGCCCAGAGCGTTTCTGCATAGTGAGTCACCTCCAGGTACGCCGGCACCGCTTCAGTTTCTTTCTGCTTTATACACAGCATTAAGCAGAATTCATCAGGTAAAAATCCATATGTGTGTACTATTAGAAGATATTTTTATTTCTTTATTTTTAGTATTTATGGCTTTTGTGATTCTAAAAAATATTTCTGCTCATGTTGGGCAACTTTGGACCATAAGGCTTTATTTGAAATGATGCATTAGCACCATTAAATTGTAATATAGTTTAATTCTCAGACATTTACATTTTACATTTAGAGCATTTATCAGACGCCCTTATCCAGAGCGACTTACAATCAGTAGTTACAGGGACAGTCCCCCCCTGGAGCAACTTAGGGTTAAGTGTCTTGCTCAGGGACACAATGGTAGTAAGTGGGATTTGAACCTGGGTCTTCTGGTTCATAGGCGAGTGTGTGTGTGACCCACTAGGCTACTACCACCCTCTACCACTACCAGACAAACAAAATGGCAGAACTGTGGGGAAATAGGGATTAAATATGTATTTGTATATGTAAGGGTTCTTTGGTGTTTCCATATGAAAGAATGTTGTGTCTTTGAGGCCTAAAGAACCAGCATAGCCGGACAGTATATCTCTGTCTGTGTGAAGAATAGGGATCAGTGTGGGGGTGTTAATGCTGTCCCTGTTCACAATCAGCCTCTTTGTATGAAACCAGATCAATGTGTGGGAATTTTTTTTCTCAAAAATGCTGTAAAGATGGGCTGCGTGAAAGATGCGTTCATCCGGATATGCGTTCATGTGGTACTGCATGCAATGCGGTAAGAGTTGCATTAGCGCCAGGTCATACAGCTGCTTTCTCTGGGCCACGAGGGACTATCATTTGGTTGAAAAAAAACAAATGATGTGTTGTATGAATATTTACAGCTGTATTTTTTATTGGGCAACTGGCAAATGATCAGTGAAACCTCTGAGCTCCTCTAACAATGTAGCCCATCTGTCCATTATCAAAATCCCTTAGTGCTTAGTGCAGTGAGATTTATTCCCTGGCCAGCTGGTGGTTGTAATCCTTTCAGTGTTTTCCCAGCTCTACCTTGGGATGTGCCTGAAACATCCGTGGTGGAATGGAACAACCACGCCTTTTAGTGCAGGAGGTTGGCTTACACTGTCATAAAGAGTGACCCCTGGAACCCTGTGGAACCCTGTGTAAAAGCAGACATTTCAAGACTAGGCTCCCTACTTAAAACACCATTTGACTGAATAACTTGGTCCATTTCCGTGACATCACTTTCAGTCAAGACATGACTTAACAAGACTGAAGGTTGATATATTAACACGTATTGTGTATAAATGTATAACTGGTTCGTGGTTCAGTTAAATACATTTGGATCATATTATGGTAATTGGATTTTATTGACCAGTCAGCTATTATGACACACATATTGATAACTTACAAATGACATGAAGGAAATGTAGTCTGATCCCTACAGGGCCAGGTCCAACTAAAAGGGCAGTGTAGAGGACCAGTGTGGGATCAACTTTTGCATTGTTGGGACAAATCATCACTCACTCAATAAATCAATCACTCACTTATGACGGCATCATGAGAGACAACAGAATGCCCCCACTCTGGACCAAAATGAACAATTTGATGTGATCACACATACAAAAATGAAATACTTTCTTATACTCACATTTTAAATACACCATACTGAGTCTTAATTAACAGGAGTAACATATACATTCACTCTGTAATCACAATGCCACACATTACATATTGGTAAACAATCATTATTTTATTATTTCTAATTCAAGTTAGTTTTATTATTTCTAATTCAAATCTGTTATGTGATTACACATCACACTTGGATTACACAAGCAGAGTTTGCTCACATTTTGCTATGCTAATGCTGTTGCAGGAAACTCAGAAGTGTTTCGAGTGTGATTCCAGAGAGAATTACAATAAGAACCATCTAAACAGCCACAACATTGAGAATGTGGTCACCACCTTCACACCCGACCGCCTCGTGACCTGGTGGCAGTCAGAGAACGGTGAGTAATGTAGCCTTAAAATGCGGAGTTTTACGTTTAATTGCATTAGAATTTTACCCAAGGCTATGTATAAAAAGAATAGAAGTTTCATGAATAAGAACATTTATTAACAAAGATGGGAAAGAGTCTCCATTTGCTCTCTTTCCCTCCACTTCTTTTTCTTTCATTCAGGAGTTGAGAATGTGACAATTCAGCTGGACCTGGAGGCAGAGTTCCATTTCACACATCTCATCATGACCTTTAAGGTCAGACAGTAAGATAGTGACCAACAGAGAACATATGTCCATTGCTTGGAACACAGAAGCAATCATGGCATATAAATTGATTCTTTAATTAACATTCATGAACCTAAATCTAAAGAAGCATTGTAAATAATTAATTTTCATGAAATCTACTAAACTCGCAAACTTTTTCCTAATTCTTATTCTTTGTGCATCATGCATTGTTTGTTTAAATTCATATTATTCCCTGCTAAAGGAATGGAAAGTTGTGTGTTTCTATAAGGTTTGTTTATCATTACAGACTTTCCGTCCTGCTGCTATGGTGATTGAGCGGTCCATGGACAATGGGAACACCTGGGAGGTGTACCGTTACTTTGCTTATGACTGTGCTACCTCCTTCCCTGGTGTGTCGCGGGGACCACTAACCAAAGTTGACGACATCATCTGCGATGGTCGTTACTCCGACATTGAGCCATCTACACAGGGAGAGGTCAGCGATCCCTCTAAGCACGCAAACCCATGACCATACAATGGCATAGAATCTCCGTTTCTCACTCACTTCGAGCCTGTATGCTTTTCAAGGTGATCTTTAGAGTTCTGGACCCTGCATTTGAGATCGCTGACCCCTACAGCACACGCATTCAGAGTGAGTCATGTCACATTCAAATATGGCACAGTTTTGGGAATCCCACTTTCAGAGTGAACTGATGGCAAAGTGAGAATCTCACGCTCTAGCTCAAAAAACCAAAGGTTACACATCAATGGTTATAAGACATTCCTCTACACTGACATTTCTACATTATGTTGTTATATTATTGTTATGTTAATCTAGGCACGTTGGCATGTTAGCATATTAGCTATGTAATGTGTTGCAGACCTTCTGAAAATCACCAATTTGCGTGTGCGCATGGAGAGGCTCCACACCATGGGTGATAACCTGCTGGATTCTAGGGAACAATTGAAGGAGAAATATTACTATGCCCTGTATGACATGGTTGTCCGAGGCAATTGCTTCTGCTATGGCCACGCCTCCAAGTGTGCTCCCACAGACTGGAGCGAGGGGGATGCAGAAGGGATGGTGAGTCTCGCTCAGATGAGGCGGACAGATGAAATGCACAAATACTGAATTTCTTTTCATGGTGTGCGATTGCTATTATTTTTTTTCAGGTTCATGGGAAATGTGTCTGTAACCATTTCACTACTGGCTTAAACTGTGAGAAATGTCAAGACTTTTACCAGGATCTGCCGTGGAGGCCTGCTCGGGGGCGCAACACCAATGCATGCAAGAGTATGTTAATGCTGCACACACTAACACTCACACAAGTGAGCACACAATCAGGGTTTGTGGGCAGAGCTATACTGAATGTATGTAGCTTTAACCATCATCAGAAGGAAGATTACATATTAGAATCAAATCGCCTCAAATTAGATATACTGACCCATATTTCCCCCTCCCTTAGGGTGTGAATGTAACCAGCATGCCAGTACGTGTCACTTTGATATGGCAATGTACCTGGCATCACGTAACATTAGTGGAGGAGTGTGTGATGACTGTCAGCATAACACCATGGGTCAACACTGTGAGCTCTGCAAACCATTCTACTACCAGCACCCAGAGAGGGATATCAGAGACCCTGAAATCTGCGAGCGTAAGTGTGCGTTTGGGAGTCCCACCTAGCATCAGTGCATGTCTGGAAGGAATGTTTTAGAATCTACTCGTAAAAGAATGCGGGAGCACTGAACTTATGTTGTCAAATGTGAGTTCTGACTTCTCTCTGCTTACCTGTTATGCTGTTTTACACACCTCTCCTGAAGAGTGCGACTGTGACCCTCGAGGCTCTCTTCACGGAGGTGTGTGCGATGCTGTGACTGACGTGCCGAAAGGACAGATTGCTGGCCAGTGCCACTGTAAACCCAATGTGGAGGGCGAGAGATGCAGTGAATGCAGACAAGGGTATTACGGACTGAGCCAGAGTGAACAGGGCTGCCAGCGTGAGTACTGAAGCATTAACCTAAACACATTACTCGCTCACACATAAACACACACATGCACAGTGTCAATGATTAAGCAGCATTTGTACTGGAAATGCCTCTGTGTACCAAAACCTTTCCAAGTCTTAACCTCAATTCTTAGCCTCATTTTACTTAATGAAAGTTTTTTCAGTTTTTCGAGACACATGTACATAAGCCCACATGCAACAGTTGACGATTATGTTGTGTTATTGTTTTAAATACCTTAGAGACGTAACTTCCATTTTGCGTTATCCTCCCATTGTTTTCCCAAGAATGCACCTGCAGTCCATTAGGCACAATCCCTGGAGGAAGGCCATGTGACACAGAGACAGGAAACTGCTTCTGCAAGCGGTTTGTCACCGGCAGGAACTGCGAACAGTGCTTGGTCGGTTTACGTGTGTGTGTGCGTGTCTGTTCAAGCTCTCTGCGTGTTGTGCTTGTTTGTGACCATGTTTGTCCCCCTCAGCCTCAGCACTGGGGCCTCAGTAACGATATGGATGGCTGTAGACCATGTGACTGTGACAAAGGTGGGGCCATCGACAACAAGTAAGCAGAACCGACTCTACAGTCCACCGTTCAAGCTGAATGTGAAAGTGAAGTGATTGTTATTGTGAGACACTGTAGCACAGCACATGATGCGCACACAACCCTTCGCTTTTAAGGTACTTTGCTAGGCCACCACTGCCCCAAGCTAATTATTCAATCACGGGTTTGATTTCAATGAAAGTAATCAGGCACCGCACTTCTTCCCAAATGCACAAGTGAACGGCTGCATTACTTGCTGTGGTGTTTCTGACACAGTCTGTGTGGAAGAGGAGGCTCGTATATTGATAGGGAGGCTGATCCTAAGATTTTAAAAAGGCAATGAAATATGAATAAATACTGTTTTCCGATTCTGCTCTTAATAATTTCTAAGCTATTGCAATGGGCTTTTTCATTTTTTGTTATCTTAGACGAGGATTGAAAATGTCCATTTTAACCAGTGATTTTACTGTATTCTCTTTTAGTTGCTCCGCCTTGACAGGCCACTGTGTGTGTAAGGAGCACATCTTTGGTCGTCGCTGTGATCAAGTCGAGTCTGGTTTCTACTTCATTTCTCTGGACCATTACACTTATGAGGCTGAGGAGGCTCGCTTTGGACCGGTTTGTAATTTTGTGTTTTTATCTACAATTGTGTTTAGTTTTATGCCGCCGCTCTGGATGGAGGCATGAGGTTTTTGGGTTATCCATACATATTTCATCCCATTTTTGTCAGTATGATTTTTCTGGGCCGCAGATGGTTCTCTATGGGGTTGGATGATGTTTACCTCAATTGGTTTCATTGGATGCCTAAAGCCAAAAGTAATTTCAAAATGTTTTGTGTATTGTAACACAGGGTGTTACTGTGGTCCCAAGAACGCCCCCTGTGAATCGTGAGCCAACCTGGACAGGTATTGGGTTTGCAAAAGTTCCAGAAGGAGAAAAAATGGAGTTCAGCATAGATAACACCCCAAAGTCAATGGAGTATGAGCTGTTAATACGTTATGAACCTCAGGTACCACAGAAACTAGATAATCACACTCACACACACACACACACACACACACACACACACACACACACACACACACACACACACACATTACATATATAAAACACACACACACACCTGGAGTAATGTGGAGTGCATCCTGTTACTGTAGTTACCTGATGAGTGGGAGCAGTTGTTAGTAGAGGTGAAGAGGTCAAGGCCGCTGGAGGGACAGTGTAGCACCACTGATTACCAGAGTGTATCACTACGCCCAGGATCCAGGTGTGTATTTGCTACTTTTCGATACTCATGCCCATGTTTTAATAAATATTAAAAATAACACACATTTTGGATTGAGTTAAGATCAACTAATTGTAATTGAAAGTTGTGGGAATGAGGGTCAGCCAATTGGCATGCAGTGGCTGCCCAGTATAAATAGTTGCAGAGAAGCGGATGTTTGAGTGTGTTTTTGTGGCAAGTCACCGGCCCTGACATCGAACATGAGTTCGGTTGTTGGCGATAGACTGTCCGTGTTCTGCATCCTGCGGTTTGCCAGTAAAGGCTCAGTTAAACTGCATTCTTGTCATATGGTCCTTTTCCACACAAACACACAGCATATTTACTGGGCATACTGGTAATCCCAGTAAATATCGGCCTAGTAGCCATTATAAGGAAAAGGGACGTAAAACAATGTTATTGTTAACATTGAATGATACACTTAAATGGTAATATGAACATCAATTCTGATTTCATTTATATACATATATACATATTTTATTTTTTTGTTTTTTTTTACAATTTTTTACTTTACCTACCTGCCTATCCATTTCTAGATATGATCAATGCAATTTAGAATATTTCTCTGCAAAAATGTTCTGAAGACCTGAAGTTGCAGTTATTCCCTTAATCATCATAATATGTTCAGTGTGTACACCGTATCATATTAAACAAAGCTCAAAATTATAGTTGCTCTATTGCTCTGAAATGCACTTTTATTATTTCATGTTCATTTTAAGTGAATTGCGTATTGTTAGATACTTAGATAATGTTATTTTATGTTAATCTGTGTTTTTTATGGCAGATATATTTCACTTTGGTGAGCATGTGCATAGTAAATATGATATTATTTCTTGCTGATTTGTGTGTATTTTTTGGCAGATACGTATCTTTGCCGTGGCCTGTGTGTTTTGATAGAGGACAGAACTACACTGTGGAGCTCAGCTTGCCTCACTACTCCTCTCACAGTAACCACCAGTCTCCATACATGTACATTGACTCGGTAAACACTCCCTTAAACTGTTGTTCAGTAAATATTGTATTGTGATTTCAGTGTAAATATCATTTTTGTTAATGATGTAATCCGAACAATTGTTTTAATAATTTTCATGAGCATTTACATTGGTAGATTCTCACTGAAGGCATCTAAAACTATGAATGAACACATGTGGAGTTATGTACTTAACAAAAAGTGGAGACCTGGCCTCCGCAGTCACCAGACCTGAACCCAATCCAGATGGTTTAGGCTGGACCACAGAGCGAAGCCAACAAGTGCTAAACACCTCTGGGAACTCCTTCAAGACTGTTGCAAAACCATTTCAGGTGACGACCTCTTGAAGCTCATCGAGAGAATGCCAAGAGTGTGCAAAGCAGTAATCAGAGCAAAGTGCGGCTATTTTGAAGTACATAACTCCACATGTGTTCATTCATAGTTTTGATGCCTTAGGTGAGAATCTACCAATGTAAATGGTCATGAAGATAAAGAAAACACATTGAATGAGAAGGTGTGTCCAAACTTTTGGCCTGTACTGTACCTCTCACATGTTGTGTATATATTTGTGTATATATATTTAAAAAAAAAATTTAATCATCATTTTTGCACGGAAAGTATGGAAGGTTCGCACTGCTTTGTCTGTAAGTGTAATTCCATGTGGGGTTGAGGTGAGGAAGACAAAAACACCAATTTTTAAAGTGAGGGATGTTTAATGAACGGGAAATAAACAATGACATGATGGCCAGAAAAACAGAAAGACCTGCTGCATACAGCGATCACCAATGCACAACAAAGGCACACAGTGGCACACAGTCTTACATTTAAAGGGTCCTAATCACCCAAATATATTGGGCGGCACATGTGGGTGATTAAGACCTATGCAATAGGTGGCAGGGCACTAAGGCATCACTGTTAGTATATGCCAAAAGGGAGCAGGTGCGCACTTGAAATTCTTCACATTCAAGCACATTTGAAATCTTCATTTAGAGAAGATCTAAGGACAATTGACCCCTCTTTGACATGCAAATTAGCAAAAGCAACCATGTGTGTAAACTTTTGGATCATGTGCTCCTAGACTACTGTTTTCTACTTGAATTTGAGCATTGGGGGCATTGCCTGTGAATAATTAGAATTGACCCTCACTGCTATCTACTGGACTGTAAGGTGAAGTGCAGCTAAACTAAAGTGAAAGTAAATTCCTGGATCTGTCCTGTGACATGGATCAATTCTAAAATTTAGCTGGTTCTTTATTGCCACATTCTAAAACTGTCTACCAAATTTCATGGAAATCAGGCTAGTAGATTTTGCATATTTTTACACAGAATTAAACACAACTCAGCTAAAAGCATCAATCCTTGGTGGAGGTAATAATGTCTTTTTGATGTCATACTCATCCACTGACAAACACTGCCTGCAGTAATCTGTGTTTCGTTTGTAAATGCTGTTCAGGGTCAGAACTGTGCCCTTTGCCCTGCAGATGGTACTGATGCCCCGTGTGAATTCGCTGGACTTGTTCTCTGGCTCCCAGTTTGACTTGGACATGTTTGAGCGATACCGTTGTTTGGAGCACAGCCGGAGTGTGGTCAAAGCACGGACGACTGACATTTGCAGGGATTATGTATTCAGTTTGTCTGCAGTGCTTCACCAGGGCACCATGGGTAATAATGCTCTTATGATCATGACCATTGTGTGACATACCTCACAGACTGAGGTAACATTGCCTTCTCCATATATGCTAATTTCAGATTATTTCTGACAGTATAGATTCAACTTTTTTCACTTTATGTCATGATTTACGAAACAGACATTTTGTTAATCATGATTATATCTGGAGTGTTCGCTGAGTGTTTAATTACATGTTCATGTGTGGTGCTATTGTTTGCAAATTCAAACCCCTCCATCTGCACAGCTTTATGTTCAATTTCACCCTACTAAATCCACAATGCAGTCATTATGCATGGTGCACCGGTTCAATATGTCTGCTGCCCACTCTACCTTCAGGTTGCGGTGGGATGGGATACGCCTGAGACAGATTGTATTTTGTTGGCAAAAAATGTATCCTCTCTTTCACCATGAGCTATCCTGCCACACACTCCTGTCCTATCCTAGACAAATATTTAGAATAGAGTAAGAGAGACGCTCAACGCACAAACCACCCCAAGTATGGCCAGCTGCAGATGTTCTGTGCTCTGCTTTTCTTATTTGCATTTATGCCATTTAGTTCAGTAGACATTGTAGATGGAAAGGCAGATTAGAAACATGGTGATGGGCCGAGCTAAGCACGGGCACTAGACCTGTGGTGGATTCACTTTTAGGAGAGGATGTGATGTCTGTTTTAACACATGAACCTCTATCTTTTAGAGTGTGTGTGCGATCCAACTGGCTCCTACAGCTCAATCTGTGACCCTGATGGAGGCCAGTGTCAGTGCCGAACAAATGTAATGGGGCGGAGCTGCAACAGTTGTAGCCCTGGCTATTTTCTCCTTGGCCCATCAGGCTGCAAATGTGAGTACAGTTCAGGGCTCATTGTTTTCATTATCCGTTTCTCTTTATTCTATTTCATTTTCCCCCCAAAACCCAAACACACGTTGTCCATCTCCAGCTTGTGAATGTGACCCACAAGGAGCAGAGCACCCATTCTGCCACGAGAGCACAGGCCAGTGTACATGTGTGCCTGGTGCGTATGGTCGCCAGTGCGCCCACTGCTTGCCCAGCCACTGGGGATTCCCCCACTGCCAGCCATGCCAGTGCAATGGGCACACAGAATTGTGCCACCCACACACCGGCGAATGCCAGGGCTGCAAGGGGCACACTACTGGACACAACTGTGAAAGGTCAGCAACATAGCAAAGCATGGATGCACAAACACTGTTGAAACTCCCACAAGTGTACACAGTCATGCCATGTTGCCTGTAGGTGTGAGCGTGGTTACTTTGGAGATGCTTTGCTGGGTACAGGGGGACAGTGTCGTCCCTGCTTGTGCCCAGAGGGACCTGGCAGCAGGAGGCAGTTTGCAGAAGGGTGTTTCCAGGATCTACGCTCCCAAAAGATCAGCTGTGTATGCAGTCCTGGATACAGAGGTGTGCATATACACACACACACTTAATAAAATATATTTAATAATATATCTCTAAGCCTCAACATCGCTTTTTGTTTCATAATTAAATCTTAAATCTCATTTATAAATAATATTTTAGAAATAAACATAGTCTGATGGAAATATTTGTTATAGGTGAGTGAGAATGTGTGTGTGAAATGTTTTTTCTGTTTAGGATCAAGGTGTGATGAGTGTGCACCAGGTTTCTATGGGAACCCCAATGTGCCAGGTGGGCGATGCCAGCCTTGCCAGTGTAATGGCAACATCGACACACTGGATCCAGAGGCTTGTGACTCACGTACTGGCACCTGCAGGAAATGCTTGTACCACACCCAGGGCACAGCATGCCAGTACTGCAAGAGAGGTTACTATGGTGATGCCAGACTTCAGAGTTGTAGAAGTGAGTAATCATCTGAATTGATTTCTGAATTTCTAAAAGTAACAAAGGGATTCAAAATATATACTATTTGCAAATGCACTTCATCCTGTTAGTAAATGGCAGGTGTGACACATCTCTTATGATAAAAACAAGTCCTGCCCCAGTCCCATGCCACTCTATTGGTGTGTAAACAGAAACTGACATATTATGATGATTCCCACACACTCCTGTCCTGTCCCAGTCAAATACTAAAGTCAAATTGACTTTTTTCCCATCCCCCAGGAATCTCATAGTATTCCCACGACCACAGGATTCTCAAAAAAAAAAAATGTCGGTCTCTAGTGCAAGGCTTTGACTTGCTCCTGTAAATGGGAATAATACACAATACAATATTACCTCATGCATTTTCCTTATTTCATCTTTTAAACAACTAAGGACACTCTCACACCTTAGTACATTTGCTTTTGGGAGTCTGTAACATTGTATCATTTTCCTCTTGGATTGGGGAGAAATCCAAGGGAACCAAAATGTGTCACTTCGAATCACTTCAAAAAACGTTCTCTCTGCTTATTGGTCAGATGTGAGACATTTTCAATTTACATGGGTTGCTGTTGCCCTGGCAATGTTTTAGCCTTTTGCACTGCAGCTCCTCAAGTTTGACCATGACTCATCTAATAGGATGTTGAGTGTGCAAAAAAAATAACTACACTGTTACCCATAATTCACTGGATTTATAGTGTTTGGTCCTGTGTTAGTTCTCACCATGGAGATCGCACCCGAGATTCGGATCGAGACCACCTCTTTTTGGGGGTGCGGTGGTTTTGGTGCACACCTGAGTTCGATTACTGTGTTCAAACCAGACCAAACGAAGCCCACCAAGGGTTGAACTTGACTGAAACGGACTAAAGACTGTAGCTGCGAAAGCACCCAAACCAAATGTTGGTCATTAATATTAAGCATTTTCAACCCTTATGCTGATATTTTAGAAGGTGTGTAATGTGTTTTCTAGGGTGCATGTGTAATGAAATTGGCACTGCCAGCCACGGCTGCTTGGATGGAGAGTGTGTATGTGATGGAGCTACTGGACAGTGCCCGTGTCGGCCTGGCGTGGTGGGTCAGAACTGTGACCAGTGTGCCAGCGAAATGTGGAATTTTGAGAGTGGAGATGGATGCCAGTTTTGCCAGTGCCACCCTGTCCACTCCTATGGATCGTCCTGCAACCTGGTACATTTGTCACACACGCAAACCACACAAACACTGGGAGTCATGCTTTGGTGTGTGTTTATGTGTGTGTGTATCTTTGTTTCAGCTCTCTGGCCAGTGCTCCTGCAAACCCGGTTTTGGAGGCAGAACGTGTGATGAATGCAGGGAACTCTTTTGGGGAAACCCAGAAATCAAGTGTCATGGCGAGTCCTTCAGTTTTCTCTCTCTCTCAAATTTTATTTTTAGCACCGCATGATTTGTAAGGCTGCCAATCGACTAATTAATTGCACATTTTGCAATCCTTTAAATGCTCAGCGGTGTCTCCATTTGAAAAGAATTAAATGCACATGCAAAAGAAGCCTGCAACTCCCTCACCGACCGTCTCCATCTTTCTGTAGAAAATGTCTCTCGGAAGAATTTAGGCCAGATCAACACAGGACCTTACAGTTCTGTAGGAGAGGACACAGAAAGCTTGAAAGCTTGGCTGGTAATCAGCAGGGGTCAAAATCATAGTTAGATCTGCCCACACAGGGACATACACAATCTGTAGCCTGTCGGCATGGGAACAGATCACATGTACCAAAGCTGGCCTCCCTGTCACCGATGCAGAGCCCACATCCTCCAAGATGCTGGCCTTGGTCTGACATGGTCGCCTTTCTCACAGCATAGTTGCAGAGCTCCTGTCCCAAGAGGATTGCTCTTGCAGCGTGCATGCTGGACAGAAGCAGTGGTCTCTGTGAATTGTGGGAAATAAGGGAGTTCCAGCTGTTCTGGAACACTTTGCGAACTTGGTGTAAATCCGAGCATTCCTTCATGGCGGGATAAGAACCAGATGAATTCTGATCTGTAAAACTTGGAATTGTGCTCCCACGGCAAATACACATAAACACTACATGGAAAGATCTAGACACTTGCTGCAATCTCTCACACACACGCATAAATATACAGACTGTTAAATATATAGTTTTAATTACTTGTTTGTGGCGATGGAAGTCATAATGCTCTACATATTCCACCAGGAAACTCAGTCTTCTCTGTGTTTCGCACACATAATTAAAAACAGACATCTGCATGGTGTTGGCTGCAGCTGTTTATATTGGAGGTCTGTTTGAACATATGGTAAAAATGGGGACATCTGTGATCGAATGTGTGTGTTTTTGACCAGGAATGGGAGCAGTATAGAGCATTTCCTTGGCAGTTTGACCTTCACATTCCTGCAGTCTGACTCGATGCCTTAGTGTTTGTTTTTGAAGCAGAAAGAAGAAGGGAAATTGAGAGATTTTGGAAGAGGTCCTAGCTGGCAGGGCTGACTACAGCCATATCCAGCAGGCATGGGAATAAAATAGGTTTTTAGAAATGAAATAACTTTGAAACATTTTCAGCCCATTTTTTTTACAGCACTATAGTAGTTTTTGTTTTATAAGCAATGTTTAAAATGGGAGGAGCCAATAGTGATGATTGATAACCCTCTTTTTTTTTCATGCTTCCCTCGGCTGTCTTTGCTCATATTACCCATATCAGCAGATATCACCAATGCAATCTCTCTTATAGACACTCCCAATACCAAACCAAACATGGAGATAGTTCATTCAAGTGTTCTGATGAATAAACTAAGGAAATTGTCATAGCCTGACTTTGCTGGGTGCGCTGGTTCTGCTTCCAGTCTGGAATTTAGTGTTGGGTCTGTGTGTTCCTGATGTCTTGATTGTGTACACGTGCTGTCAAATGTATTAATGTAGCCTCATTGTGTCTAGTCCCCGTCGGGTCATATAGTTTAGTAAAAATATTTTTGTGTGTCATGTCTTTAGTAAATCCCCTGCTTTTGTGAGTTGTGCGATTGTGTCCTTTTTATCCTGCCATGTCTTGCCACTGTGACAAACATACGTTAATAAACACTCATGACATGCTATGTCCTGTATAGCCTGCCCAAAATGTTTATGGTTGTAAAACATATATTACAATCCAACGACTTCCAAAGCAGTGTAGCTGATCTGAGAGTTAATGCATTTATTTGTGTTGATGTGTGTGTTGCAGCTTGTGACTGTGACCCTCGAGGCATTGCATCTGAGCAGTGCAACAAGATGACTGGCGACTGCGTGTGTGTGGAGGGTGTGGCCGGGCGCCGATGTGACACATGTGGGCGTGGCTACACAGGCGAGTTCCCCAACTGTGAGCCGTGTCATCAGTGCTTCAGCAGCTGGAATATCGTTGTGAGCGAGCTGACCAATCACACTCAGTATCTGCTGCAGCTAGTGGACAATATCAAAGTGAGCGGGGTCACCGCCCCATACAAGGTCACAATTGACAGCCTGGAGAAGAGCGTTTCTGAACTCACAACCATTCTGGAGCATGACCCTATCAGCGAACCCCTCACACACACAAAGCTGCTCCTGCAGGACGCTACGTATGTACAGACCAACACACACACACACACACATACACACACATGGCCACCCGTATTTGTGCAAGCAGGATTATGCACATGTCGAGATTGCTTTACTTTTTGGGATGTAACAATTAATAATTAATTAATTGTTAAACAAATAACTGTAACTAATGATATAATTAACTTATTTTTGTTAATCTGGCTAAGTTTACCAAAAAAAATTAAATGGATATTTCTGTGCAGGTAGACCACAGCTTCCACAGTGAGTCATGCTCCTTATACACTGCTCAAAAAATAAAGGGAACACAAAAATAAGACATCCTGGAAATGCATGAAATATTCTTTTTAAATACTTTGTTCTGTACATAGTTGAACGTGCTGACAACAAAAACACACAAAAATTATCAATGGAAATCCAATTGATCAACCCACGGAGGTCTGGATCTAGAGTCAGACTCAAAGTTAGTGGAAAAACACACTACAGGCTGATCCAACTTTGATGTAATGTCCTTAAAACTAGTCAGTAGTGTGTGTGGCCACCACATGCCCTTCAATGCCTGGGCATGCTCCTGATAAGGTGATGGATGGTCTCCTGAGGGATCTCCTCTGAGACCTGAACTAGGGGCAGGGGTGGCCTAGTGGGTAATCAGAAGTTTGCCGGTTTGAATCCCAAACTGCCAAGGTGCCACTGAGCAAAGCACCGTCCCCACACGCTGCTCCCCGGGCACCTTTCATGGCTGCCCACTGCTCACCATGGGTGATGGTTAAAAGCACATTTCGTTGTGTCACCATGTGCTGTGTTTCACAATGACAATCACTCCACTTTCACTCCTGGAGTGACAGTCTGTGTGAGACATGATGTCCCGGATGTGCTCAAGTCCATAGCATCAATGCATTCATCTTAAGGGAACTGCTGACACACAAGAGGTCTAATAGTGTCTTGCATTAGGAGGAACCCAGGGCCAACCACACCAGCATATGGTCTCACAAGGGGTCTGAGGATCTCATCTCAGTACCTAATGGCAGTCAGGCTACCTCTGGTGAGCACATGGAAAGAAGTGCCACCCCACACCATTACTGACCCACTGCCAAACCAGTCATGCTGGAGGATGTTGCACATCCTCCATGAATGTCCTCCATGGCATCTCCAGAATGTCACATGTGCTCCTGATGCACTCACCTGTCTCCTGGTAGCGCCTCCATGCTCTGGACACTACGCTGACAGACACAGCAAACCTTCTTGCATCGGCTCACAATGATGTTCCATCCTGGATGAGCTGCACTACCTGAGCCTCTTGTGTGGGTTGTAGAATCCATCTGATGCTACCACTAGAATGAAATCACCACCAGCATTCAAAAGAGACCAAAACATCAGCAAGAAAGCATAGGAACTGAGAAGTGGTCTGTGGTCACCGCTTGCAGAACCACGCCTTATTTGGGGATGTCTTGCTAAAATTTCCACCTGTTGTCTACTCCATTTGCACAACAGCATGTGAAAGTGGACTGTTTTCAACGAAATGTGATTGACTTGGAGTTACAAGTGTTCCCGTTATTTTTTTGAGCAGTGTACTTAGTCACTTGGCTGAAAGCTTCAGCAGTAGCCAGTTGCCAGGATACAACTGCATTTGCAGTTGTCTTTTGAAGTTCCAAATATTGGGTGGGGTGGTGAGTTTGAGAGAGCACTTCATCCATGAAAAGAGGACTCTCTCAAAAAACTGATTTATCAAACACATTTCACTTCCTCCTGCTACAAAAATTCTAAATATGTTTCTTGCATTGGAATCTTCCAAATGCCCTACATTTTAGTCTCCATAACCACAGTAGGAATAATTATAATGTAATAATGTTGTCTCTTCCAGAGCTCTTGTTGCACGTTTGACTCAGTCTTTAAACCACACTGATTTTACTTTGGAAGCAGTCTCTGAGAACCACAACAGAACCAAGATCAAACTAGACTCTGTAAAGGATGATGCTCAAAAACTGGATCAAACAATCAAAGACCTGCAGGAGCAAGTGGAACTTGTGAAGAACTCTGACATAAGAGGTATGTACTGATAATGGAATGTCCACAAATGGCCCAGAACATCATTTGCTCTTAACATCTGAACAGCAACAAGTGTTTCATTGAGGCCAAGCTGCTTGAGTCTTTTATGACTCAAAAGTTCTTTACATTAACGTTTCACTTTTCATATATTTTCATGCATTTGTCTGATTAGTGCCTCAAGCAGCTGTTGATGTACATGACATTGGATCTATCAAAATAAATCAGATATTGACAATCACATAATGACAATCAAATATTCTCTCATATTGACAAAGATAATGTGGCAGTTGTACTAGTAATAGCACATGGAGTTTTAGTTTGGAATGTGTGTTGAATGATTTGCATGCTTCATAATTCATATGAAGTAGGAAAAGTGGTCCTTTGTGGTCTGAGGTCTAATTTGTATGTGTATTGATATCTCATTCATTGTCACAGAAGAACCAACCATTGATTCATACTAAAGCATCTGTATTAACATAAAGTGAGATGAGCACAGCACGTTTTGATCCTGAAACCTGTAGGACAGAAGAGTTTAGCACCAAAACCTAATCCATGCAAACACTTCACTGATTTTTGTCTGGACAGGAGCGACTGATAGTATTACCAAGTATTACCAGCACTCCATCATGGCAGAGGTGAAGGCCAACAGAAGCACTGATGGGCCGGGCAGCACAGTGCAGCAGTCTGCCGGCCTGCGCCAAACAACAGAGGACATACTGAAGCACTCAAAGGAGAACTTTGAGAAGAGACTTGAGCAGAACGCTCAGAAAATGAATGAATTTGCCAGTCAGCTTGAGGCCCTCAACCTTTCCAAACTTAGTGACGAGGTTAGTATACATATACAGTGGGTCAAAAAAAGTATTTGGCAGCCACCCATTGTGCAAGAGGTTCCACTTAAACAGATGTGAGATTTCTTTATTTTCATCATATGTGAGAGACCGAATGTAAAAAAAAAAAAAAACAAGGAAATCAAATTGTATGTTTTTTAAAGAATTTATATATATATATATAATGGTGCAGAAAATAACAACAACATAATCACATACATAATCACATCCATAATCACATACAGTATGTCTGTATGTGACAAGCCCTACATTTGACATGCCCCACACTTGACCCTTCTGAACATAGGGAAAAAAAAACTCTACACAAAAAAACTCTAGGAGAGAGAAAAAAGAAAGGAAGAAACCCTGGGAAGGAGTGATACAGAGTGGGAGGCCCTTCCAGGGTAGAGTGAACCTGCAAATGGTGTCAGTGCAGGGTTGGTGATGATTTGTTCAAGATAAGAAAAAAGTCAAACATGTTTAGTGGTGGAAGAGTCCAAAGTAAAGAACATCTGTCTATGTTTGGAGGTACAGGACAGTGCAGAGTAGGTTTTAGTCCAGTGTCATGGTGAACATTATGTGTCCATTATAATGAAACTGGTTCATTTGAAGATCCCTGAAGCTTTAGCCATTACGGTGGTGCTGACTGTGGTGGCCCTCTGGTTCGTTTCATGCTAAGTCGTGTCGTTAGCAGTTGCCAGGAACCAGTAATAAGTATTTAACACCAACAAACAGGCAATAATTCTGGCCCTCACAGACCTGTTACTTCTTCTTTAAGAAGTTCCTTCACTCGTTACCTGTATTAACAGCTCCTGTTTGAACTTGTTATCTGTATAAAAGACACCTGTCCACACCTTCAATCAGTCAGTCCCCCAACCTCCACCAGTGTCCTCAGAGAGCTGTCTGAGGACACTAGGGACAAGATAGTACACCAGCACAAGACTGGGATGAGTCAATCTACAAGCAGCTTGGTGAGAAGAGATCCACTGTTGAAGCAAATATTGGAAAATAGAATCACTGACAATCTCCATCGACCTGGGACTCCATGCAAGATCTCACGTAATGGGTGAGAACGGTGATCACCTAATGATCTTGAGAACGTAGACTTCAGGAGACATTCCCCAAAACTGCTCCCCCTCACCATATCAGACAGCCAAGTGCTTCTGTGGAGCTCTTCAAGTTCCTGGCTACCGCCATCTCTCAGGACCTGAGGTGCGAGACATCTTCTCCATCCTCAAGAAGACCCAGCAGAGGATGTACTTCTTTCACAGTCTGGAATGGAGCAACCACCAAACAGGACAGGGTCAGAGTGCAACAGACTGTACGGATGACAGAAACGTTTATTGGTGCCCCCTGCCCTCCATCCAGGACCTGTTCCTCTCAAGAAAACAGGAAATGGACAGGCAAGATCATCACAGATCCCTCACACCCTGGACATTTTGATCTGCTGTCTTCTGCCAGATGATACAGAACTCTTCAGACCAGGACCAGTCGACACAGCAACAGTTTCTTAAATCTTGCCATCACCCTCCTAAACAACTGAAGGGTTACCAATTGCACTTTATGTACATCTGTTATCTCTGTAGTCTTTGTATTTGGTGTATAAAATATTATATTGTATATTGTCATTGTTTTTATTCTATCGTGCTTGAGAGACAGCATCGACCGGTTTCAAATTCCTTACTTGGTTAATAAACACGATTCTGATTCTGATCAGGGTGATACAGAGGAGGAATGGGAGAATGTCATGGGAAATGTACCTATGATGAAAATTACAGCCCTCTCTCATCATTGTATGTGGGACAACTTGCTCAATCGTTGGCTGCCAAATACATTTTATTTTGCACCACTGTATGCATAGCTATCTAACTTTGAATAACCCACCTTGTTTACATGGTAAAAACTTTATTTATATCTGTATGTGCATATTTACAGGTGTGCGGAGACTCTCAGGATACCGAAGGGTGTGGTCCTTGTGGAGGTATAGGGTGTCAGTCAGAAGACAGACAGTCACACTGCGGTGGAGAAGGGTGTGGTGGGGTGCTCACCACAGCAAAGGATGCTCTGACCAAAACCAAAGACTTTGACAGAGAAATCACACAAGGCCTGGAGGAAGTACACAAGCTTAACAAAATGGTGGGTGGTCCATGATGAAAGGCTTCTGATCGACGAATCAGCAGCTAGTGTTGTTTATAAGCGGTGTCAGTCGCTAGCTCAGTTCGGGTACAACTGTAAATGCTGAAAAGGCGTATATATTGTATATAGTGACGCTGATACTGTTGGGACCCCTTCAAAATCCCCGGCTGGTACAGTGCTGTGCAAACGTTTTCAACAAGCCATTCTCAGGGGAAACAGGGAGACAAAGTACACTGCACTGAAAATCGATTTTTGATTCAAATTTAGAGGATATTTGGAGGCGATCAGGAGAGAGCTGTGGCAGTGGGTGTAGAACATAGTGGAGGCTCTGTGGTTTGGGGCTGAATGTGATTGAAAACCAGCAATACCAAATATTGACATGAAAGCTTGTTAAATTACTATTCTATCTCTCTTTTGAGCACTGTATTTACAGTATTACATGGTGCAATAAATTATTGTCCCTGTTGTGTCATTGTCCCAGGTGAATGATGTCATGTGTGTGTGTTTGCAGGTCACAGAGGCTCGTATACGTGCTGATATTGCCAGAAACAGTGCTCATGATGTTATTCTGAAAGCCATCCAAAGCAAAGAGAGGGTGGAGCTAAACAACCAGGAGCTTCGTGAGCTTATCCAACAGATACGAGACTTCCTTACAAGTATGACCACAGAGAACAACAGTGACAGAAATCTCATGACTTGTAATAATGCTGAGAAGGCAGAGGCCTAATTTATGATAGGTTTTTCTGATGATTAAAAATATATATGTAATTTTCCCCAATTTAATTAGTTAAATAAACTCACTCACATGACAATAACGGCGCATAAAAGAACTGTCTACATATTCAGAGGTGTTTTGTGGGTGTAAAATATGGTAAACCAGTCAGTATGGCATGTCACCTCGAAAAGGGCAGGGACGGATGACCTATGGCAGAAATGGTGCCGTAAAGTAGATTAGTTTTCAGCCGACCTGAACATACACAGTAGAACAATGTTCAAAAAACAGCATTCCGATTAGCATGAAACACGTATAAAAGTAGTTTGAGTAAGAGATAAGTAAATGAGGCAAGAAAATGGCAAGCATGCCTCCAGACAATACAAGGTGGAGGTGGAGAAATTGCAGTGTCATAAAAAGAAGCACCATTTTATGGCGCTGCCTGATTGCAAACATGCAAATGAGTTGTCAGATGGTGAAGTAAACATGCATAGAGTTTATATCAAACTTTGCTATTTAAGAAATTATGATTTTATGTATTTAAATGTGGGCTAGTTTTGATACAACACTGCTTTGAAATGTATTAATAAATACAGCACAATGATTAATAATGTGTTTTATGATGATTTTTGTTTCATGTGTGTCTGTCTAGATGGCACAAACCCCAATACCATAGACGCGCTGGCCAATGAGGTGCTGAAGATACGTTTACCTGTGTCATCAAGCGAGTTAAAGAGCTTGACATCTGACATCAGAGAAAGTGTCAGCGGTCTGACCAGAGTAGAGGACGTTCTGTCTCAGAGTGCTGATCACATTGCACGTGCGCAGAACCTACTGCGCAGTGCCAAAGAAGCCAGGTGAACACACACACATACACACACACCCATTAACACACATTCTCCAATTGAAATCCTTTAATCCTCGTCTTTATCTTTGTGCTAATAGTTGAGTGTGCCTCTCTGTAGTGAACATGCCACCGATATAAAGAATCAAGCTGACCAGGTGAAGGAAGCGCTGGAAGAGTCTGAGCGCGCTCAGTCTGCTGTGAGCAACGTTACCCAACAAACCAAAACTGTCATTGAGTCAACAAATGCCCAGCTCACCTCTGTGAGTGTGTTGGATTACCGCATACAGCGGAAAGGCCACAACGTCATTGTGTTTGCTTTGAATGTAATGTGCGTGTGTGTATATGTGTGTTTCTGTGCAGGTTGAATCTGAAATAGCAGACTCTGAATTTAAGATGAACAACGGCACTAAGTGGCTGTTCAAGATGGAGACAGAGGTTGGCCTGCTGAGAAACAAAGAGCTGGATCTCTCAAACAGCATCGATCACACACAAAGAAGTGCAGAATACGTCACCCAGCAAGCTGAGCAGACCAGACATGTACAGAAACACTATAAACTTTTTTGTTAGTAGTTGGGAAGAATAAAATGAAACATGAATCATATGCATTTGATTGACATGTACAACACAGTGCTCACTGTTCTGGGTGTGTCCCTTTATAGGAGCTTGACTCTGAAGTGCAGAGGAAGTTCTCTCGGGTGAAGGAGGTCATGGAGACGAGGTCTGGGGGTGTCCTTGATGCTCACAGGAGGGCAGAGGATCTCCAACAGGAGGCCAAAGCGCTGCTGGGCCATGCTATTAACTCTCTTGAAAGGCTGAGAGGTAGAATAATAATAAATTATGGCCACACAGTACTGGGTAAAGGCATCAACACTCAGTGTGACTACTGCCATAAAATTCCATAATGAAGGCGGTGTATGTGGGACACCCGTTTGTCCGTGGGTCATTTTTTTCTTCGCTCACATGACCGGACAGGTCTGGAGAGGTACACTGGACAAGCACGGCCACTATTTCTTACATACTGCCACTGAACTAATGAAGCCGTACTGTCAAAACTAATAGAGCAAGGAATGTTCTGCTAATAGGTTAGTCTGGGTTCGAAAGGGGAACAAAAGAACATGTGAGTCATACTAATGCAGAGTTTTCTAACAAGGACTCAGCTACTGCTGGACACTACTACTGTTGAATCTGTTGGATACTGCTACTACCCAGCCAACTGACCGAAGGAAATGCACCAACGTGGGGGAGCATGCAATCTCCACAAAACCAAAGCTGGAGCCTGGATTCTAATTGCTGTCTGTTTGGTCACTTGATTGATTTATTTTTATTACGTCTTAATGATTTGCATGTGGCAGCCTGTGAACAAGAGAGTGGAGACACTTTTTTCCCACTGAACATGATTAAACCGAATGGTTGACAGAACTGTCCCTTCAGGGTTCAGTGTGCCAAGAAACAAAGGTGACCTCATGCAGGTTGTCTGGAGAGTGTGTAGCTGAACTTGGGAAGGGTGGTAGTAGCCTAGTGGGTAAGACACTCGCCTATGAACCAAAAGACCCAGGTTCAAATCCCACTTACTACCATTGTGTCCCTGAGCAAGAGAAGTTGCTCCAGGGGGACTGTCCCTGTAACTACTGATTGTAAGTTGCTCTGGATAAGGACGTCTGATAAATGCTGTAAATGAAACGAATGAACGATGGGCAAGATGTAGAGCTACTATGGTGGCGTCCTAATAACTAATGCATTTTTTGCACATTTCTCCTGTTTGTGTCAGAACTGGAGAGGTCTTATGCTGTGAACCAGAAGATTCTGGAGGAGAAGTCCCAGGACCTGGAAGTGTTGGAGAATGAGGCACAGGAGTTGCTGCAGGAGATCAGCCAGAAAGTCTCAGTTTATAGTACCTGTGCATGACCCTCACATTTTTACTATTGAGTACTCTCAGCATTTAACTATCACGAGAAGCAGTATTGTTTCAATATTGTACTTGTTTTTGTCTCTAACATGTTTTATATTGCACAACATAATAAAATAATACCTAAAGCAGAATTTTTATTAATTGACAATTTAATTGCCACATAAGACACTACACATACACAATGGTTTAATGTCATGGTTGCCGGCGTGGAAATGGAGGATGCAATCGCTTGAATTATACACATGAAAGGGGATTTATTACAAATAAGGAAGCAAAGCACGCATGGTAACTCTGGACAGGACACATAAAACGTGCAATAACCCGACAAAGACATGATACAAGCAGGGAAGATTTATACACATAACAGCAGGTGCAAAAACTCCAGAGCACCCCACAATGCCAGTCCATGACTGAAATGGATGGAAAGCTTCTTTTATGACAAAAGTGTCTCTGGCATGTGTTAAATATTAATTTCACTATTGATAGGTCTGACTTTACTCACAGTATCAACACTATGAAAGATATTTTTCCATTACACCTGGACAGGGAAGATTTAAATAAATTCAGAATGAGGACGTAAGCTGTCAACAGGCTCAGAACACCAATAAAAATGTCCCCATGCTCTGCATCTGTTATTTCACAGTGACACCAAGGCTCTAAGCTTTTAATTAAACAAAGCATTTTATGTAAAATTATATGAATCTAAAATATTTATTCTGTATAATATAGATTAGCACTGCTTTGCTGAATGATGGTGTATGGTAACAAAAACACATCCACATCTAAATCAACTAAATCCTCCTGAGCTGCACTATGGGCCACTGCCTGAAATGACCTCTGTGGTTGTGGTTGGATTTTAAATATCTCAGCTTTCCTCAGGGGGCCTCCCTGTGATCTTTCAACCTGCAGGTGGAGCTCCTTCCTTGCATGATGGTCCATTTCATTCTCTGCTTTGTTTCTTGTCCAAAGATATTATGTTTATAAAAGTCTTCAAAATATATGGTGCATTTTAACAAAGGTTTTCAAGGTTGTTAATGTTATCTGCACCCTGGTGATTACAATTTTACATTTCAACTTAGCTAAGAGCAAAGGAGGACCATTCTTCAAGATGGTGCCATCTGATATGAAGAACTGCAAATTCAATTTTCTGTTACCTGTTGCTGAGATGTTTCATAGACGTTTACAAAAATCAAAACATTCAAGAATACAAAACGACCCCTAAAACCCCTTGGCATTAAACCATAAAAAACTTGAACGTCAGCCCATTATCAGTAGCAGAGAAGCCTTTTTAAAACAGATTTGAGTAACATTTTATATTACATAATATACAGAGTGACAAATATAATTGAAATATATCACAGTTGATAGAATGCCCAACATCTGTCTTTCATGACAGAATTCAAAATGTTAGACCAGGTCTGAATTACCAACTGTGCAATATCTGCAATATCAGTATACGGTTACACTGATACAATCATCAGATTAATCATGATAATATCAGATTAGAGTGAAAATTTTCACTTAAATTTAATTACAACGTACCATACTAAAGAGATCATGCGACTTGCGTCCTTATTTTTCAAATTGTCATATGACTTGTGAAGAAAAGATTAGCAGTTAGATTTGATCATTTATCAGGAATGAATAGTAAGAAAAAGGCTGTTATAATGGATTCATTTTAGTGTTTCGGATTAGTATATTACCATTTTACATCACTGAATATATCACAACACAAAAGGTTTTGTCCCCATATTGGGCCTCTAGATTTTTGAAAGGGTTCTCCTGTGTATTAATCCCACAGGACTTTTGACCATAGGGTACACACACTCACACCTACAGCCAATGTAGAGTCCACCTAGCATGTATGTTTTTGGGAAACCGGGGAACCCAGACAAAAAAAAAGCAGGGTTTTAATGGGAACAGAGCAACTGACTGGGAAAACATAGTATTCTGTAGTAATGAATTGTAACAGGTATGAGGTATGTATGAATGAAGCATATGAAGTGCTACTGGTGGTGCTGTACTATGAGATATCATGACCAGCTGTGGGCTTCTATATATAGAAACAAAATGTTATTATCTACTCGGTACATTTGAGTAAAAAGCTTTGCATCATCTTTAACGCATAAAGAAGGAATTCCAGGGTGGTGTCAGTAGCTCCCTGGAAGCTGCAGCATCACTATTACTCACAATTTTCCTAACTTTGTCAAAGGGACTTGATGTTCTTGTTGCTTTGACAAATGTAGACATCATGGGGACAATATTTCTAGATATATCAAGTGAAGTTAAGCTGACATGATTTCAGAATGGTACTGGATACACTGAGATCAGAGCACACCCAGTACCATCCCACCCACGGGGAGCCAGAGCTTTTTCTGTTAAAATGTGTGCGTGTATTGTAAACACCCAGATACTGTGCACCCACACGCAAATGATAGTGAGGCCGTCCACCTTTGGCAGGGTCCACTCTTTGGTGATGTCACCCTGTCACTCCCTCCTCTTTCCTCTTTTTGATACACCTCCCACAAGCACCGCTGAATATAAATGAATAAATGAGGGCTGAAGGGGTCAATGAAGGGAGCATCTGCATGAGACCGAGGTTATATTCTGGATCAACGTTTAAGGAGACTACTGCTCTGGAACACTCTTCTTCACCTGACAGGTACGTTCATATAGAGGTCAAAACAGTGGGTTTTGGATTCTTGTACTGGGGAATCAGAAACGAAAATCATGACCAAATGCTTGCAATCAGGACCAGTGCTTTCTTCATGAAAACGCAATGAGGCTTGATCGGTTCCAAAATCCTCCTTCTTCTGAGGGCTGTGCTGGATTAGGAACCGAGCTTCCCCGCTTGATTATGGTGTCTGATGTCAATAGCGCGGATAAAATGTGAGCAGGGTGAAAGCAAGAGTGGATAACTTGGGAAGAGTGCATGTCCTTGGATGAGGACAGCAAAAGGAGATTGATGGCAGAGATGCCAGAAAATGTGTGTGTGTATGTGTGTTGATATTTGTTCAGATAAGAACTGAGCCTTTGTTTCTCTGTTTGCTTCATCCTGACGGCCCTTGACCATTTCAGTAATGGTGGAGTCAGGACATGATTAAGGACAAGGGACAAGAATGTTCCCATGGCCTTCCTGCACTATATAAACAAGTATAACAAAAAAAAAAAAAAAGAAAAAGTGAAGTGATTGTCACATGTGATACACAGCAGCATAGCACACGGTGCACACAGTGAAACTTGTCCTTTGCATTTAACCCATCACCCTGAGTGAGCAGTGGGCAGCCATGACAGGCGCCCGGGGAGCAGTGTGTGGGGACGGTGCTTTGCTCAATGGCACCTCAGTGGCACCTTGGCGAATCGGGATTCGAACCGGCAACCTTCTGATTACGGGGCCGCTTCCTTAACCGCTAGGCCAGTTTTTTTGTCATGTAACTAGCTAAAACATACTAAACATATTTAGTAGTTCAAGCACTAATCATTTTTTTGTCTATTTGTATTATTTATACTATGGTCCCTATTTAGAAAAATGTCCAAGCGCGATTTTGATATTAACATCCCCATCCCCTTGTTGGTGGAAAATAAATTAGATTATCTGACATTTTCTAGGGTAGGAAAACCAATGTCCATGTTCCAATGTGAAACGTCCTTTCCACTTTTCAAAATTAACTTGCCCTGCATTGTTGTTCTGTGCTTGCCTACTGTTGAAATGTTATAACTGCTCCAGTCCAGTCCTCTTCAGAGCACATGAGCAGCATGTGGACAGTCATCAGCTGAATATGAATTTTAGAGCAGATTATTAGAAATGCTGCCAGTTTCATGTTGAGGGAGGTGTGCAGCACATTCGGATCTCGCAGCTAAACTCTTGGAGGGTTCAGGTCCAGAAACACTTATTAGCCACAGCGTGCCTGCTGATGCTGTCTGCTTTGTTTGCTGTTAGGTGCACGGGATCATGAGCCCCGAGCCTTCAGACACATTGTACTCCATCTCCCGTCCAGTCTATTCCACACCCACATTCGAGCATGACCACGAGAGGCAGGAGCGGGCGCCCCAAAGTCTGAGAGAAAGATTTGTTAATTCCTGCAGGTGAGACCCGACAAAATCTATTCTCCCAAGTTTGTTTCAAGAACTGTTGCATGCCTGTCAGGTACACATGGCTGGAAGGTTAAAGGGTCCACACACTGACACCTAATGGTGAGCACAGGATACAGCTAGGATACATTTATACAAATGATCACAGATGCACACAATCAGGTAATCAGGTTACCCGACAACAACTTACTACCATTGTGTCCCTGAGCAAGACACTTAACCCTGAGTGTCTCCAGGGGGAACTGTCCTTGTCACTACTGATTGTAAGGCGTTTATTGTGTCACTCCTTGATTTGATATTGCTGCCTAATCATTACAGATGTTCAGGAAAAGGGGCCTTGCGAGTTCTGAAAAGCCACTTTCCTGTCATAGACTGGCTCTCGAAATACCCTGCTAAAGAATGGTTCATCAGCGATTTGATCTCTGGAGTCAGCACAGGACTGGTCTGCAGTTTACAGGGTAGGTGTGATACTTTCTTGACTGACCATCAAGATACTCTGTGAAGTATCTGAGATCTGCAGTAAATTCACTTCATCTCACAGGCATGGCCTACGCCCTGCTGGTGTCTGTGGCTCCAGTGTACGGACTCTACTCTGCATTCTTCCCAATCCTCACCTACTTCCTGTTGGGCACATCCAGGCACATATCTGTGGGTAAGGTGTTAGCGTGGCTCGTACAAAATACACAAAACTGAATTATTCATGCATGCACACATCCTCTGCTGAGCCATATTGTCTCCTCCACCAGGTCCATTTCCTGTGACCTGTCTCATGGTGGGCTCCGTGGTGCTGACTCTGGTACCCAACAACCCTACCTTGCTGGCTCTTAATGGGACAGTTTTGAATGACACAGATTTACAAGCAAAGAGAATTGTAGTTGCATCCACCATGACTGTGCTGGTGGGATTATTTCAGGTAAAAAATAGATTAAGTCAAATTTAAGAAAACCAAGTAAATGCCCCCTTTAAATTTTGTCATTTAGGAGCAAAATCTGCCTTTGAGATTTCTGGATACATCGATAATCTTAAATGCTATTATTCTTTTTATATACATGTTTTTTACTTGATAATCCATACACACAAATCAAGAAATTCTCGACAGGACAAGAGCAGGTAAAATGTCTGTGATGGATCAGTATCTCATTGGTCTGCCAAGCACCAGACTTGAACTAGGCCACCTTATCCAAAGGCCATCTTTTTTAACATTGTTTTATTTGACACAATAAACCAATTAGAATGGGATGTGCGTAATCTTTGCCAGATTGCTATTATGATCACATGTATACGTGGTAAAGCAGGGCTGTTTTGTAGCTGTCTTAAGAAAATGGACCTACCCGCCACAAAACATTGTTAACAGTGGGCACTTTCTTCTTCCACAGCTGGCCATGGGGTTTCTGCAGGTGGGCTTTCTGGTGCGGTACCTGTCTGAGCCGCTGGTCGGAGGCTTCACTACAGCTGCTGCCATGCACGTCTTCGTCTCCCAGATTAGCATCATCCTCTCGGTGTCCACGGGGAGTTACAATGGCCCCTTCTCCATGTTCAAGGTAAGGGGGGCAGTCAGCGATGCAGACAGTCCTTCAGAGAAGCATATACATTTTGTGCTTTTCTCCTGCAGACGCTCAGTGATGTCTTCAGCAACATTCATCTAACCAACATTGCCGATCTGGTGGCGGGCCTGTTGACCATTGTTGTGGTTGTGACCGTTAAAGAAGTCAGTGCCAGATTCCAACATAAGATTTCCATTCCAATCCCCATTGAAGTACTAGTGGTAAGAGGGTTTAGGCCTTGGGTAGAATCTTACCCAACCCATCATATCTCCTTTAGGAGAACATGCTGGCCATTTCTTTAAAAAAATGTCTGCCTCTATTCCTTCAGACCATGTTAGCAGCAGGAATTTCATATGCCGCGGACCTTCACTCCATCTACGGCGCCAGTATTGTCAGTGAGATCCCGATGGGGTGAGCAAATTTCCTGTGGCATTTCCTACTTCCTGTGCTGCATGGAGTGGAAGTTCTGCTCATTTTATTGACAGTCTATTATTATCTGTGCTGTTAGGTTATTTAACAGATACCATTCTAGGCCGAGAAATGTAATCTCCAGAACAATAACCAACCAAACCGTTTAAAAAGCAGTCTCCAACAAAAACAGAGATTGCATGACAGGTTATGCTTGCGCCACAGCATCCAAATGAATGTACTGAATGGAATTTATTGGGAAAATGACGTTTTCCCTCCAGGTTTATACCAGTCCAACCACCAAACACAGAACTGTTTTGGGACATTCTCGGACCGAGTCTTTCCACAGCTATTGTGGGGTATGCTGTCGCTGTTTCTGTGGCCAAAGTCTATGCATCCAAATATGACTACACCATCAACGGCAATCAGGTGTGTGATATGTGTGTCTGTCTTATCTGTCTGGTGGACCAGGAGCCCATGAAATTGTAGGATAGAGTCAAATCAGGGGGCAGATACACACATTTCATTTAGATTCAAAACCTGCTCTTGACCTCGCAATCCTGTAGATGGCAGGAAAGTTTCACAATATAAGTCATATAAATTAGTTTACAACTCAGTGCAGCACAAATATGTTGTACCTCTTTAAAATAGACCAAGTGAACCAGAAGGCTCGATTCAACTGCTGTCATTTTGTGTTCTCCTTTCAATCTTCAAATTATATTAAAACTGCTTTTGTGAACATGGCCGAGAAACTTTTGTGCTGTTCCTCAATTATTGGAAGAAAAGTCCAGCATCCATATTTACTCTTTTATTATATAGAGGGCTCAACATGGTGGCAGCAGGTGAGATACTGAGTCTCTGTTCCTGAACATCACCGACTTTACTCACTACGTTATATTTACCGCGCTCTTTTGCCTTTCTAGGAGCTGTTAGCATTTGGGGTTAGCAACATATTCTGTGGATTTTTCTCCAGTTTTGTGAGCAGCACAGCTCTGTCCCGCACCGCCGTTCAAGAGAGCACTGGGGGAAAGACACAGGTGGAGGAAATTCACACACACTAACTCACATGCATGCCATGTGCATCCTGTACGTCTCAATAAGCGCTTTTGTTCGTTTGTGATTCCATGGTTTGTGCTCTTGCAGGTTGCTGGCATCGTCTCTGCTGTTTTAGTGATGATTGTAATCCTAGCTCTTGGGAACCTCCTGGAACCACTGCAGAAGGTCAGGAAAAGTTCAAATGCTGTATGGACAATTTTTAATTGCTTATCAGTGTGACATCACATCGATATTTGTTTCATACTGTGCTTTTTTTTCACAAAACATTTACATTTACAGCATTTATCAGACGCCCTTATCCAGAGCAACTTACAATCAGTAGTTACAGGGACAGTCCCTTTGGAGCAACTCAGGGTTAAGTGTCTTGCTCAGGGACACAATGGTAGTAAGTGGGATTTGAACCTGGGTGGGATTTGAACCTCCGGGTGGTAGTACAAATTGATGGTAAAACAAATCTATTGATCATATGATTATATAACTAAAATGATTGATTGTGATAAATTCAGGTCGATCATTGATTTTCCCGCGGGACTTCCATTTGTAATGGTACGCTCATGTGCGTCATGTCACTGTTCCTCAGTGGGCATGTCTACCATGCAGAGACCACAGGAGCTTAGTATTTTAATATTATTTCAATATATTTGTACTTTTTGTCACCTGCAATGTGAAGTGACAGACCCACAATCCCGACGACATGTGAGTGCAGCCTGAGCCTGAGCAAAGCGCAAAGTGCAAAGTGAACGAAGGTGGAGCTGACAGCAAGCAGAAGTTCTCAGAAACTGATGTCATCCTTGATTACAAAACATCAGTTGTCAGGCGATGGTTTGGTTATGGCCATAATGGTGCTGAAATTTTTTTAGCGTTATTTTGTTATTTTGCTTGATTTTGCTTAATGCTCTGAAATTCTCAAACTTTCAGTATCAAAAAAGAAATTCTGACAATTGATATCACTCAATATGGGAAAATAACTCCCTTGTGATCAGTTTTTGCCATATCACCCAGTTTAACCATAAATATGGTTAAGATGTCTGACCTGTTTAAAATATGTCTTTTCATGCTGGTCATACCAGTTAAGACCAGTTGTTACCAGCCACCAGTATTATGCTGTGTGATTGAATTGCCTATGTGTGTAACTAAGATTGCATTGTTCTCCATCAATGTTCCGCAGTCAGTGTTGGCGGGTATTGTGATCGCTAACCTGAAAGGAATGTTCCTTCAGATGACTGAAGTTCCATCTCTGTGGCGGAAGAACGGAACGGACTGTGTGAGAGACATTAATAAATAACATGGTCGAATGACCCGAGAGGTCAAGATTGTTTTAATGAATAAAGTGGTTGTGAAAAAAAAGGGGATTTTAAACACATTCCTCTGTTTCTTTTAACCTTGACTTAAAAAAAAACCTTTTCACAAGAAGGATTTTATTTGACTATCCACATCGCCTTGTGGTCTCCAAATATACATATATCAAACAAAAGGCAAAGTGAATGATTTGGAAAGCATTCATATGCCTGATTTAAAAGATTGGAAAATGATTATGTAAAAGGAGCATTTCAACTGAAATATGTCTAAAAAAAATCTCTTAGTATTTCAACTGAAATATACACATGAATTTGGTACATAATATCTCTAATAGCTTTAAACACATTTTTCTCCTGTCTTGCAGTATATCTGGATAGCTACCTTTGTTGCCTGTGTGGTTCTGGGTCTAGATGTTGGCCTGCTGGCAGGCTTGGGGTTCGAAATGGCCACAGTTGTCATCAGGACACAGTTGTGAGTAAAACAGTATGAGCCAATAAGAGAAAATGAGTCCTCACTGAATTAAAACAATCAAAATGCATAACCACAGCAGAATACCTTTAGATTATTTAATGGTTCATGTAAGGTCCCAAGAGTGTAGACAATATTCAACTAACTAAAATTGTGCAACACCTTTGTCGCTGTTGTAATGAAAGCATAGATAACTTCATTGTCGGTGAGATTATATCCAGGATACATTGAAATCTGAAACTGCTGAGCTCAGTGGTAGTGCCACAGCAGCACCAGAACTGCATGACAATGACAGGGATGTAATTGTTGGTACATAATGAATGGCTACCCAGTATGCAATTAGTTAAACATTATTATTATTTTATTATTATTATTATTACAATTATTATTATTGATTTTTTATTTTAGACTGTATCTCCTCTGACAGCTTTTTAAAAGTCTTTCTTGATGAAGAATTGTTTCCTTGATCACTTATCCTAGAATTATGTTCATTCAACACATGTCCGATTAATCTTAGATTCTTTCAGCAATTGAACTCTTTATCTATTATACTTGGCACCTATTATCTGTGACACAGCCTGTTATCTGTAACAGTTTTTGATTATGAAGGTGTGCAGGACAATAATGTGTGCTTTTATTTAGCCCTGCCTGTTCAGCTTTGGGAAATGTTCCCGGCACAGACATATACAGGAATATATCAGACTACAAGAATGTAAGACCTTTACTAAATGTATCTTTGTATAAACCGCACTTATCGTATTAGATTTTTGTACCTTTGCAATGCATATGCTGAACTTTTTTACGCATGATTTAAATGATCCTTTATGTTACCAGGAAGTAGCATGAGATGGCCTCCTTTAAAAAATATTGAGAATTTTATATGGCTTAGAATAAGCAATAATGTGTTTCAATATGGTGTCCAGTTTATGAAGGCTTTTCTGAGTTGGTTCTTAAAAACAGACATAGTGGATGACTGTAGCTTATATATATTTTTTTTGTCCTTTCCAGCTCACTGAAGTTCCTGGAATTAAGATTTTTAAGTGCAACTCACCCCTTTACTTTGCTAACATTGACTACTTTAAAGAAAGCTTGAGAAATATTGTAAGTTGAAAAATATATTTACTGAGAAATACATGTATCAATAAAGGATATACTTGTTATTTATAAGAATAACTTGCAGAATGCACGTCAGGCTAGAGGAAGTGTGAATTTATGTTCTTGCTATTCTCATCAGGTGGGCTTTGATGCAGTGAGGGTGTTCAAGAAAAGGACCAAGGCTCTCAAGAAAATCCGTAAGGTCATCAAAAAAGGGACGCTGAAACCTTCTGGGGTATTTATAATTCACTTGGCCAAATTATTAATGCAATATTCAGTTTTGTGCAATATACATTGTATTTTGTCTCAAGTTTACATATCTTAGATCTCAGACTGGTTGTCTCTCTCTTTGCTTTCCCTCAGGACAGTGTCGTTTCTGTTGTTTCACTGGGGTTGGATAATGAGGGATTTGAGAGTGATCGCGACTTGGAACTAGAGAAGAGGGGTGGTGGGCAGGATCCTGTTGTAGATGTTAAAGTGGACTGGGCCTTAGAGCTGCCCGTCAGGGTGTCGGTGCCAAGGGTCCACATCCACAGTCTGGTGCTGGACTTCTCTGCTGTTTCCTTCCTAGATGTAGTGGCTGTGAAGTCATTAAGGCTGGTAAGACAGAGTAGAACTTTGCTTCATAAAACATAATACACATAACAAAATCAGCTCCTAATAGATTGTGATGCAATTCTTTTTGGCAAGGTTTATTAAAAAAAGGTATTGCATTCTGCATTTGATTGTATATGTAGACACACACAAAACACCATGGTAACCAAAACAGCAAATTTGCCAGTGTTAAACCTAAAAATCGGTGAGGTCCATATTGGTCAAAGTGGCAATAAATTCAGCTTCCACTCTTGCTCCTCATATATCTAATACTTATCTAATCTGTACAGTGTTAAAAGTAAGTGGACACATACAAACACTGTGCAGTGTTCATATAACACTGGGAAATTTGCTGTGCACTGTGAGTAATTAAAGGGAGTTCACTCATAGGAGTTTAAGAATGTGACAATATTGCAGGGCATGATACTTCTTCGTGTATTATTGCTTCATTTGTTGTAATTTATCATTGCTTTATTTTTTGTTATATTCAGGTCATTAAGGAATTTGTACGAATTGGAGTCAGTGTCTACATTGCTGGATGTGATGGTAAATATTGTTGGCCACAGTCAATAGTATATCACCTTGTATCAAAAAGTCACACACAGTATGTGTCAATGGGCTTTGACTCCCCTCACTTGACCCTTCTATACACAAGGAAAAAACTCCCTCTGACACACAACACCTTCCAGGGTAGAGTGAGTCTGCGGTTGGTTTTAGTGCAGGGTTGGTGAGGATTTGTCCAAGAAACAAGCCGTTTATTGTTCCAAAAATATTTAGGACCGTTTATAATATGACATGTATTTGATCTCAGTGGACTTCGACAAAAAAAAAGAGAGAAACCTCGAGAAGAAGTAAAACAGAAAGGGAGAGTGTGCAATGAGTGTAACAGTAGAGTTGGTCTTAAATAGTCCAATGTGGTGTACTGGAGTATGAAGGTGCTGGACCGTGCAGAGTAGATTTCAGCTACACCAGTGTCATGGTCCATTCTGATGATATTGGTCCATTTGAAGATTCCTCTAGCTTCAGCAGTTATGGTGTTGGTAGTAGTGGTGACCCTCTGGTACATTTCGTATTGGTTTGTCTCAGCAGCAGCTCGATGTCAGGATCTAGAGTTGCTTATAGAGCGAGACAGGTTAAACTCGGGAGCTTCTTTCTCTTCTGTTCCCTTCCTAATGCCCCCTGTACACCCCATGGATGTCACAAACATGATCTCTGCTGTGGACATCTCAGGGCCGTGCTCACAGCCAAGAGCAAAAAGCAGATAATTAGCATATAAATTAATATGGTGAATTAGTGAATCAAACACATCCAATGTGCTACACATAGAAAATACAATCAATAGTGTCACCGGAGAACAACCAGAACCCAGAACTATCAACAGACAAAATTGTTGAACATCTGCTGTTGTTTAACAGATGAAATCATTAGAAGTATGGACGCCTTGGCTCTATTTGATGAGGTTGTGACAAGAGACCTGCTGTTCCTCTCGGTACACGATGCTGTTCTCTTCATCAAACTGGAAATGGCCAATGGAAATCCACAGAATCCCACTGGAGTCAAGGTGGGAGGAGTCTCAATTTTCAGGCCTTGTCTAGCATACTAATGGATGCAGCATCTCCAGCTGCAACTTTTGTGTCTAAAGTTTACGATCACAATAATTTATTTCCGACGCCATATTTTCCGTAAGATTGATGTTTCCCCACTTTCCTTCCAGCTTTTAACTTGTTGCCAGGTGAAACATATTCATCCATGCAGTAATCATCCAAAGGGATATTTACTTTGTTAAATTCCTTGACCACCTGAATCTAAAGTTGGACAGAGCTTTGGTGATGGTTAACCAGATGAGTGGGTGATCTTACACAGAGATGAACTCTAATTCTCTCTAACACAGGACTTCAAGGAGCCGTTGGCATTCCCCGAAGAAGAGGACCTCATAGAGACCTATGATAAACAACACCAGGTGGGTAAATTCCTTTCCCATTTCATGCTGTACCATGTAAATATGTCCAGCTGGTGGGTAACCAGTTTTCTGGTTCATTCTTAGGCCATTCATGAGCTCTCCAACTGAATCCAACAGACTCTACAACCTCTACAAAACTTAATCAAATAAAGATTTCATACAGAATTTTATAATAATCTATTTTATTTATATAGTGCTTTTCTAGATGCTTAAAGACAAACATGTGGGATCCCATTCAGCACAACTCCCATTTGTTTGAGAAATGCTCAGTGACACGCCTTAAACACATCCCAAAAATATTTTTCTGCCAGACCATTTACATCGAGGGTTGTCCAATCAGAAAAAAAACATGGAAGGGATGCAGTGAAGTAGAGCCAGTCTGTGAATAAATAGATGATTTCCTCCCCGTTTTCGGGGTGGGGTGAGAGAAGCTCACAACCTCAAATGAACCCAGCCATGGAGGGACGGCACTGTCCTGGTATCACTGAAGAAAAGATGGAGAAGGGATCAGTAATTGTAATTCAATGCTTTAATCTGAAATAAAATCTAATATTTATGTACTTTGTTTACATGAAAAAAGAAAGTGCATTATCTGCTTTGTTAAAGTGATGGAAATATAGATTTTGAAATTAAGTGCATTTTTCCCACTGGCTCAAGTGCAGAACCTCCTTCTTTGAATGTACAGATGTGGTCAGTTTTTTGTAAAACAATAAAGGTGTTCATTTTTTCAGCCCTTCTTATTGCTGCCATCTGACTCAAGTCCTTTTTATTTACTTTGCGCCTAACACCAAGAGCTGCAAAAGAAAAAAAAAAAAGATCACATTTAAACACACTCACATTCACTCACGGACTCTCAGTCATCTACTCAACTACCTCAGCTTTTGAAAGCAAGTGGGATCAGCGTGGTTCATCCAGGAGTAAGTTCATTTCATGTTCTCTGTTTAATTATGAACACTTTATATAGTGAAGTATATCATTTGTGTGTAGCTGTAAAGGTATGTGTGGTCAGACCGTACCCTGCAATGGTACATATTCTATAGGACGTCTGAAAATGAACAAAAATACCAAAAGCAAAGATCTATCAAGACCTTTTTTTTTTTTTACTGTGTGATGTCTGGTGACAGTTCAGTGTTTTTCTTTCATAGCACTTGCCTCAGCAGCAGCTCAATGTCAGGATCTAGAGTTGCTTATAGAGTGAGACAGGTTAAACTCGGGTGCTTCTTTCTCTTCTGTTCCCCTCCTAATGCCCCCTGTACACCCCATGGATGTCACAAACATGATCTCTGCTGTGGTCATCTCAGGGCCGTGCTCACAACCAAGAGCAAAAAGCAGATAATTAGCATATAAATTAATATGGTGAACTAGTGAATCTAACATATCCCATGTGCTACACATAGAAATTACAGTCAATAATGTCACCAGAGAACAACCAGAACCCAGAACTATCAACAGATTTGGACAATGTAGAATCGTTTCCACAGACAAAATTATTGAACGTCTGCTGTTGTTTAACAGATGAAATCATAAGAAGTATGGACGCCTTGGCTCTTTATATAGTGAAGTATTTCATTTGTGTGTAGCTGTAAAGGTACGTGTGGTCAGACCGTACCCTCCACTGGTACATATTCTATAGGACTTCTGAAAATGTACAAAAATACCAAAAGCAAAGATCTATCAAGACCTTTTTTTTTTTTACTGTGTGATGTCTGATGACAGTTCAGTGTTTTTCTTTCATAGCACTTGCTACGTGAAATGTGGCCTGATAAGAGCCAGAGCCCAGATAATGATGACAGATATCGCTCAACGTTAATATAAACAGCACTTTAGCGTAGGTGCCACTGCACTCTTCTCTGTTCTGCAATTCCGCCACGTCAATCAGCTCCTTATCGACTCTGTATAAATATTTATTGGGCCAAGTTTAAAGTCTGCAGCTATAAAAATACTACAAGAAACAAAAAAAACTTTGTTTGCCATGCAGTCTGTCCAAAAGTATTTTGATAAAATATTCACGCTTCAGCGCTTATATCTGTGCGGAGAGGAACGGGCAAAACCAATGATAGATCTCACTGATCGCCACACTAGAGCAGACAATTCGTGGCACAGTTCAGGGTCATCTTACGCTAATTCTGCGTTTGCTCTTCTACCAGCGGAAACACTTGTGAGGAACGGAGCACGTTAGCCTGGATAATAAACAGTGCAATGACAGCCTTTATCTAACCTTATTAATCATGAGCGCACCAGAGTTGCTGAGATCAAAGAGATGAATTCCATCGACGTGTTTCCCCGAAATGACCGCTCTGATAAATCCATGTGAGGAATGCATTCTCACACAAGCACACAAATCAACACAATTTGCAGTACTGTGCAAACAGTTTAGGCAGAAATGTATTGGTGGCAGTAGCCAAGTGGGTATACCACACCACAGTTCCAGGTTCAAACCCATTTATTACCATTGTGTCCCTGAGCAAGACACTTAACCCTGAGTGTCTTCAGGGGACTGTCCCTGTCACTACTGACTGTCAGTCTTCTTTGTAGTCTGTGTGTTTTTGTCTGACTTAAATGTTACTCTTGCATTGTACCTTATGAAGCCCAATTTGTCGGTATAAATGTCACATGTAGGGCCAGGATCCCGAGAAACGATGTTTCATTTCATAATGTACAGTTTAACATGCATGTATCTGAAATGGCAATAAAACACACGTGAACTTGAGAGTCTGATAAACGGCGTAAATGTAGACCAGTATGGTGAAAGCGGTTTAGAGCTGCTTTAGATCAATTTATTGCAGAATTCCCTCCTCTATTATACGATAGAGATCAAAAGTCTCCACAGTTCTGATTTTCTTCTGCGGTTCTCAAAGTAACAATTTAATATTACTTTTCATCTGCAGGCTTAGAGGACGTCATAAACATGTTTACAAATGTACTTCTAGCAAAATTGTAATCAACAGTGTTTCTGAAATCAAATGTATTATTGTCATGTTGACTTTTTAATAATAATTATTTGTACGTCTGCAACAATTTCAATGTTCACATTAGACTGTCCACTCTTAATTCCCTGTAGGCATGACTGTGTGAGTGAATGGTGTCTGTGCTGGTGGGCTGGCATTCACCTGTCACACTACTAATCTGGATTTTTAAATTTTTTATCTGAAGAAACTCTGAGTTTCTGAGTCAGGGTGGAATTCCCCTTGATGTCTTGAAATGTTATTTGCCATGCTCCTAATCTCAAGTCCCCAATCAAAGCAGGGCCTTTAACTGGAGCTTTTCTGTGCTGCTGGATGCAAAATAAAAATTCAAAAGATGCGGTTAGAATGAACAACTATGTGAGCTGGTTTTGAGCTCACCAATCTGTCTTCGCTGTATCTGACGCAGAGTCTGGGGGGAACCTCATTTGTACAAAAGTATGTGCGAACACACACTCACAGCCACCACAGGGTTCACTATAACTTTATGTCTTTGGTACCATGAAGAAACGTTTGTAAAGATCTTGCAAGAAGAAGCAATGTGTTGCCACAGTCTGATGATTTTGCTACAAACTTAGTAAGTAGTAGTGGTGTAAAGTAGTAGTGTACTTTTATTGCACCTTTCATCCCTCACTGTATTTGTGATGCAATACCGACTGAGTGCTCTAATTGTCATACCCAACTCAAGTTGCTTGTTTGCTTCCAAAGACCTGCGGACAAGACCATGTATTAATGCACTGAAAATGTGAACTGAGGTACGGTTGTATGATAACTTGTATGATAGGTTGATGCTGCTTTAAGCATAAAGGTATGAAGATCAGATATTTGAAGTGAAAGTGTCATTTGTTATTGTGTAACACAGTGCATACAGCACACAGTGCACACAACGAAATGTGTCCTGTGCACGTAGTGAGCAGTGTGTGGGAAATGCAGCTTGTCAGTTTGGGATTTGAATCTGACTACAAAGCACTGATGGGGTTTATGTATGGAGATTGTGCTGGCCACACCATGTTTTCAAGCTTGTCATCTTTCTTTTTTAAAGGAAGTTCTGGCACAACTAAGATTTGTGTTTTGGGGCATTACCATGCTGTAGGATGAACCCCGAATCTAGCAAATCAGCCCCAGACCATCACAACTCCTCCTCCATGTTTGACATTGGAGGACACTGAGAAAACTTATTTTATTTTACTTGACATTATGGGAGCACCAAGGCATCACACTGTGCATGAAGTGATTTTGAGAAAGAAATACTTTTGTTCAGATAGTTGTTTCAGTGCACAATTAGGTACCATTTGAATGTGTCAGAACGAACCATTTATATCAACATGAAAAAATTATTTAAGAATTGCAACTCAAATTACAATGACCACCATAACTGCATCCAAGCAGCAGGTAGAGGAAATTACCTAGATTTAATGGAGTGTCCTAGGATTGGTTAAATGACCTTACTAACCAGCCAAACATCTATCTGTGAGAACAATGGTCATGGATAAGAGGCATATAAAACAAGTCTGTAAAGCAAGATGGTATCCTGAATTCTGTTAATAATTACAGATTGAGATTATTAGATTCATGGACAGAAACAGTCATCAGCTAGTCCTTGCGGAAAACTGAGACAGAAACCAGTGGACATCATCATTAGAACCATTTTAATTATTAGGTAAGATACCCCTGTCATATGCTATCCTGAACCTAATAATAACACTCTTATACCAGAAACAGAATATTATAATTCTTATGTTCTTTGACAACACATATGGGGCGTGGCTTCAGACTCTAAATTTGTTGATGAACTGCAGGACTCAAAAGGTGCAGAGGAAGATTCGAAGACAAGAGGGGACCGGATGATGCAGCCATCGGGGAAGCAGTATGTGGTTACCAGGCCCCTGTACTCAGAGGACAGCTTTGTGGAGCAGTACGAGAAGGTGGTCAGAAAGCGGAAAACTCTGCTAGACCACATTAGACTTTATTTCACGTAAGATGATTCTGTCACCTGCTCAGTATTTATTATACAAGCTACAAGTTACAAAATTATTGTAACACATTCCAGCTTAGAATTTATATTTGTGTGTGTTATGATTTATAGATGTGACTCCAAAAGAGCCAAGAATGCAGCTTTGTCCCTTCTTCCCATTATTGGCTGGTTGAAAATCTACAGGGTAAAGGAATGGCTGCTGAGTGACATTGTCTCTGGAATCAGTACTGGACTGGTAGCCGTGCTCCAGGGTAAGAAACTTACCCAAAAAAAACAGTTTATATAGAAATTTAACAGGAATAATACCAGTGGATTTTTTTAAACTCTTAATTGTCCTTCAAATAGAACTGATATTTATATTAAATGTATGCTAATCATTAGCTGTTCAGTTTAAAGTCCACTTTAGTAGGTGTTCATGTAGATTCATGTAGTATTCACAGCTTTTCAAGACTTTTGCCACATTTATGTTATGTTACAGACTTATTCCAAAATGGATTAAATGCATTTTTCTCAAAATTGTATACACAACAACAACCCATAATGGCAAGATGAAAAAATTATTAACCATAAAAAAAAGAAAAATCTATTGTATTTAAGAACTTTGCCATGAAGCTCGAAATTGAGGTGCATCCTGTTCCCCTGATCATCCATGAGATGTTTCTGTATCTTAATTGGAGTCCACCTGTGGAGAAAACAGTTGATTGGAAATTACCATGCATGAAGTCAAAGGAATTGTCTGCAGACCACCAAGACAGGATTGTCTTGAGGCACAACTCTTGGGAAGGTTACAGACAAATTTCTGGTGCTTTGATGGTCCCAATGAGCACAGTGGCCTCCATCATCCTTAAGTGGAAGAAGTTCAAAACCACCATGACTCTTCCTAGAGCTGGCTAGCCTGAGTGATTGGGGAAGATGGTCCTTAGTCAGGGAGGTGACCAAGAACCCGATGGTCACTCAGTCAGCGCTCCAAAGCACCTCTGTGGACAAAGGAGAAACTTCTAGAAGGACAACAATCTCTTCAGCAATCCACCAATCAGGCCCGTATGGTAGAGTGGCCATTAGTAAAAGGCATATGACAGTGAACCTGGAGTTTGCCTAAAGCCACCTGACATGTCTTTGGTGTGAATGCCAGGTGTCACTTTTGGAGCAAACCAGGTACCAGCCATAACATGGCCAATACCACCCCAACCGTGAAGCACGGTGCTGGCAGTATCATGCTGTGGGATGCTTTCAACTGCTGGAACAGGGAGACTGATCAGTATGGACAGAGACATCCTGGATGAAAACCTGCTCCAGAGCACTCTTGAACACTATTGGGGTTTTGTTAGTAGAATTCTGAGGAAATCTTAATTTAATCCATTTGGGATAAGGCTGTAACATAACAAAATGTGGAAAAAGTGATGAGCCATGAACACTTTCCAGATGCACTGTGTAATATACTAAATATACTATATATAAACTACATCAAATGTACTCTATACTGTACACTGGTGCACGGAGGAATGGCAGTTAGCAACGTAACTTCACACCTCCATGCATGTGTTTAGTGTGAGTCTGATCTCCACCAAGTTCTCTGGTTTCCACCCACTGTCCAAAGGCATGTACACTAGGTGAATTGGCAACTCTGAATTGTCTGCAGGTGTGTAAGTGAATGGTGTGTGTGTGTGCCCTGGTCTAGTTGAGTCCCTGCCCAGTGCCCAGTATTTCGGGATGAGCTCTGTCAGCTGCTACCCTGAGTATAAGACTAAGCAGTAATGTAAAGTGAGTGAGAATATAATGTACACTGCATTTTTATTTACTTCTGACTTCCAGGTCTGGCATACAGCCTTCTCGCCTCGATTCCACCCTGGTATGGGTTGTTTACCGCCTTCTTTCCTGTGATCATATATTTCTTCTTGGGAACTTCCAGACACATCTCTGTTGGTAAGGATCAGCCAGTTCAACATGTACACAGTAGTATAGCGACATAGGCCTTTCTCTACGTTTTCTACAGAAGCAGCTTCTGTTCTTTTTGGTGTTCTAGATTCAGGAGCGTAGCCAGGGTAGGCTGGGCCTATGATACTGGAAGATCTATGAGAGTAGTCAAGGCAAGCAGAGCTCTTACCAATAATCCAGAAGAGCCAGAAACAAGGCACAATCAAGGGGCAAGGGATCGTTCACCATTCATACAAAGTAAACACCAGTAGCACAGAGTATAAAAACTACTATGAAAGGGTGAGGAAACTGTGTTGCTGGTGGCTTTTGTCACAATCTGGACATTTCCTGGTGCCCAGATGTTTGCCTTGTCTTGTGTTTACTGATTGTTTCCATCTGTTATGTCCAGCATCTGTGTGAGGGTCCCTGTGCCCTGTTTAATTTATTACTAAAAACTGTGTCCCGACACTCACCTCACAGTTTCCAGTTGCGTCACGGATGCCCGCCTCCCTTGTCCATGGGTTTGCTTGAGGTATGGTGGAATTGTCTGCCCAGAGAGGTTTTTTTTTGGTTAGCACAGAACAAAACTGCAGATGTTGGTTGTTGGTTGTTGGAGTGGTTGGAGTGGGTGTTACTGTCATGATCTGGACATGACAGTTGTGACCCCTCCTCTAGGGTCAGTGCCAGACAACATGGGTTCCATGAGTGCTCCTCCGGACCATAAACCCCCCATTCCACGATGAATTCTGTCAAACGCAGGTGCCATACAACAATTCGGAGGCAGGGAGGGGGGTGGGGGTGGGGTGGTGTGGTTAGGGGGTGTGTGCAGAAGGAAGGGCAAAGCCTTGTGAATCAGGGATACATGGAAGACTGGGCTTACTGCCATTGTATGCAGGATGGAGAGTTGGGACGCCACTAGGTTGATTCGGCATACAACTTGGAAGGAGCCTAAGAACTGGGGGCTCTGCTGGAGTCCCATAGTACCAGGTAAACAAAGAACAAAATGCAATTTCCCACTGGTAAAATTCTGCAAGCATAGAAATATGTATAATTTTCTTTTACAGTACGTAGGTGTGCGCATTAGAAGTGACACAGCCATTTACCTCACTGAGTTTAGTTTTATTTTATTTTTGGGTTGTTTGTTCTTTAAATGTATAAAACTCATCGAAAAAATGTATTACAAAAATTTTAAATGGTGACTGCAAACCTGTAAACTGAAAACATAATCATTCTCTTTTTCTACATATTCATGCTTTCTCTCTCCCAGGAGCATTCCCAGTGCTCAGTCTGATGGTGGGAGCTACAGTGACCAAGCTTGTTCCAGATGATGGACCCCCAGTCAACATTACTGGCTTTGAGGGTTTGAGCATGGACCAACAAAGAGTGATAGTAGCAGCTTCAGTCACCTTCCTCATGGGAGTATTCCAGGTACAAGGACCTGGCACTTATTAATAATAACTGGTTATGAAGAGTCTTAAAGAGTCTTTATTTTTCAGCTGGCCTTGGGACTTGTCCAAGTGGGCTTCATTGTCATGTATCTGTCAGACACCCTGGTGTCTGGCTTCACCACAGCAGCTGCTGTCCACATCCTCGTGTCCCAACTGAAGTTTATTCTGCAGTTGAAAGTGCCAGGCCTGAGTGGACCACTCTCTATCATATATGTGAGATCTGGAGACACATTGTCATTAAAATATATTAATTTAGCAATGATCCAATTTTATCCAAATAACAATATATTATTTTAAGCAAATTACATTTACATTTTCACTGGTGTGAACTAATTAAGTTTTCTTCTTCAACTTCAATCTATACATAGTGTACACAGCCATTCCAACATTTAGGGTAATTTATGTATTTCCATGTAAAAACAGCATAATTAACACAACTTGCCATTGGAACTCAAGAACTCAAATGTTGCTGGGCTATGATTTAATAGGATATTATACAGAATAATTTCCAGTTGCCATATCATTTACAACATTAACAATGTCTGGACAGAACAATGTCATTTTAATTGACAAAACAATTTTTTTATGAATACAAAGACATTTCACAGTAATTAAAAAAAAAAATTCATTTTACCATTTTGAAGGAAATGTTTTGTAATGTTCCATGTGCAGTTTAAGTATTAAACATTTTCATTTTTTTAATTTCTAGACTCTAGAGTATATATTCACCCAGATCACAGATACAAACATCTGTGACTTGGTTACAGCCCTCGTAGTGATGGTCGTGGTGTTCGTGGTAAAGGAGCTCAATGACAGATTCAAGTCTAAGCTGCCAGTACCTATACCTGTAGAAGTCATAATGGTAAGCTTGGAATGATCTCATTTGATATTTGATATTGATAAAAGACACAAGGTGGCTATGGATAAAGAGGGCTGATTCATGTGCAAATACTGATGGGACATTGGCTGGGGTCTGATGAAACATGGTCGGGTCGCCTGGGTGAGGGTGTCCGATGACTGAAGCACCCATAATACCCTATGACCTCACGGATGATGTGTCCCAGTGCATCCACAAGCTGTATCTTTCAACAGATCATGAACATTAATTGTGATATATTTCATAAGTTTTTGATCACTAACGGACTGTACTACCAGCTACAAGATTGTAAGGTCAAGGGCAGCTGAGTTTTGTCAAACAAAATGCTGTGTATGACCATTTGTGGATCAATCCCTTTTTTTGCATAATTTGGTGCCTTCTTGGTGGAGGAAAAAGTTAATGTCCTCATTATTTCATGTTTCTCCTCTAGACTATCATAGCTTGTGGGGTCTCCTATGCTTTCAACTTTAAAGATAAATATGGTGTCGATATAGTGGGGAAGATACCTACAGGGTAAGCTGTCACACCATCTTCAGGTACTTTTTTTTTTTCTTCTAAAAAAATTCAACATTGTTATCAATTTTCATGTCAATATTTTACCTACCAGATATGAGTCACCAATGGCACCAAACCTGGACATTATCCAAAGGACTGCAGTAGAGGCTTTCCCCATTGCCATAGTGGGGTTTGCTGTGGCCTTCTCCGTGGCCAAAGTATACGCAGTCAAACATGACTACCTCATAGATGGGAACCAGGTGAGCAGTACTACGTTGCACATCTTTGAAAACCCAAGCGCTGTAACCAAGGCATCTAATACTCTACTTCCAGGAGCTCATAGCTTTTGGAGTCAGCAATATGTTTGGGGCAACATTTAAATCGTTCGCTGCGAGCACAGCTCTTTCCAGAAGTGCAGTACAAGAGAGCACAGGTGGTAAAACACAGGTAAGGACCTACATACATTCTGTCCATCTATCTGCATGGATTGAAGCTTTCTGCTGCTGTGACGGCTCCAACTTGATTGAACCTACGTGCGCTTGACTAAGACTGAAATGTGCAGGAAAATGAGGGGGTTTAAAACATAATCACCAGTCACGCCTCACCTTCTCAGCATCCGTTTTCTCATGATCTTTCTCAGGATAATTTGCCTGACGACAGTGGGTGAAACTTTTCAAAATCAAATTCACAAAAAAACATTTCACAAAAAAACAAAACAAAAACAAACATGCAAAACACTTCTACCAATCAGCGAAACAAATTTACAAACCAAATGTGTCCAGCGCGTTGTTTTCTATGGGCCGATGAGCACCTTAGTGGGGAAGTGGTGGCCTAGCAGTTAAGGAAGCGAGCCCGTAATTTGAAGGTTGCCGGTTCGAATCCCGAGCCGCCAAGGTGCCACTGAGGTGCCACTGAGCAAAGCACCGTCCCCACACACTGCTCCCCGGGCGCCTGTCATGGCTGCCCACTGCTCACCAAGGGTGATGGGTTAAAAGCAGAGGACACATTTCGTTGTGTGCACCATGTGCTGTGCTGCAGTGTATCACAATGACAATCACTTCACTTACACTTCCCTTAGTGGCAAGTGACGCTCTGGGAGCCTCTGAAGACACCACATGCAAAGTTGAATACTGTTGAACTTTGACCTCTACTGTTGTGATGTCTTAACATGCAACCAAGAGAAACAAAGTGTCAAACTGTGTTAGTCATTCCTCTTTTTTTAGCCTGTGACGGGTGCATTAAAAAAATTCGTCAAATGATTTTATTGCTTTAATCCACGCATCTATCTGTCTGTCTGTCTGTGTCTTGTTGTTACAGATTGCTGGCCTGCTTTCTGCAGTCATTGTGATGATAGTTACTCTGGCTATTGGATATTTGCTGGAGCCTCTTCAGAAGGTAAGGCTGAGTAGAAAGGTGCCTATTTGGGGGGTGTATCTCAATTGTGGGGCTGCATCTTTTTAAGAACATTCAATTCATTGTGTCCTTCAAATGCAGCCCAGAAATGCTTTCTTCTTATCGCATGATGTTAAGAACTGATCCAGCGCCATCTCATTATATGCTTGGAGCTTTGGCCATCGTAGACTGCATCCTCTGTAGTAAAATAAATTTAATTTCTGAGGACTGTAAGAACAGGCAGCCAAAGGCAATATATAGGAAACTCCACGGCTGCACAGTTGTATTCCATTGTTGGAAGAAATGCTTTTCAATTTTAATCAGGGGCAGTAGTGGTCTAACAGTTAAAGAAACGGATCCATAATCAGAAGGCTGTAGGTTCGAATTCCAATCCATCAAGGTGCCACTTAGGTGCCACTGAGTCCCCACACACACTGCTCCCTGGGCGCCTGTCATGGCTGCTCACCAAGGGTGATGGTTAAAAGCAGAGGACACACTTCATTGTGTCACCGTGTGCTGTGAATCACAATCACTTCACTTTCACCATATGTATTGAAGTGTACAGTGTTTCATATGTAATACATATTCTCTCAGTCAGTGCTTGGTGCAGTGGTGATTGTTAACCTCAAGGGGATGCTGATGCAGGTCAGAGAGGTGCCATATCTGTGGAGAAAAGATCGCCCTGACTGTGTGAGTCTTATTCGTTAACCCATCTACTTCCATAATTCATCATATCTTTTTTTTATTAACTCATAACAATTCTCTCAGGTGGTTTGGGTGGTGACATGCCTGGCCTCCATCCTACTGGGATTGGATCTGGGACTGGCTGTGGGCCTCGGGGTGGAGTTGCTTTCCGTGGTATTTAGGACTCAGTTGTGAGCATCAAATCTCTAACAAAGCTAAAGTATTTTCAGTGGTTCCATCAAGTTCCATAAATTATTTTCATTTATCTAAGAAAACGAATGAGTGGCAGCAATGTAACCCCAGTGCATTCTGAAAGAGATGATTGAAATGAAATGAAAATGTGTCAGATTGGATCTAGAAATTTTTGTGTTGAAGTCAAACTAAAAGACACGAGTTGCTTTACGGGTTCTATTCCGTTATTAAATATTTTTATAATTTTATTTTGTTTACATTTTCCTTTCAGAAAACTATTGTTAGATACTGTTATATGTAAATATTCTTTATAAGCCTTTAATGAACAATATTGCAGTTTCAGTTGTTAAAAGTGACTTTGAGCTTTTGGAAATACATTCTGGAAAGTTTTATGTGAATGTTAATTATTTCCTATTTTTTAGCCCACGGTGTAGCACCCTGGCAAATTTCAAAGGAACTGACATCTACAGAGACAGAAAAGATTATCATAGTGTGAGTTAACCCCATGAGGCATAATCTGAAACAACGACACCAATTCAGTGATGTCGTGAAGCTGAATTGGTGAAGGATCTTCTCTCTTACATCCTGTCCTCAGGTTAATGAACCATACGCAGTGAAGATCTTCAGGATCCCCTCACCAATCTTCTTTGCCAACATTGAGTTCTTCAGAAGCAAGCTGGTGGAATCGGTATGTGAATTAACCAGACATACAATGTAGAATGTGCCGTGGCAGTGGCCTTATCTACGTGGCCTCACACCTTGAAGGCTGTGAGTTTGAGTTGCTCCTCTGACCTTGAGTGTGTGGCGTTTGCATGGCGCGGGTTTCCTCAGGGTTCTGTGGTTTCATACATCCGTCCCAAGTTATGTAGATTAGGTGAACTCTGAATTGTCTGTAGGTATGAATGGTGTGTGTGTGGACTCAGGGCGGGGCACCAGCATCCCAGGATGAGCCCCATTGGTGGCCATTCATTTGCATAATTGCAACAAATGCATAACTGCTATGGCTATCTGCATGCCTCTGTGGGTATTAATGTACTCTTCTGTCATTATTGTTCTTGTGAACGACCATCAGTCTATCATAATTATTGCTGCAGTGTACAAGTAATTACACAGCAAAAAGGTCTTGAAATGCAGTCATTGGCAACACCTAACTCCGTTCAGGTGGGATTCAACCCTCTAAGAGTTTTGAGGAAGAGGAACAAAGCACTAAGGAAGATCAGAAAGATGCTAAAGAAGGGAGAACTTCGCATAACAGAAGTAAGTCTACAAGATTTTCCATCTTCCAAGCATAATATTTTATAAATTTAGAGACTAGTTTCGTGGCTGATGTCCCTTCATTTCAACACTGTTGATGTTGATCAAGCAGCGATCAAAGGCAAATACAGTCGGTATAGTAAGACCAGGAAGATACTGTTAAATTCTTTATGCTGTGACTGTCTGTTGCAGAAGGGGCTGCAGAACACAGGTCATTTTCCTATCGAGGAGTCAGGAGATGAGAGTAATATGGAGGATCTGGACCAGCCTACAGACTTCTCGGGCCTCCCTGTCCAGGTGAACTGGAACTCAGAGCTTCCAGGCAACATTTGTGTGCCTAGAGTGGACATCCACAGTCTGATCCTGGACTTTTCTGCTGTGTCCTTCCTTGACATTTCTGCAATGAAGGGGCTGAAAACGGTGAGTCCCCTTTTTTTTCTCTGTCTCTCGCTGTGTGGGCTAGATGTTCTTAGGATTTGTATTGTGCTGTAAATTTTCATAACCCCAATATCTCAAATTGTTTGCAGGCACTAAAGGAGTTCATCCGTGTAGATGTTGATGTCTATATAGTGGCCTGTGACCGTAAGTATTGGTTTTCCTCTAAAAGGAAAAAAATTGTTCAGTTTTTCATGTTTGAAGTTTTTCTCAATCGTTTTGGTTAGAATCTCTTAGATTTCGGTTAAAATATTTTGTTGTGCAGATCATTACAGTAAATTTCCAATTTTTTTGTACAAATACTAAAAGCTTTGTACATCCTTGCAACTAGGGGTGTGAGAAAATATCAATACAGCAATATATTGCAATATTTTATGTGGTGATATTGTATCGATAATGGGGCTCCAAATATCAATATTTTTGAATACAAATATAGTCCAAAACTGAGTTCTGACATGTTGTCTTGCCTGAATTATTAATGCAATACGATCCTCACAGATTGTACACAGCATCTTGTATATCAGTTGTTTTTACTTTATATATATATATATATATATATATATATATATATATAAAAATCATATCATGATCAGTGTATCGCGATATGTAAAAAACGTGTGCTGTAATCCTTTTATTAGATATATATTAGAGTGTGTGACTTTTTTTCACACCCAGCATATATAATCAAGAAGCTGCATGGCTGCAATTTCTTTGATGAGGAGATCGAGACATCCCTGTTCTTCCTGACTGTCCATGATGCCATGCTGCACATTCTAGAAAAACACCCTTATTCACCAACGATTGACAGTGTGTGTGAGAAGGTGAGAACCGCTACACAGGGACTGCTTGGTGCATGCGAGCTGACATGAGCAGCATTTGATTGAATTTCTTTTTAATTCATCAAATCGTTCAGATAATCTACAGCAGCGTCACAGACAGTCAGCGCAAGGGTTTGGAAAGCCTGCGTAGCCGAGAGCGGACGGTACGTTCACAATATAGTGAAATAAGTCTTTTGGCAAGTCTGTTTTTATAATACATGTATCTGTTTTTAGGAGAAATCACCAGAGACAAGGTTTTGAGCATGAAAAGCATGGTCCATAGCACGAACAGTTGATTAATTTTAAATGTATAGTACACAGCCACAATACTGGCAAATTGATAGTTCCTTCTGGGAACTAAAATACTTAACACATGGGAAATATTGGCAAAAACCTAATTTATATTTTGCATTTTGTACGTTTGTAGATGCCCTTTAGATAAATATTAGCTTTTGTACATTTATCTCTTCTCAATGGAATTTATAAAATAAATAAGTACAAAAAAATTATACAGAGCAATGATGAATGATTTTTTCAAACGTCAGTTGCTGCACACCATCAGAAACTTTCATTAGCACCTTGATAAAAATTTTAAATGCATATTAAAGATGTGGATAAGCAACAGAACAAAAAATATCATAGCTGGAAATGGAAAAGAAAAATTCTGAATCAAAAATGGAATTACGATGGACAGGACTTAAAACTTATCTTGAGATGTTCTTCAGAATGTAGCCAGTTATGATTTTCAGAGATGCAATTTGGCAGTCGTCATTTTTAAAAGACAATGTATAATATGTTTTTGTCTCAACAATGTTTCTATCAAACGTACAAAAGGAATTTTAATTGCTTTTGATTTTGTATTAATTGCTAAATCATACTTGGAGCCTGATTATTCATTTTTATTAAAAAAAAAATAATGAAAGACTTTAATTAACCAACAACAATCCCTCAGCTGTCATTCACATGGAAATGGGGTTTAGAAGCAGCCGTTGCTTTTATTAACCACAATCATTTTTATATTAAAAATTGCCCATGACTACATTATAGACTGAATTCTGATAATTACAATACATAAAAGGCTTCTGAAGCTGCACCAGAAACACAACTGTAACAAGGCCTTTGTGTAACCCTACAAACATTCGTAAGCCCACGTTAAAAATACAAAAAAAAAAAAAAAGTTAGTCTTGTAAAGAAACAAATTCTGTGAATGTTGCTCATTGTTGACAAAGCACAAAGGCTTTTTTCTTTTTTTACCAGACATTAATTTTCATGACCAAACATGACGAATCACAGACGGACCTGGACAAGAGTCATGATTTCAGTACACACTGGGTCATTCACAAACATTCTCAAAGTAGGAGCACCAATCACTGTCTCCCCTTCCACTTATGGACTTGATTCATCATAAACCTGAAGACTAAACTAATATCAGCTTAGCACTTCTGCTCTGAGAAGCTTTGCGAACAGACAGCTAGAAGGTGGGAAAACACTTGGACCTGGGATGTGACAAGTTTACTGGTAATAGGGCCTATATCGGGACTGGTCAGGGTGGTGTGGACCAGCTAACTGTCCCTGCGATGGTGGACCCTGCATCCGTGGAGGAGGACCTCGAGGCGCTGGCCACATCCCAGGACTGAGCCCACCTGGCTGGGCGAATGGAGGGCTAAGTGTGCCCTTGTCCTCTGAGAACTGGGGGTTGTAGTGGTGTGGTGGAGGCCCACTTACAGGGGGACCTGCATGCTGAGGAGGGGGTCCTGGAGGGGGGTGGTTCATGTAAGGGGGCATCTGGCCCATAATGTGTCCTGGTGGAGGGGTGATGGGAGGGGGCGCTGAAGACAAGGGAGGTGGAGCTTGGTTGTACACTCCAATGTGTGCCCCTGAGCCCTGCGGTGGATGCTGCATGGCAAGGCTTAGGGGTGGAGGGGGTGGTGGTGGGCCATAATGTGACTGTGGCGGTGGCGCCATCATGTGGTGAGGATGAGAAACTATAGGCTGGCTTGGATAGTCACCAGGGTGATGCAACGGGGGTTGGGATGGGCCGGGTCCAGGTTGGGAGAGGTGGTCCCGGGGTCCACCAGGGACTGATGAGTCATCCTGGATTGGCACAGTAATGAGGTTGCTATGCTTACGCGTGGTTACTGTGGCAATGCGGAAGGTTTCCTGCGCCAGAGATCTGGGCGGCCCCAGATCCCCGACCTGAGACGTTCGATGGTCATCATGGGACGATGGAGGCGGCTGGCTGTAGGGGTCATGACCTCCATGAGACAGCGGAGGTGGCAGCAGAACATGGTGTTTGGGCAGGAGTGGAGGAGGCAGGCGGAAACGATCGGACACGTCGGATGCAGATGGGTGATGCATGGAGTCTGGGCGGCCTCCAGACGGCTTGCCTGCCCTCATGTGGCGGTGATTGATGTGGGCCTGCAGATCTCGCTGGGACAGGTAGGTCCGTTTGCAGCCCTGAACGATGCTACACATGTAGAGAGACCCACGGTGACAAAGCTCAATCCGTTGGACTGGATCCGTACAGCTATACAGGGACAAACTGAACTTGAAGATTTAGTAAGGAGAAGTGGAGACGATGTCAAAACAAAAGCACAAGAAAACCTAAAAACACATTATTCTAAAAAAAAGAAAAAATGATTTATATATAGTATAAAATAAAACAACAAACTCTAGTCACTCTAGTGTATTGTAATCTTTCATCTCTAAGCCTGATACACCCAGATAATAAAACTGGGAGTCCAGCTACCCAAGCAGATGCTCCCAGGTTTTTGACCCACAAGCGACAGAAGCAGCATTGGTATTGTCCGCCTTCTGCCAACACCATGACACAAGAGATAATCTGACTATTAAAGTGTGCAGCACGTACAAAATGTAAAGAGATGTCCAATGAGTTGTCTCTTCGTGCTAAAATATTTGTCTGTCCTTTCAGTTTGCTACAACCAGAAAAAAGCAGAATACGTATCATGTGTCAGACACAAGTCAATAAATTGATTCCGCTTCCATACTTGTGTACTGGGACAAGGAGAGTAGTCCAACTAAACAGCGTAGAGCCGAGTTATAACTCTAGCTCAATTAAACCCTGTACGGAAATGTACGGAGTAACTTCACAACCAGCATGGAAACACTGAAACAGAGAAGCCCAGCCCTCAAAAGGAGGAATTCAAAATTTGTCATAAATCAAAAACGGAATATGTAGAGGTTCTTACCCTGGACACATCTTATCTCCTTTCTTCTCGTGAAGCAGCGCACAATCATAGCAGAAAACATGCTTACATGGGATCTGGAACAGGTCAACAAAACCAAGACAAAACAGAGTTGGTCACTGCTCTTAAAAGTTATGCGGTCTCATACAAAATGTTTCCTCACCATGCGACCATACGTCTTTATGGGTAAACCACACTTATCGCAGAAATGTATTGGAGTCTCATCCTTTTCTCCAAGCAAATTCAGCTACAGATAAAAGAAAAAAAAAAAAAAAAAAAACACTTAATTAACCACACCATGGACATATAAAGCATGGGCACATCACAGCCGCTGTTGTAGAAAACTTGCTGAAGGAAGTTTACCCCCTGTACTATCAATAATTCCAAAAATCCCATAAAGAAATCAATAATCTTACCACTTCAAGTTATTTTGTTAGCATGACCGGATACAGATCTGTTTTTGTCTGGCTGCTCAGACGCACCATGTAACACGTCATTTTCAAACTCGCGAGATCATTTAATATAGATCTTTTAAAATGGCCTGGTGATATGAAGCACCGATAACACACAAACTACTGATCCCATAATGCAGTGCTTCAGCTGCCTCGCCGAACATGATCTGTTCTGTAGTTAAAACTTGCATTATACACTATAATATGCGACGTCTATGATAATATTGTTAATAGTGTTATTGAAGCAGATTTACTGAGCAATGTCAGAATGGAAAATGCGTGTACCATACTAAGGGGCAGTGTAGGGCCCTAGTAATCAGAAGGTTGCCGGTTCAAATCCCGAACAGCCAATGTCCCACTGAGCAAAGCACCGTCTCCACACACTGCTCACCAAAGGTGATGGTTAAAAGCACAGGACACCAAGTGCTGTGCTGCAGTGTTTCACAATGACAATCACTTCAACATTTATGATCTGGCAACACCGATCAGGGCAGCCTGCGTACTTTGTAATCCCAGTACATCTGCTGTGGGTAACGCCGCTGGCTGGCAAACACATCGCCAGCCTTCGCACCACAGTCAAACCGCTCTTCCTTCTTGTACGCTCCTGAGAGAGAAAGAAAAAAAAAAAAAAAAAAAAAGGTTAATCACACTCGTTCTTATAGATGATACTTCTCAGAACCACGACCATCCCAGTCACCTTCATCGCCGGGCTGGGAATTCAAGCCCTGTCTGCCGGCGGGTCTCTGTACGCGGCTGGCCGGTTTGCCCCGGATTGCCTGCTTGGACAGCAACTTGATTGGAATCCTTCTGCGGACATCCAAGCCTCCCAAAACGCCAGAGCCTTCCGTGCCCTGCATATCATGGTCTGCGAAAGTGAACGGTCACCATAAGACAAGCAAAGAACATCACAGTTCACACTGAGCACCAGTTTACTACAACGGAGTTGAATTTTAGAAAAAAAGAAACTGGTGTAAATAATGTGAACGTCCCACGGATGCGCAGGGCAAGTAAAGATAAGACTTTAAACAGAACAAACGTCACAGGTGACAACGACAGCAGTAATGCATACTGCAGTTCTATTACTTTAACACAAATAGCTGCGTTGAAATCCGCGACTTTTAAAGGAAATAACAATCACGGATAAAAAAAAAAAAAAAAACACAAGTAATGAAAATCAGCCATGATTCGCTACTTCCTTCTTAGCGAAGATTAGCAAAGTGGCTAAGGCCGCGTCGCGTTTTTAAAATATTCTTCTGGTGAAACGCGCAACTGAAGAAAAAAAAAAAAGAGACCACGGGCGGCCGAATGCAGCCAAATCGCCGCTACAGTCGCGGCGTCAAGATTACGGAGCGCAGGCGTGGAAGTAAACGCCAAACTCCGGCCGCGGCTAATCGCCCTCCTCACCATTTTGGTCCATGATGCGCCGAGGTGCACCCTGGGAGAAGATGTTCTCGCGTGCGCCTTCGGGAAGCGGCCGGTGACTCGGATGCTGGTCGCGGTTGCCAGGTCCTCGTACCTCGACAACGTCGCTCGCTGAACGTTTGTGCTTAAAATGTCCACAGTGACGGAAGTCGCGGGTTCCGTTATTAATTTTTTTCCTTGTTTTTTTCCCTCAGGCCTTGTCCCGTTCTCTCTCTAATATTGCAGTTTATTAACGGGGAACGGATAATTGTAGGACCCGTTTTCCGTGTTGAGCGGGACCAGGGTTGCCATGTCCGCTGTAAATAAACGGCCTGACATTTTTTTTTGCCAGATTCAATGTCGAATGTGAAAGAGTGAACAGAATATTTTATCATATTAAAGGATTTCTTGTATGAATCGTCCTTTATACGTGGGTCCAAATACCAATACAAATACCAATACAACACATTGCGAACTTTCATTCATACTACTTAATTATTAATTATTGTATGAAATTGTTACAATACACAATATACCACTGTTGGGTCATTATTTATTTAATTATAAGTTTCTATCGCTATTTAATTTCACAAAAGGCACATAAAGATTTCCTATGTTTTATGACAAACTTCCCCAATCCACGCCGCATCCTCCACATTACAGCACTTTGCACATTGTTAAAAGATAAAAAAACTGTCTATATTAAAGCACAATGTGTTTTGTTGATTTTATTTAATTCTCACACAGAATTATTTTTTTTTTGATTGCCAGTCAAAATTGCCTTGTGAAACGGCACTAAATGAATTACATAGAGGACTGATTCGAATCAAAGAGCCGACTCTCTGAGGGCTGCAGTGGCGCGGTATATAAGGCCCTCCTGCCCGCGCTCCGGCCTCCGCAGGGGACGATGCTGCGTCGCTGAACGCACGCCAGCCTTAGCGGGATGCGGTGGCAACTGGTCGTGTGCTGCGGCCCGTGGCTCCTGCTGCTGAGCCACGGAGTTCTCTCCAGGCCCACGCGAGACTCGAGAGCCGTCACGTTCGTACGGAACGACCGGTCCGGTCCGGTCCGGTCCCGGAGCAGGAGATCCTGGACCAGCGCCGAAAGTTTCATTTCCTGCAACCTACCTTTATCTCAGTCAGAGCACGGAGTTCTGGACGAAAACACACATGAGGTAAAGACTACATATTTGCATTATTAAAAAAAAAGTGTAATTGTCGTGTTGAAGAATAATAATACATTAATACATTTAGCTATTGAGGCATTCTTGAACACTACTTTTCAGCAAATAACCATAAACTTGCTTCATTATTGAAGACTAAATAAGAGAAGGAGAACAAACCAATGAAATAAAAATGTGCTCATTCAGACGGGGTTCCACGGCGATGATGGGTCCAGCTTCACATTAACATGGGTTGGGGACGGAACAGGGGTAAGTTCAGTGTCTCGTTCGAACTCACCCTGATGTGTAACTGCTGCTGGTCATGACACGGCCCCCAAATCCGGCTTTTGACCCCCAAAGGTCATCTTGCTGTTGTCCACAATCAGTGCCCCGATTGACTCCTTCTTCGAAGGAGGGTCGTCGCGCCTCTATAGGAGGTATGTGCGCTACACCAGACACTTTACAGCATATTGGTGTGTGATTTTGCATGTTTTAACAAATTTGCATGCATTGTTATTGCAGTATAGATTACGGGAAGTCTTTCCGTGACATCTCCAGTCTCATCAACAATACCTTCATACGAAAGGATTTTGCAGTTAGTGCAGGACCAGGAAACTCTCAGCAGGTCATTATAAAACACTGCATTATGAAAGTTGGCTATTTAACTGTTTAGCTAATTATTCATTATTTTTGTGATATCATTTTTTTTTAAATTCCAGTATACTGGCCAAGTCAAAAAGCTTGAAAATTGAGGTCATGTGTTCACCGCAGAAATGTTTGACAGGTTATATTAAGCCTGTGAAATTCATTTTCTTACATTAAATAAGAGATATTAAAAGTTTCTTCATCATATGTTGAACCAAACTGGCTAACTTTCTATCAGAAGCCTGAAAATGAACCATCATCACTTTGCAAATACAGCAACTGCTCTGTTTTTTTTCATATATCAGCAGTAGTGTCAGCATGATTTTCTTACACAAGTTGTGTAATGTTTAACTGATGCTTTTAGATTCAAGCATTAGATTTCATTTGGCATGGTTTGACGTTTTGCTAATGGCTGGTCATATGACTTTGATGCCACAGGTGATTCTCACAGCTGACCTGCCCATCACAGAGACCCCTGGGGGCATCATCTTCACCTCTGATGACGCGGGACTGTCCTTTAAGTCCATTACTCTGCCTTTTCACCCTGCACAGCCAATCACCTTCCACTTCCAGATTCCGAGCTACCTTGTGACCATCAGTATAGATGTAAGTGACAAAACACTCATTCCTCTCCTTGAAATATTATACTCTGTGCTATATGTTGAATAGGTTTGATATTCAATGCAATAAGTACTAGAAGGAGTATTCTCTTACAGTATATGAAGGTACAGTAGGTACAGTATATGAAATTATAACTTTCTGGTGTATACATCTACATCTGCGAGTGTGAGCCTTCCCTTTTCCCATTTCCACTTCCCTTTTCCCAAAGCGGATTCCTTCATGTTTGTTTGTCCCCAAGTAAAATAAAAGTGTTTTGTATCCCGCCTGTGCCTGGGTGCCCCCCTTCCTTGTGTAGTGACCTCATCTTGATTATGTGATGGTAATGACCACATTTTAAATAACCTCCAAGAGACTGCTCATAATCTGCCGTGGTGATGTTTGCCTTTCTTAGGGCGGCTTGTGGATCTCCCTGGACTTTGGAAACAGGTGGATGAAGATCCATGAAGGAGTTAATTCTTTCATGTGGTGAGATTAAATGAGAATGACAGGACATGGCAATACCTCATAAATGGTCCATGGTGCATGGTATATAGTACAGAGTAACATTAAACTGTTTTTTTTTTTGGAATTATGATAATTAAAAAGTAAGTGTAGTTAATAAGGCCAGAGTTATACCTACTGTGAATTGGCATAATGGCTGCCTCATAAATTAACTGTCTGGTTTTTGCACCATATGCAAAATGCAATATAAATGAAATGGGGCATTAAAGGAACAGATAGAAAGATAGATAGGTATCCACTTTCCTAAACGATCTGTTTTTGAAGTAATGTTCTCTTCTCCAGGGGTTCAGACATCACCCTGTATTTCAGCTACAGCCCTAAAGGAACAGGTCAGTGTTCAGTACAGTAATCTGTCAACAGGCTCAGTCAACATGAAGATGAAGTGTGTGTGTGTGTGTGTGTGGTTGTGGTTGAACAGTTGAAGCTGATCGGCGGGGAGACCTCTCCTTGAAAAGAACGAAGGACCTTGGCAAGACGTTCTCAACCATTGCTCAGAACATTTTTTCCTTTGGCTACATTGGTGGTTTTCTATTTACCTCAGTAATGGCGAAAATGGTAAAGTACAACACCCCCTGGATGGAACATTTCACATGTTCCCAATTATTTGACCTTTTTCTGAAATGTGTCCTCTTTGATAACAGGGGTCGCCTCGTGTCTTATATGTGTCCTCGGACCACGGGGACAGTTTCAACAAAGCCCTACTTCCATCAGCATCTACTGAACAGGTCTGAATGTTTAAACATGCACAGTAACTGTAGTTTCATTTGTGTTTAATCTTTATTTGTAGTCTTTGGTCTGCTTTTTTATTTCAGTTAGGTTTTCAGTCTTATATATAGTATATATTTACTTACTTGTCTTAGTTACTTTGTTATTCAGATATAATAAGGAAAGCCTTGATATATAGAAGGTGAATCAATGCACAGGTCCAATATTTTTCTGGAACAAGAGGGAACAATTAGAATTTCCCTCCTTCTGACTCTCCTCTGTTACACACACAGACTTTTATATTTTATATCATGATGCTAAATGTAGAAAATTGTGACTAGACACACTCAAATAAAAACACACAATTTTTCAGTACCTTACAAGTGTCCTTCTGTATTTTTCTTTCAGTTTTACTCTGTTCTGGACGGCGATGAATACATGATTTTTATGCATGTGGACACACCTGGAGGTAGGTGTCTGCCCACCACCATCCATGTATTTCTCTTTAGCAAAAAAAAGCTTGTTCAATTTTAAACTGCAGGTCGAGTTGCAAATTTCCTAATAACCCAGGTCAGTTTTTTCTGGTTTAATATACATTTTATTTGGTGCTAACATTTAACACATCTCACAATTTAACGCTTATAGTCATTGTGAGAAAGAGGAAAGACTTGTTTTGCCAGCTGAACGTTTTGCTGACGAGAGGTGCAAGGACTGTTTCTGCAGACTTTGTGGGCAGCTCTTTCTTATGGGTCAGTGCATAAAGGACACATGTCTCTGTTGTGAGTGTCAGAAGTTCTCTTGGCCGTTGCGATCAGGTGGGCAGATAAGGCAGGGGGAGGTATTATCTTTCCCAGCATAATGGCTTCTTCCAACGTTACAGGTGCACAGAACAGCTGACCTTTCGAATGATTCATTTGGGTGGCTGATAAAAAAACGTTCAGAATACTTGTTACTACAACGTTAATACTCGTTACGTTAATAATTGAGTAAGAGTGTAGGATCTTATTTATCGTACTGTTAAAATTGACTTCTGAACTAGTGTGAATTGCAAATAGCTCACTGGAAGTCATTTTAAGGTAAATGCTGAAGACCTTTGTTTGCCAACATGTGGGTCACAGAGATGTTGTTGATAGGCCAAAAGAAACAATTTACCCAAAAAATCTAAAGATTAAATATTTAATATTAAAATACATTTTAAAACGCTAATAAAATTATTATTTTGTATTCTTTACTTATCAAACCTTTGGTTTGTAGTGTTGATCTCATCAGGGGTGGGGAACTGTGGTGTTCACTTGAATACATTACCGTGTTTAGGTTTAGACATGGACAAATATTTTAAGACCACTTTGGTATGATCCAAGGAGAAATAAAAGAGAGAGAGAGAGAGACAGAAAGAGAGAGAGCAAACTGCTGTTGAGCTATGAAGATGTTTTGAAGGGTAACACACACAAGGTGAGACACAACATATTCAGACACTTAATTTCCCGATAGATCAGCGGATTAATTCCATTGTCGCTATCTAGAAGATCTTGGCCACTGTCTCCACGTTATGCAGTTTATGTGCGTTATGGTGACAGACCCTTATTTTACTGATGGACAGAAAGCTGTGTCAGCTCTGACTCATGTTCCCATGCATCCAGAGGAAACGTACTTCGGGACAGTGTACACGTCTGACGACAGAGGCATCCTCTACTCCAAATCTCTAGAGCGCCACCTGTTTGGTGGGGAAGGGAAAAGTGACTTTACCAACATAACCTCTCTGCGTGGGGTTTACCTCACCAACGTTCTGGATAAAGGTAGCATGCTATCAATGAAATATTGAGGTTCTTGAACATTCTAAAAATAAAATCACTAATGACCACTGGCCTAATAAGAACGAATAGAACATGACTGATTTGCTTTTACTCAATCCAAGCAGGCAAATAACTATGACAGTTATTTAAAAGAAACATCATATGATATGCTTTTCCTTATGTTGGGTAATGGTAGTGAAAACTACAACTCCTTTTATATATACATGGTTTCAGACTAGAGTGGATAAACAAAAGAGAAAGTACTTAATGTTGTTGTAGCAGCTTGAATGAAGCTACATCGCAGTCATTATTACCTTTGACATAACCTTTCCTGTTGTCTTTCGTTTCGTAGATGGACTCATCCGCACCGTCATTTCCTTTGACAGAGGAGGGGAGTGGAGACTCTTAACGAAGCCAGACAACGTGGATTGTGGGAAAGGCATGAATAACGTAAGTGTGCTATTTCTGTAGCAGGCTTCCTTTCAGCATTCTCCTTTCCGATCAAGTTAGTCCAAGCGTGTGACAGGCCTTGTGGCCGTGTGCGTTCCCTGTTCCAGTGTAACCTGCACATCCACGGAGAGACCAGCCTCTACAACGGCATAACTCCCATGCTGCCCCTCTCTGACCCCGCAGCTATTGGCCTGGTCATCGCCCATGGTAGGATAAGTCATGGTCTGGTTCTACTTCTACTGTGGTTTTACCTACAATAGTCATACATTTGACTTTCAGCTGAGGCCACATCATTTCTGCATTCATGCTGACAAATGTATTTTGCTACTCTCGATGTTTAGCTTGCACTTTCATTCAGGTCATTGAGTAATTGAATATTCACCCAGAATAGCCGGTGAAGGAGGAGTAAGCCTTCTTTTCTCTGAGGGGCCGCCTTGTGTCAAGCAGCTGTTTCATATTACAGTGTCACTTTCTCCCAAGAGACAAGTTTGACTATGTTCTTTGAGTTGGAAGAGGATTGTGGGTAAATTCCCTTTCACGAGGGACATGTATAGGCCTGAGAAGGAAGCTGCCTACACCTGGAATAAATGTAAAAAAAAATATGAAATGCCACCCTGTGCATCTCTCACCCTCGCCCAGGCAGCACTGGCGACTCCATATCCTCCATGCGGCCCGATGTGTACATTTCGAGGGATGGTGGGTATACCTGGAAGCGCACACTGAAGGGCCCCCATCACTACAGCATCCTGGACTCTGGGGGTCTGATTGTGGCTGTGGAGTCCCGCCGAGACCAGCAGGTGAACTCTATAAAGTAAGACTTACCTGCAGGAGAACAGATCAACATCTCAGGCATAGGATTTCTGACAATCAAAGCACGTTTTAACTTATTGATATCCTAAACCATTCGGCTTGAATTAAATTAGTGAGTGTGATAACAATTCAAGCCAATTAGAAGGATCAGCAAACCAGAATGCAGCTTTTTGACCACAGGCGCTAACAATTGCTTCGTCCCTGTACTCGGTGGTGGGCGTGTCTGCTGCTCAGGGAGCACAGGAGTGCCAAGAAGTCATTATTTCTCACTCTTAACATCAGACGAGTCTTAACCCGACTGACAACAACAACAACAACATTTATTTCTTATATAGCCCAAAATCACATACAGTATGTCTCAATGGGCTTAATGGGATTGACTGGCCGGCGCTGGTGCCATGCTTGAAAAGTTGAATTTTTATATTTTATCTTTATGCTGCATGACGGATGAGTTGCATGAGCATGAGTTGCTGGGGAAGGTGAAGCTTAGAAAAGAACAGAATGACAGAAAGGGGAGCTAAGGGAAGTGAAAGGGATTTTGGACACGATCTGGATTTCTACTCCAAAAAGGATGTCATCTGTGTGGTGATGGTTTTGCGATGGCCATTATGATACAAACTTAGCAGACAAATTGTGATGAATATTGTAAAAGCATTTTTAATTTTACTTTATGTGTTAGTAAAGTGTTTTACAATGTTAACATTTCACTGCCTTTAAATTGTAAAGGCTGTAAACAAGTGCTTTTTTAATATTTCTTATTTGTCGTTATATGTTGTGGTCCAGACATCTTACAATATTGGAAAATATATTGGGATTTATATTGTAAATATCACACAGGTCAGGGGGTCAGAATGAGCAAACATTGAACAGCTTATTGTTTCAAGACAGGAAAGGATTAGGCAGTGTCACAGCCAGGGATGTAGAAGCCAAGCGCGAGTGGAGTGAAAATTTATTCTGAGGTCGTAAAACTGTAACAAACGGCAGAGACGTGACTAGAACAGTCCTTTTAAGGGATGAACAGAAAAATGCAGGGGCTGACAGACAGAAACAGTGAACTGGGGTGTGACAGACAGGCAAAGCACAATAGTGATCCTGTTATGATCAGAAAAAAATGTCATTTGTTGTCTCCTTTACTTTCTCATCATCAGTATATGGTTGGTTAATTTAACCTTAATGCATATAGTGTCCACTGGGCAACTTTAAAATCTAGCATGGGCAGCAAAAGCTTAACCGGGACATCATCTATAATTTAAATAATACAACCATGATTACGCAGTGTTGCTGACCCTACTGTTTTCTGTCTTTTCATTTTTTTCCCCTGTAATGTTTACTGTTGAACTTGCAAGATTTTCCACTGATGAGGGCCAGTGCTGGAAGTCATACAATTTCACCGACCATCCTATATTTCTTGCTGGCCTGGCATCTGAGCCTGGTGCTAAGACCATGAACATTAGTGTGTGGGGTTATCGACCAGAGGATGATGATCAACCTATGTGGGTTGCAGTAACCATCGACTTTCAGCACCTGCTAACCAGAGAGTGTGAGTCAGTTTCATGAATTAATATCCCTGTGTCTGGAGTAAATTCTAGCATTAACACTAAAATCACTGAAATCTTTAATGGCATTATTTTGCATTACCTGTAAAATCTGTTCTGAACCATTGTTTTGCACATGCAAAACATGTAAAGTGTTGGAATGCTTTAGTAGTTTAAAGTAATACTCAAGATGTCAGTCAAGAGGGACTTTTCTTTTATGTAAGATACAACTATGTACAAATACTTATATATTTGAAATGTACTGTACAATCCTGGATATATGGTCAAAAGTAATACAAGGAATGCTCCAAAACTTTATACAGAATATATAACAGCCAGGTGCCTTTGCAGGTGGAGATCTGGATTACGTGGAATGGCTGGCTCACTCCACAGGGGGCGGGGTTTCAGAGGCAAATGGGTGTGTCCTGGGCTACAAGGAGACGTTCAGGAGGCTGAGGAGCCAGTCTGTCTGCCGGAATGGGCGGGACTACGTTGTCAGCAGGAAGCACACGCCCTGTCAATGCACCATTCATGATTACATGTGGTACGTTAACAGCGTCCACTGTACAGTATGTGCTCATCCATCATCATCATGTTCTCAGTCTGACCTTTTGCCCCTGCAGTGACTATGGTTACTATCGGCATGAGAACAGCTCAGAGTGTGTGAAAGAGACAGGCTTGTCAGATAAACCCAAGGAATCCTGTGAGAATGGAGAGGAGGTGGAACCGCAGACTTCTGGGTATGATGGAAACACAGACACATCATCATGCCAAATAGGCACACACTGGTGCCATGTCTGCTATTGTTTTGTGACTATCATCCCAGGAGTTAAATTCACCAACTGTGTATTGTTATGACTGGTGGTACAGATACCAGAAAATTCCCAGCGATAAATGTGAGGGCGGATTTACTCCCAAGCTCCCAAACGCAAGAAACTGTGGGAATGTGAGTGTGGCTGTTATTTCTCTATATAATAATAAATAAACAGCATGATTTTCCAGAATGACAGAGCTTTGCGTCGTTTATGACGCATTCAATCAATTGATACATATGTAAGAATTATACATGAGCTATGATGTATTTGTTTACTGAAATGATTCCAGCATGCCTGGAATAAAAAAAATATCTTGTTGGAAATTTGTTTGCATGTCTACCAGTAATGTATTTTTATCAGCAATGTTTGCTGTTGTACGTTTGGTGAAATGCAAAAAACAACAACATTTCCAGGGACCTAAGTGTCATAGCGGTGGGTGTGTGTGTGTGTCAAGGCCTGAGCACAGGTTGCAGAATGACCGCTCCTTTTTGGTTCGCAGAATTCACTGAATAGGATTCTGGCGTATGTTGGCGTGGGGATTGCAGTACTTTTGCTCATAACTATCACAGTTATCGTCGTACGGAGGGTCTCAGCCATCCAAAGGTAGAGGATTATTACGTTTTACTGTGACAAAACTGACATGTGTTCCTTGTTTAAGACATATATATTTAAACAGCATAGACTGCAGGAAACTTTGCTTAACTCTCTCTGCAGAACACCTGACTATCATTTCTCCGCCCTGCAACTGAACGAGGATAATCAGTCCACCCGACAGGATTCTGGAAGCCTCGCCAACAGCAATCAAGGAAGTTGTGAAACAGATTCAGATGACGTGGGTGTAGAAAGTAACACAACTATCTCATTAGTCCTTTTTTTCCAATGCAGTTTCAGAAGTTGTCATAACCCAATCGGACACCCTTTCTCTTGCTCTCTCTTTTCAGGTACTAATTGAATGAGCTGTATAGAGATATAAGTGGTTTTGAAAGGACTAACACCGTGTCAAGGACAGTACACAGTACAGATGAAGTCTTGGCATAACCATGTTACATGGATTTCTGTCCAGGAGATTGTTGCACAATCTCACAAGGGAAAAGTCTTTAATGCTGTGAGGAAATATTCATTTGAGGTAGTTCAGCATAGTCTTAATACTGTCAAGCAACAAGACGACGTATTGGACCAGCTGATTTTGAAAATCCACACATTTATTACCTTTTTTGAGAAAAAAAAATCTATTTCCATATAGATGCACTTTTGTCTTAGCAAACGTTTTTGCAGTGTGATGAGTTTATCTGTTCTGACTGTGATTTTAAAAATACATTTAAATAAAAAACATTATTTATTAATAAACAAACAACATTTTCTTCATTATATATAATAATTGAATTAATCTAATCACTCCAATCTTATCATAAATTGCAGTGAATTAATTTAGCTTGACTTTTGCCTCATCAATTGCTGTGCTGTTTCCTTTGTTGGATGCATCTTAACCAGTCAGGCCCTTTGGAGTCTGCTTCCTAGCATTCAGAGATAACATAATAGAACATGTAGGATACACACGTGAACCCATTAAAAATTCATCGAATTAAGGACATGGAACTGACTTTTAATGGAGTCCTGGAAACTGACCTTCAGGTTCACAGGTTCATCAGTTAGGCCAGCTAAATCATTTGAGTAGAGTCCAAAAGTGGCCTTAAATTCTTTATACTGACCAAAAAACAATGGTAGTCAAGACCACTACTAAGTAGCTATGGGTTATGCATATGTGTCTGGGACAACTAAAAACTTTCAAAGAATCAAGAAACCTGGGAGGTGATTGCACAGGAAAATAGATTAAGTCATGGTTGTACATAAGAGATTGGTTAAGATGTATTCCTATTGGACAACCATGATTTCTAGTTTGTTTTACCCCAGTTAACTGATTGTATCAAATATTCAATAAAACACACCTTGTTCTTTCACTGTTGAATTGCGGGTGAATTTAATCATATTTAAAGGTCCCCTATTATCATTTTTTTGCTTTTATATAGATCTTAGTGGTCCCCTAATACTATATCTGAAGTCTCTTTCAGAAAGCCATGGTGCAAAGTTACAGCCACTTTTAACCAGTCCCACAATAAGATTTCCCCAGGACGAGACATTTTGGTGTGTATTTCTTTAAATGCTAATGAGGAGAAGAGAGGCCTATAGAAGTGCATGGGAAATGTGCAAACAGGAAGTTATGATTTGGCGTTTTTCTGCGATATTAAAAAAATACATTGTGACAATAACCGAGCAACTGCAATGCTTCACACGTTTTGGGAGAGGTGGGAAATTATCTGGGCAGACAAAGCATGAGGAAGGGGAGGTAACCTTTTCTATTATGGCGACATGAGTGGTCAAATTCCAGATCCAACCATTTATGGCATTTAATAGCTAGAATGGATATATATTGCAGATATCCATAATTATTCCTAGTCAAAATGAACATTTCAGATATCTACAATGAAACTTCCTATCCACAATTTCCCTTTCAGACGTCCACAACATTATTCCTTATAGGAGAAATGACATCATGTTTCCCATTAGTGTCTATTGGGCTGTCTATTTCTTACTAGGAGAAATACACATGTGAGATATTTACAATTCAGTTTTTAAATTAAAAAAACATTTCTGATATCCATAATGATATTCTGAATATCCACAATACATTTTGCCTATTAAAAATACTATGGATATCCACAATTTATATTATGACAAGTAATGAAAAATTTTAATTTAGATGTGGCCTAGTGGGTTAGACACTCACCTATGAACCAGAAGACCCAGGTTCAACTCCCATTTACTACCATTGTGTCCCTGAGCAAGACGCTTAACCCTAAATTGCTCCAGGGTGACTGTCCCTGCAACTACTGGATAAGGGCATCTGATAAATGCTGTAAATGTAAGTAGATTTGTAAGTAGCCACATCTATTTAATCTATTCAGAATGCCAAAAGAAAGGTCTACAATTTCACTGGAATAGTTATAATTGCCTTTTGAACATCACAATACCAATAATAATTAATTGAATTTAAGATATCTTGAAATACAGCAGAGATTTTGAAATTTACTCGGTAGACCAAATGTGTATTGTAGATGTCCATAATTTAATTCTGCCTAGTGAAAATTCACATTTCAGATACTCAGAACGAAACTTTTCCTAGGAGAAATGACGTCTCATTTGCCATTCATATCTATTTGGCTTTCCATTTCAGATATCCAGAATTACATTTCAGATATTCAGATGAATATTCTTCCTATCTGCAGTAACATTCTCACTCGCCATAACCTGGTGTGATCTAGGTCTAGAACAACTTGTGACTGTTCTAGGTCTGGACCATGGACATATTTAGACGTCTCATGAGCAGCAGCACCACATGTCAACTTCGCCACCTTATTGGGAATGGCTTGTTATCCAGAGCGACTTACAATCAGTAGTTACAGGGACAGTCTCCCTGGAGCAACTCAGGGTTAAGTGTCTTGCTCAGGGAACCCGGGTCTTCTGGTTCATAGGCGAGTGTGTTACCCACTAGGCTACTACCACCCTATGTGCTAAAATGTGCTAAGTTATGTGCTAAATAGCATGGGGTTGCTTTTCATAGGTAAGACCGAACAATTGTTTTTCAATATATTTGACCAGTATATTATCATTAAGATCATTGATCAAGATTAACATTAAGATCATTGTATATAATGTGTGTATTAAAGTATTGCAGTTGTCATTGAGTGTATCAATACGGTGGGTGGTAGTCGCCTAATGGATAACACACCTATGAACCAAAAGACCCAGGTTCAAACCCCACTTACTACCAGTGTGTCCCTGAGCAAGACACTTAATCCTAAATTTCTGCAGGGGGACTGTCCCTGTAACTACTGATTGTAAGTCGTTCTGGATAAGGCCGTCTGATAAATGCTGCAAATGTAAATGTAATACACTTCAGAAAAAAAATGTTTGATTTGTCCATTTTTCTGTCTTTGATTGCCATTATTAATTATTAATAATACAATATAGTATAATAATAAAAATAATTAAAATTAATACTATTAATGTAGATTTTGGTGTTTTAAACCAATTTGCATGTCGTACCTCTTTTGTTTTACGGGGTGGACCTGCCACTCGCAATATGGCGGGCTCCAATGTATGGGTTCCAATGGACGAATACGACTTCTAGTAATTCTATGTATGGGGCTCCTTATATGGTAAACACAGGAATAAAAAACTACTTAAAGAAATTATAATTAATATAATATAATTAAAACAAAGACTGGTTTAAATTAAGGACGAGTAAATCGTATACGAGCTCCGAAATATCCCCACCTAGTCTAGCAAACGCCCAGAGTAAACAAAATCCACGAGCCCTTTATTTGGCCAATCAGCTGGCCCGTTTAAAACACGTGACCAAACCCGGAAACAAACCTGCTAGTCGTAGTTCCTCTCCAGGAGTTTGTGTGGAACAGCGAGGCTGCGTGTCAACTGAAGGTAGGGCTGCTCCTTTCTTGTCTGTTTAAAAATTTTTAATGTGAAATGTTGTAATGTCATGTCTGTCTCGTGGAAAGCGCTAGAATGCCGAGAATGGCCTTATGTTATGTAGAAGGAAAAAGTCAAACTTATTTCAAAGTATTCTGACTTAATTTGTTTGACTAATTATTTTCCCTCGCACATGTATGACAATACAGCCACCAGTTTTACTTGTAGAAGTGTAAGCCTTTGCGTATTTTAATAATTTATTTTAAAAACTATTAGCTAACGTTAGCGTGGATTGTTTGAAATGTAGCTTGATAGCACCGAGTTATATAGCCCGATAGCTAACATAATTGAATTCAGACCACGTCCAAATTGTAGTTTTCTTAAACTCTTCTTATTCACATTCGTTTATACGCCTTTAGTCTAAGGATCGTATTTATGCTTGTTTCAGCTTCTCCGCGGCACTAACCATGGAAATGTATGGAATTTGAAACGCGCAATGGTCGCTTTTTTATGTCCTTGTTTGAATGAAATGTATGTACATTTTAATGAACGTTCTTATCTTCAGATATTTTTGTCCAGGGCAAAGCCCTTACAGAAAAGGAAGATGCGAGCTGGAGGTGAGTGTCTGGCCAGTTTATTAACATTAAATAAAAGACCACTGTAGTTTGCTGAAATACTAACAACCCATCCATATATATAGACTACCAGTCTAAAAGTTGGATGCTCCTACACTGTGGTGGTTGTGGAGACTAAGATGGATCCATTTTAAAGAATCCAAAACTATAAACATATTTCGCATTTGTTGTAACAGGAGAAAGTGAAGCATGTTTTTCCTTCATGGCTGCTTTGTTCCCTATTGTCATGATGAGATGCTCATTAATATGAGTGAATGATAAGAAAGTGTTCCGTATTTTTTTTTTATTTTTTTATTTTTTCATAGTCCTCCTGCTTCAGGTTTGTTCTATAAACTACAATGTTCCTACAGGAATAGTCAAACTGGTGGTCCTGGTCTCTGCCTTTTGCTTGGCCATGTTCTTTTTGGTGGAACTTTTTGACATCAATATGGACTTCAATGTAGCCAAGATTTTCGGTGAGTGTGCAGGAAGGAAAATAACAGCTCAGTTCTCAGATGATCTCAGACGTTGTCAAGTGGAGTTAAAAAGTGTAAGCCTGTCTGTGTTTTTCATTTTGAAATGTTTCTGTTTTTTTAATTTAAGTTATTATTATTTGTTATTATCAGCAAGGTCATCATCTGTCAAAGACACCAGTAAGTACCTCCTAAAGTACCTTTCAATATGTTACTGAATACTCAAAGGCATTTTATATTTAATTATTCATTAGATGGGATCTGTTTCACTCAATGAAAGTGGCCTGGCAGGTTTTGCTTGTCTCATCATTGGTTGGTACCGATGATGATGGCCAGTTTTGACATAAACAGTGTGACAATTTTGTAAACTTGCAAGCTGTCTGCATCTATCTAAATAAAGACAAAATATAAACGGATGGAACACAACATTTAAGAATGTGATTTATTGAAGGATGTGTGTTTAAGTGATCTAGAATGCAGAAGTAATGTGCGTGAGAGCTGGCAATCATTTTAATGTCGTCATTTAGAAAAAAAAAATCATTAAATTATGTTCTTTTTATGGGTGGCAGGACATTTTAGTGTTTTAGCTCAAGAACGTAAAAACCTGTGTTTACTCAGCGCTACGCTTCAAAAACTTGTTCTTAGCTGTGTGTCCTTAGCTGTGTGTCCTGTCTTCTTTCTGTGTGTTCATGGTGTACACTTCCTACGTCCTTGTGTTTCTTATCACTGTTCCTTGTTGCTGATTTAGTAAAGTAACTAAAAAAGTAAAAAAATGTTTAGTCTCAAATCTGTACCTGTTGTCTCATCAGCCACCAAAGCCCCCAAGTATAAGTGTGGTATCTCGAAGGCTTGTCCAGAGGGGCACTTCTCCTTCAAGATGACCAGTGGGGCAGCTAGTGTTGTCGGCCCGAAAATGTGCCTCGACGACACCATGTAAGTCCTGCCATATCAGGTTTGAATTCTTACGGTATTTGTATTTGTTCAGGGGGGTGATTCGGTAGACTAACATCTTGGTAATTTGACAATTATGATTTGCAGTCCCACTTTTTGTTCAAACCTCTTTCTGTTAAATCTACTTCCATCCTTGTGAGAACTGATTCTGAATCACTTTTAAAAACCTGTTCATTGTGTGAAAAGCGAATGAACAGCAGCTCTCCTTGAAAGCACACAGGATGTGCTTCCTGAAGGTTAGTCCCATAAAAGGAGTCTATTCGCCAGAAAGTCTAGTTAAATGACTGAACAGCACCTTTATAGAACTGTGTCATTATTCTCAGTGTAAATGTGATATGATGTAAGGAAACACCTCGCATAAGAATAGTCTCTTGAGCCATTCTGGCTTGTTACATAGTAATTTGTGTAAACTCAGGCGTGGTCGGCTTCACAAAGCACCTCAACCCACTTTTTTTTTTTTTTTTTTTTTTTAACAGTTTGATGAGTGGAGTGAAGAACAACGTTGGCAGAGGAATAAATATTGCCCTTGTCAATGGTAAGCCTTTATTCTTTGTGTAACAGACTGGATTTCAAAAGAAGTCTTCATTCTTAAGCTGCTGAACGTCTCTGCTCTGCTCTTTTATTTATGTTGATAGTCAATCAAAAATATAAGGGACATTAATTAAGAATGCACATTGAGAATTATTAAATGAATTGATTTGGAATGATATTGTTCCATGGGAATAATAAAGATACAAGAACATCAGCAAGGTGCATATTTGGGATTGCTACGCCCATGATTGCATGAGTTATCTTTGCTTGGTTAAAGGATGATAAAGTATTTCTATCATTAATAAGGATCATGATTATTTTACTGATTTATTGAGGCAGAGTTGGATCTCAAAAGATGAAAACAAATGATATTTCATTTACAGGGAAGAGTGGACAACTGTTTAAAACTGCGTTCTTTGATATGTGGGCTGGAGGTAAGTCTAATTGTAATTTATTTTTTTTTTTTTTTATTGAATCTTTGTACTTTTGGTAGCTTTTTGTGTTTTTAAAAACCTCAAACTTTACAGATGTCAATGAGCTGATACAGTTCCTGAAGACCATTGAAGATGGAACTGTCGTGATGATGGCCACCTTTGACGACTCAGCCACAAAGTAGGCCATTCAGTCCACCTGATATAAAAAATTTATTTGGGTGCATCAAATAATCACTGCTTGGTAATCGTTTCCCCCCCTCTTCTCCCTCTCAATCGTTTGTTCACAGACTCAATGAGGAGGCACGCAAGCTGATTTCTGCTCTTGGGAGCTCAAATGTCCAGACGTTAGGCTTCAGGGATAACTGGATATTTGTTGGTGGGAAAGGAATAAAAACAAAGAGTCCTTTTGAACAGGTAAGTCCCCATCACCCAGCTTCATCTACCCTTTTCATCATACTGAAATGGTGTATTAGCCACTGCCTGTTTATTTAAACTTGTCTCTTTCTTAAACTGGGGTATATGGGGCAGTGGTGGTCTACCAAGGGAAGTGGACTCATAACAAAGGTTACAGGTTCAAACCTAACATGCCAAGGTGCCAGTCAGGTCTTGTTGAACAATGTACCATCCCCACACACTGCTTTAATGGCTGTCACTAAGGGTGATTTGGTTAAATGTGGTAGACCCATTCCATCACAAAGACTAAACAATCACTTTCACTCTTAGCCAGATATATGCACATGGTTTTAAGAATACTGTACATAGATGAACAGAACATTAATTTGATATGTTTTTGGTCCAATTGACAGTGCTGTATATGGTTTATACCCCCCCCCCCCCCCCCATACCCCCCCCCCCCCCTTTTTTTTTTTTTTTTTTTTCTCTTTCTCATTACCAGGAGGCATGTGTGCTCAGGATATAGCTAATCTTTTGTTTTTCAAATGTTTAAATGTAGTCTTACAGAGACCCTTGACGTGGGTATATATTAATAAAATAAATGGATATAATATTAATAATTTTACATCTTTATCACCAGAAATAATTGTTAGTTGTAAATCCTTTAATGCATTCTTTCAACGTTTGAAGTTATGAACCTTTAACTGGTCCATTGCAAGTTAGAAGTAAGGAAATAAAAAGCAATTCAATACAAATTGCTCACATATACTGCACATTATATTCTTAACCAAAACATTTACAGACAACAAGGTAAAATGAATATTGAACTATTCTTTACAAACTCAAATATTTACTGTATAAACTGTAAAATCAACATTCAACATTCTTGTAGAGCAGTAAACTAATATTTAGTTGAATAACCACTTTATCTGAGAACTGCTTTTCATCTGTGCTGCAAACAGGTACAGAGCATCTGGAAAGTATCCATAGCTTATCACTTTTTTTCACATTTTGTTAGTTAATTTGTTTAGTTCATTTTTTCCTTCAGAATTCTACACACAAACTTCATAAGGACAATGTGAAAAATTATTGAGATGTACATAAGTATTCACCTCCTTCGCCATGAACCTCCTGTTTATTTTACATGATTTGGAAAGGCGCACACACATGTTTATATAAGGTCCCACAGTTGACTGTTCATGTCAGAGCACAAACCAAGCATGAAGTCAAAGGAATTATCTCTAGACCTCAGAGACAGGATTGTCTCAAGGCACTAATTTTGGGAAGGTCACAGACAAATTTTCTGCTGCTTTGAAGGTAGCCTCCTTCAAAGCAGCCTCCATCTGTATGTGGAAGAAGATCAAAACCATCAGAACTCTTCCTAGAGCTGGCTGAGTGATTGGGGCCTTCTCCCTGAATCACTTTAGGGAGGGGACCAATAACCTGATGGTCAATCTGTCAGAGCTCCAGAGGTGCTTTTTATTTTTTATTTTTTTTTAATATATATAATTTGTCAACCACAAACTTTTATTCACGTTGTCATTATGGGGCAATGTGTGTAGAATAGCATTTAATTATTTTGGAATTAAGCTGTAATATAACAAACCATGGAACGATATGATGTGCTGTGAATACTTTCTGGTTTAACTGTATTCCATTGCAGGATGATTTGACAACATTCCACAGTTCCTCTGCATATTGTGGTTTTGCATAAAAAAACATCGGATTAAGGCCCAGAGATTGCACTGGCCACTCCTTAATTTACTTTGGAGGCTTTGTCTTGTTGAAACATCCATTTCAAGGGCGTTTCCTCTTCGGGATGAGGCAACATAACCTCTTCAAGTATTTCAATATATGCAAACTGATCCATGATGTGATAAATTGGGCCGACACCATAGGAACACCAAGAAACATGCCCATACCATGATGCTTGCACCACCATCAGTCCACAAAAATGTTTCCACCAAATATTTCTCAATTTCTCTTTAGGCCAGTCAGTTGATGTATTATTTTGGAGAATTGTCCTCTTCGACAAGTCTATCATTTTCTGTACTACTTTAAAACATTGATTATAGAGGGGAGAATGCATAATCAAAGGTTTTTAGTCCGCGTTCAGTCCATGCTCACCTGACTCCATGTACTTCAGGAAAACGCACGGCTTAGACGTCCATGTGAGCGAAACTTTAATCTCGATGACTTATTTAAAAATATAATGACGTATTTAAATATAATATAATGCAGAAACATTTATCGTATGCATCGATAATCAATGCATTCATAATCGTTATTGAATCAAATCATGAGACCAGTGAAGGTTCACGCCTCTAGTAAATATTGGTTTTTCCATACCATGTCATCTCTTGCATGTTAAAATAACACGTCTGAGTTTGAGCAGAATATCTGGCGTGTTGCTGAACCCTGTTCTGCCTTCGTAGCACATCAAGAACAATGCTGAGACCAACAAGTACGAGGGCTGGCCTGAGGTCCTGGAGATGGAGGGCTGCATCCCTCAAAAGCAGGAATGAATGTCCACTGTTGACCGTCCTTTTGCATGACATACAGTGCGAAACACCCGAAATCCTGTTTGTGTATGATTGTGAAAAGAAACAGAATGTCACCTCGCCCGTGAGCGTGTGGAACATGCAACCATAGAACTTGTTTCCAGTTTCCAAGAAGCCCTGTTGATTCTGCGCTCCTGCGAAAACCAGCACGTGGAATGCTTCATCTGTTTATTAAGACGCTGTTTCCCCAGCTCTGCAGACTGTTTTCTAATTCCAACCTTTCCTTAATGAGGATGACCTTGACCTATCAAAGAAATACGACAATGTGGTTATCATGCCAGTTTATCAAGTGTGAAGTTGGCAGTATTTCAGTGATGCCAATTACAGGTAAACAAGCCTGAGTGGACTACTGTACACAAGTAAACGTTCACAAGCTGACTCTCACATGTTGGATGTGAAAGCAGCCAAGCAGCTGGTTGCTTTCACAATTGTCCAAAATATTTACAGATACTGAGTGTGTGTTTTATTTAAATGAGTTCAAGCTATAACTTCAAGTAACTTATTGCAAAATGAGACAATGAATTGGTAAATTAATAACAATAAAATAAATCTGAAGTAGCACCCTCCATGGGGAAACCAAGACTTTTTTTTTTTTTTTGTACTTAACCTAAAATATTTATAAATATTGTAGATTTTTTTGTATAATTTGAGAAGTGAGTGCTTTGATTGCTTTTCTTTTTACATTTAGAAACCTGCACACGCCTCCTTGCTAACGCTTGAGCTGCAGTCTCAGGCTAAAGGCCAAGCTCAGTAGATCAGCGCATCAGTTTCAGTATCTCACAATGTGACACACTGTAATACTGTGATTGTCACAGTGGTTTACATGACCATAAGGACAATAGATTAATTTGTCATGATAAAATAATGAATCTCTGATCTACCTGTTCCTAAGCAATGACATTCAGCAGCAGCTTGGTTCATGATGTCTAACAAGCTGGAAAGATGGTAGCATTATGAACACAAAGCATTGTAGTAGTTTTTTAATATATGATTTTAAACTTTTTAGATACAGTACAGGCAAAAGTTTGGACCCACCCTTTCATTCAATGTGTTTTCTTTATTTTCATGACCATTTACATTGGTAGATTCTCACTGAAGGCATCAAAACTATGAATGAACACATGTGGAGTTATGTACTTAACAAAAAGTGGAGACCTGGCCTCCACAGTCACCGGACCTGAACCCAATCGAGATGGTCTGGGGTGAGCTGGACCCCAACAAGTGCTAAACACCTCTGGGAACTCCTTCAAGACTGTTGGAAAACCATTTCAGGTGACGACCTCTTGAAGCTCATCGAGAGAATGCCAAGAGTGTGCAAAGCAGAGCAAAGGGCGGCTATTTTGAAGAAACTACAATATAAAACATGTTTTCAGTTATTTCATCTTTTTGTGTTAAGTACATAACTCCACATGTGTTCATTCATAGTTTTGATGCCTTCAGTGAGAATCTACCAATGTAAATGGTCATGAAAATAAAGAAAACACATTGAATGAAAAGGTGTGTCCAAACTTTTGGCCTTTACTGTATTCAAAAAGTTTAAAATCATATAAAAAAAATAATTAAGAATCATACAAACACATTTCAACTGTTATTGTGAATGGGTGTTTTTCTGTTTATTTTGATGTGCCAATTAATGGGACATTCAAACATGCTCAACAAAAGCCTTAACATGGGTTTGATTATGTTTGATTGTGTATTATGTTTGTTTTACAAATGAACTGCTCGTGCATACACCTCTCACAGTATATATATATATATATTGTATAGCTTGTATTGTAAAATTTGTATTATTCCATCATAATTAAATTCCTTTCCTGTACTGCTGTACCTTTCATGACAATTGTTTTGCGTAAGCAAGAGTGCCTGGATGATGAAGGTGACATTGATGTGTGTGTAGTATGAACTGATGTATTCTGAATTGTTGTGTAACTTTCTCTACTGATAAAAGGACTCGTGCAGAATTAGTCTCAGAGCCAAATACACAATCCTTTCACCATGGGGTTCTTGTACAAGATTGAAAGCTTCCGTTATTATTAAAAACCTTTGCAATAATCAGAATGGACACACTTGTTTTTTTCAACAAAAAACACGACTTGTTTTTGCAGCAAAAGGCATAATTATGAATTATTAATTTCAGTCCTTTAACTGTTAATTTTCCTGATAACAGCAGAGGCGACCCTGTTCACCACGTTCAAACCTGAGGACTCCTCACGGTCTGTAGTCTCAGCTTGTGCCTTGTGCAACTGAACTGAACGAATAGGACCTTCCAATTCCTGTCCCAATAAATAAATAAAACCATTTGCTGTGTCTGCCTTCTACTTTTGTGATTTTCTGTAATGAGAGCTAGTATTTTTAGTCCATGTTAACATGTTCAAATGTAGAAAGTATTGCATTATTGGTGCATTCCCTCAGCTTCAAAATGTGAAATTCAACAAAATACACCTCAGGGAATCTTTACAGTCAAACATTCAATCAAAGTTAACTTTTTTGTTTTATATCAATAAATATAGTATTAACATTTTGCATTTGTTAAATAATGAGAGAGAATATTATGGATAAGTCAAAAAGGTTTCCTGTTTTTTTTGCCTTTGTGAAATGTCAGAACAATGGGAGAACTTTTTTTTTATTTGATCAGTCATGCATACTGTACACTGATACAGTATTTGGTATAATTGCCCCAAAAATTGTTTCACTTGTGCAAAATGTATCCTTCCACAAGCTTTCTATAATAGGAATTTTGTCCCAATCCTCCTGACAGAACTGGTGTGACTGGGTCAGGATTCTAGGCCTTCTTGCTCACACTTGCCTTTTCAGTTGAAAAGACCCATTAACGTCCTGACTGATGTCATCAGATTTTGCTTCAATATATGTACATCATTTTCTTTTCTCATGATCCAATCAATTTTGTGAAGTGCACCAGTTCTTTCTGAAGCACAGTAGCCCCACACCATTACACTATCACCCCCATATTTTATAGCTGAGATGGTGTTCTGAGGCTTTAGAGCTTCCCCTGCATCTCTCAAAATATATTGTTTATCATTGTGGTTGAATTTAGAGATGTTACCATAATTTAAGATATTTGTCCCCATGTGCAGTCTGGCTTTATCTTATGGTGGTAATGGCTTTCTCCTCCCAGAGTAACCTTTCAGCTCATGGTGGTCCAGGACTCTTTTTACTGTAGATATTTTAATAATACAGGGAGTGCAGAATTATTAGGCAAATTAGTATTTTGTCCACATCATCCTCTTCATGCATGTTGTCTTACTCCAAGCTGTATAGGCTCAAAAGCCTACTACCAATTAAGCCTATTAGGTGATGTGCATCTCTGTAATGAGAAGGGGTGTGGTCTAATGACATCAACACCCTATATCAGGTGTGCATAATTATTAGGCAACTTCTTTTCCTTTGGCAAAATGGGTCAAAAGAAGGACTTGACATGCTCAGAAAAGTCAAAAATAGTGAGATATCTTGCAGAGAGATGCAGCGCTCTTAAAATTGCAAAGCTTCTGAAGCGTGATCATTGAACAATCAAGCGGTTCATTCAAAATAGTCAACAGGGTCGCAAGAAGCGTGTGGAAAAAAAACAAGGAGCAAAATAACTGCCCATGAACTGAGAAAAGTCAAGCGTGCAGCTGCCAAGATGCCACTTGCCACCAGTTTGGCCATATTTCAGAGCTGCAACATCACTGGAGTGCCCAAAAGCACAAGGTGTGCAATACTCAGAGACATGGCCAAGGTAAGAAAGGCTGAAAGACGACGACCACTGAACAAGACACACAAGCTGAAACATCAAGACTGGGCCAAGAAATATCTCAAGACTGATGGTTTTATGGACTGATGAAATGAGAGTGAGATGGATGGGCCCGTGGCTGGATTGGTAAAAGGCAGAGAGCTTCAGTCCTACTCAGACGCACGCAAGGTGGAGTACTGGTTTGGGCTGGTATCATCAAAGATGAGCTTGTGGGGCCTTTTCGGGTTGAGGATGGAGTCAAGCTCAACTCCCAGTCCTACTGCCAGTTTCTGGAAGACACCTTCTTCAAGCAGTGGTACAGGAAGAAGTCTGCATCCTTCAAGAAAAACATGATTTTCATGCAGGACAATGCTCCATCACACACGTCCAAGTACTCCACAGCGTGGCTGGCAAGAAAGGGTATAAAAGAAGAAAAACTAATGACATGGCCTTGTTCACCTGATCTGAACCCCATTGAGAACCTGTGGTCCATCATCAAATGTGAGATTTACAAGGAGGGAAAACAGTACACCTCTCTGAACAGTGTCTGGGAGGCTGTGGTTGCTGCTGCATGCAATGTTGATGGTGAACAGATCAAAACACTGACAGAATCCATGGATGACAAGCTTTTGAGTGTCCTTGCAAAGAAAGGTGGCTATATTGGTCGCTGATTTGTTTTTGAATGTCAGAAATGTATATTTGTGAATGTGGAGATATTATATTGGTTTCACTGGTAAAAATAAATAATTGAAATGGGTATATATTTGTTTTTTGTTAAGTTGCCTAATAATTATGCACAGTAATAGTCACCTGCACACACAGATATCCCCCTAAAATAGCTGAAAATAAAAACTACTTCCAAAAACATTCAGCTTTGATATTAATGAGTTTTTTGGGTTCATTGAGAACATGGTTGTTGTTCAATAATAAAATTATTCCACAAAAATACAACTTGCCTAATAATTCTGCACTCCCTGTATTTAAACTCACACATGCTTAAAATGCAGGCATCACAGCACAAGTTACAAACTCACAGATGTGCAGACATGTTTGCCAGCACCTGTTCTGCCACTGTGGCCACATTGGGATGACATGTCAGACATATTTCTGTTTTAGCAAAATGTCATGAAGGAATGAGAAGGACTGGTAAGTTTTTTGCTGAAGCAAATTGAAAATAGAAGCAGATGCCTTTTATGGGTTGAAAGACAGGTGGAGTCAGAAATCGCTGTTGGGGATAAAAGTTATTCATTTTTATCAAAAATAGTAATAATATCCATGTCACTTACCAGATTCAACCAGCATCTTCACATTTCACAGGGTTCATTTGCAAACGTCACACCAAAAAAATGTTCCTCTCTGGGAATCCGTCTCCTTCCTGAGTGGTATGACGGTTGCACAATCCCACGTTTTATATTTTCAGGCATTGGAAATTGTACCTATGGACAAGTCATGTATACAGCTACAATTATTTTTCTAATGTCTTGGCTGATTTCTTTAGATTTTTTAGATTTACATCCACCGATGTGCCGAACTCAAATCAATGAACCTATCACAATCTTCTTAAGCTCAGAATGGACTCATCTGGGGTTGATTTGTTTAAAGACACAATAAACATAGTGTATACTGCTGACTGACTTTCTGATGAAAGTGAAAAAATACACAAATATTCTCCCTTGCTTGATCCAGACATTTAACAATTAATATTTATTGATGTGATGCCCAAGGGCCACTGGGCTTATACAGCGGGTGTTAGCGGAGGAGTCCCGAGGGCGTCACGAGGGAAAACATAAAGGCAAAACATAGGAAGGGAAAAAACAGGAGGAAAACATAAAGGCAAGGTCTCTCTACATTAATGCTGCACTGATTACTGATTATGCAAGAGTAATCAGGACTCCTTAAAATCAGGCATGCAGCACTCAGATTGTGCTGCAGCATTAATGTAGAGAGACCTTGCCTTTATGTTTTCCTCCTGTTTTTACCCTTCCTATGTTTTGCCTTTATGTTTTCCCTCGTGACGCCCAGTCACACACCTTCGGGTCAGTTTTTGTTCCTTTTTATGTTTCCTTTTTGTGCCAGGATTGGGTTCTTGGTAAATTAAATTCTTTTTCCTTAAATTCTGCTTCTGCGCCTCCTTTCCCTTCCAAGCCCGAACCATGAAAATTGGTCTAAAACAGATTAGGTTGACTCTGATTCAATGTTTGAAGGTAAAGGAAAAACAGGTTTGTGTTTCTTTTCTGAGATGTATGTGAATATCTGGTTCCAACTGTAAGCACTGATGTTTGCCATTGAAAACGGCAGTACTTAGAGATGACCACTAGGTGCCACCCTTACTACACGAATCGTGCTGCTGGGGCTCTCCAGTGCGTCTCCTCTTTCTTGTCTGGTTATGTTTTTCGCTGGTAAATAGAGCACTTTTGTTGACTTTATAGAGTTAAAAAAGAAACTACAATTATTTAAAATTTTATACTGAGCTTTACTCACACAGTACGATATTACAATAAACGAGAAAAGCAAACGGAGCTGAATTAATTTTTTTTATTGATATATAGGCAGACACAAAATGGCTATTGTAGTTTGTAGCCATTAATATTGCCAAATGTTACAAAAATGGTCCACTTCAGTTCCACCTTTGATATTAACCATTTTGTCTGGTTTGAGAATGCTTGTCTTCACACCTACAGAAATGGCGACGTTTTCACCTTGTGACACAGTTTTATTACAGGAACCCAGTTAAGAACACTGCCTACGCCCTGCCCCCATGTGCTGTAAACTCCCTGAAATTTTCCTTCTTTCCTGTTCTTACAGTACAGTGCTACACCCACACAGGGATTTTCATTTTGCTGATGAACATAGCCCAGATGCCTCACCTTTCATGCCTCCATGTGAGCTACACAGCTTCCTTTTTACTGTAGAAAAAAAAACTCTTCAATGTGCTGAATCAGCAGGCAAACTTCATTTTGGATGAAGACCATATAAACGGGACTAATTGGACAGACATACATACTCAACAGTACCAAACAGACGTGTGCCAGCTGCTGACATGATGTGCACAGCACAAAATACTATGTGTGTAATATTTAGGCATGGAATATGTTTATGTATGTGTATGCATAGAGTAGAATTGTAGGACCAGTGCTGATATCTGAAGGTACAGCACCACCTCACTACTGCGGTTCCAGCATCTTACTTTAAATTTATCTGTTGTCATGAAATCGCTGTTCCTAAGCAACATCATTCAGCTGTAGCTGGTCACTGTAATAATGTAATAAGATTGTGATGTTACGAGCTATTATCACTCTCAGGGGGACAATAAAAGTAAATAAAAAGTAAATGAGTCAATAAAAAGTAACTGCGTAATTAGAATTAAAATATGTATAACATGTGTTATACATATTATCCCCAGATATAACACAAATTGCAACAATAATTTCAATAATCAGCTAAAAGAAAGGAATCCCTGCACAAACACACACACACATATAATTGCTTGTTATAATTTCTTTTGTTTTTCTAACCCTAAATCAATTTTTTATTTTAATGAGTTAATCTTTTGCAAATATTTTTCAAGTATCACCAGACCTGGAATTTTAAGTGTTTTTCATGAGGACACAGACACAGCGTAGACACCTCCAGATCCTCCCTTGCTTTTCACCTGAAGTCAGGCATAAACAGATCTCCTGCAGTAAATAAGGTCTTTGTTCGCGGCGATGTGGGTGACTGTGGGCGTGACTTAGTGAGTGGAGGAGATCAGAATGGGGTGTATACACCCCATTCTGATCTCCTCTACCCACTAAGTATATGTATATGAAGATAGAGTGTGTGTGAAGATAGAGTGAAGATCTTTCATCAGCAGGGTCTCCTGAGGCAATGCTAACAGTAAACACAGCTTGTTGTCTCCACAGCCAATGGGATCACAGCTTTGGCAGACATATAGGGTTAAAAGAGCAATAAAGGTCAAAGGGGAAAGAAAGCAGAGGGGGTGGGGCTCATGTTTCCAGGGGGCTTTGACTGAGAGCTTGCTGGCCAAGAACGTATGTATGTTTGTATGTATGTGTGTGTGTGTGTGTGTGTGTGTGTGTGTGTGAGAGAGAGACTGCATTACCTCATGCTTTCACAACAGTGTGTCAATATAAGGGCTGCAGAATTCCTGGAAACGCATTACCTGGAGAAGGACGGAGATCTCACACAATGCTGATGAATATAATGTAATGAAGAACCTCCCTCCTGATCCTTATTCATTCATTCAAAAGTGTTGCATTGCTTCTATGTCTGATGAGTGGAAAGAATGGACAGAATGCATTTACTTTATGATTCCAAGAAACATGGCAAAATATTGTACAAAAACACCTAGCTTGTGGAAAAGCATGAAAAACATACGATCAAAATAAAAATTCTGTAACATTTTCACTAAATCCATCATTAAAATACTTTCAAGCACTACTTTAAAATTAATATAATCTCCTTTTACACGGGATATTCAAGATGTGTGAATAGTCCCAGTATGGAATAGGGGTCGTTACTTGATGCCTTCATAAAATCTTACATATGTAGCTGTGACAGAAGCATTTCCAAATCACTGTTTTATGTCCTCCGAAAGAGGACAGAAACCAGCACCTAATGTCATATGCAGTATCCAGTGCTCCTCTTACACATGCTTTATAAAAATATATATATATTTTTTTACAATGCTTTATTTAGCCAGGAAGACCCAGTGAGATGAATATACAATAAGTGAATAACAAATATGGCAGAATATTGAAACTATATTTCATCATATAATAACACATTTTAGTATTTTCATGTAAAACAGCTGTTTAGTTGGATTATGTCCATCAACATCAATGCTGAAATATTATTGTAGTTTGACTTTTTGACATCTGAGAAGCATGTTGTTTAAAAAATGTATAGCTTTCTGTTCAACTCTGTGAGTGAATAGAAAATCCATTGCATAACCATACACCTTAACCTCTTTAAATGAATCTAATTCCTATACGTGGTACAGATTTTTTAACTGGCTCAAGCTTCAAATTCAACAGCTTCAGTATGGCTGAATAAATGGACAAATACAGTATCTTGTTTAGCCAAATAGACTAGTCTGGAGATGCTTGTAATTTCATGATTCTAATCCCACCGGAGAGCAGCTTTCCAAAGAAACAGTGGCCAATTTGAGGCTGTCGCGATCACGGCTGACGTCTGAAACAACTATATATGGGAGAAGCAATCTGTCGCTTAAAGCTCTTGGTTGTACTCTAGCTCTTGTGCCTGGGGACAGTGCTTGTGCGTGCAAAGCGTATATTTTAAGTTGTTGGATGTTTGATGTCCCACACAAGACATTAATCCAAATGTTTCTTGTGGAAATAAAGACACAAATATGGTGACAACTCTCAAGAGTCTTTAAGTCACCAAACTCTTGGTCTGGTTTATGTTTCGGAGTCCCAGTGTTTGAGTGTTTACATGCGGAACGAAAAACTTTACCATTTTGGTCCCACACCAGGCTGACTGCGAGACTGTCATACATTTCTCAGCTGCTTGAGAGGAAGTGGTTCTATTTATGAAGCTAACCAAAACACACCATGAGCATTTGTGCACCATTCTTCTTTCTTTCTTTCTTTCTTTCTTTCTTTCTTTTTTGTTCCAAGACATTGTGAAAAAACTTTTACAATCTTTCCAAAAAAAAAAAAAAAAAATTACATGAAAACAGCTTTACCAAATCTGACTGATTCAATTTAGAAGTACAGGTAGAAAAGTAATTTTGGATAATTCATATCTATTACATACGATTGATTTATGAAGCTTTTGCAGAACCTTTGGTAGGCAACATTCAGATAACATTCAGTTTTACATGGTGTAAATTAAGTTTGACTGACAATATGAGACAAACATTTCAACCACTTCACCACACCTTGTGTCCAACTGTAAAAAAATGTATATGCTGACTTAGCAAATGCCTGCCCCTTGTTGGGTTGGACTGGAAGAATAGACCATGGCCTTTCGCTTCGCTGAATGTAACTGAAGAGCTTGAATACAAGTTGCAGAGCATTTTTTTCACTGCAAATTGTGATTTTTAAAATAAAAACAGCGCATCTACCTGTGTTGCACTACTCTCATGTGCCTGAGAGTGCTTCGAACATATGGATTTTTCTCCATATGTTGCCATCGGGTTCCCCGTTTGTAACTCTAAATTGACCGTAGCGTGTGAGTAAATGACCCAGAATGGTCTCTGGCACTGATGACCACCGCAAGATGCCATCTTCTTCTAGTGTGATATCCCGGGTGGCATTCCCTGTTTCCTGTCTTCATTTTTTTATTCTGTAGTCCTTGTATACATATGTTTTCTGTATAATTCTTTCCATGTACCCTAATTTTTCATTTTTCCAAATTATCTTAAAATCTAAAAGTGAAACAGTGTGGAATGGAAAATTGCTGGAAGCAGCAATGTTTATTAGCAGTGAGAGGAAGGATTTCAGGAAGCATGTCAAGCATGGGACTTAATGGCTAATGTCAGGCAAGAGGTATCTGCAGACATCATTAAAAATCATGATTCTTTCTTGTTTTATCTATGTTTTATGCAAATCATAAGGCCACAAGTTTTTCAGTATGTTTCGGAAATAGTGCCTCTTGTGCCAGTGTTGAATGAGAATTATTCATTAATAATGCGACCTATTATTATTCATTTTTATGATGATTTGTATGGGTACTGCTAATCACCAAAACCATCAAAATAGAATATCTGTATTTAAATGTGAGAGGTCGGTCTAATGTCCCGCTCCCATGACCCCTTTCTGTTAACATTCTGCTGTTTAAGAGAAGTGTGGCTGTTTCAGTTCACAGTCTTTGTCATATGACAGTTTGATATATTTTTTTCCTGCTTTTTCAACTTTAAGGCAGCTCAAAATTTCAAACAGCTTGCTGAAAAACTAACCAGGCCTTCATAAAGGTACAGGGCCTTTAAAGAGCAAACAGGGGCATATTTCCTGGGTTCATGGGTGATCCAGCCTGTTTCCGTCCGCTGCCCCTCCCTCCTGGACGTGATTTGCGTGTGACTGCAGAGGTCATGGACACACTGCACTCAGTGTCTGGAGTGGTTTTGGTTTGAGCGTGCATTTGAGAGAGAGAGGCCAGAAAGGAGTGTTTTGAATGTTCTAGGGAATGACGTTTCCATGACTCTACCCCCATGCTGTGAACCGCTGGCCAACAACATCTGGGCGTGTTTGGAGGAGGTTTAAAGGGAGAGGAGCGTCTGTGTATGTGCTCGGGAAAAATTCCAGTGCCAAAATAAGGAAAAATAAACCCAGCATGCTTTGATTTACCACTGAGTGGAACAGCCACCACTGGATAAGCACTTTCACGTGGAGCCTGCGCTCAGACAGAGCCTGCAGACTCCAGCTTCTGGTCCACACTGATTTGGAGCATCAACCACTTTTCCAGAACCAGTTCCGTTCTGATTAACAAACCTAATTTTAAATAATGTTATAAATCACAACCACAAAACCACAAAAAAAGAGAACGGAAAACAGTGAACAGTGAACATAAACACTAAGTTGACGCACTAGTCTGCATGCACAGCGGTGATTTTATTACAGTAGCAATCTCTGCCTAACAAAACTGGTCAAATAGTCTGTGGCATTACCCACAATATGCAACATTTTGATGCTTACTGCTGTTCAGTGACATTTACCACAAATGTGTTGAAAGTGAAGTGATTGTCATTGTGAAATACTGCAGCACAGCACACGATGCACAACGAAATGTGTCCTGTGCTTTTAACTATCACCCTTAGTGAGCAGTGGGCAGCCAAGACAGGCACCTGGGGAGCAGTGTGTGGGCACGATGCTTTGCTCAGTGGCACCTCAGTGGCACCTTGTTTGGTTTGGAATTAGAACCGGCAACCTTCTGATTACGCGTCCGTTTCCTTACTCTGCCCTACTGATCTGAATTATAAAAATGACTAAAATTGTCGAAAGGTCCACACAGCCAAACTTACATTACATTGACTTATTGCCATGTCTTTGCTGCAATGGAATCAAATATTTTATATGCATCTCTCACATCATAGCATGTTCAAAATATAATATTAAATGCATAATGCTAGATAGAAGTTCCAACTTTTTTTTTATTTTTAACAGCTATCAGTCACAACGTTAAAAAAAGCAAAGCGGATATTTTGTATCTTGATATGTTCCATGGATGCTTTATGGACAGAATGGTGTGTAAAAGTCTGCAATCTGTAATCTGAGCCATTGTGAAGGTTCATAATATCCCTTTGGGGCATGCATTGAGAGTCAGACGTGCCCCCCTACAGAGCTCAGTATCCTTGCTGTTTGCCATTACTGTTTCCTGTCATTTTCGCACCCACCACAGAAGCCCAGGCAGACCTGTTATGGAGTGCCGTCTCTTAGAGCTATGGTAATTTGCTGCACTGAAGGATAATTATAGCTAACTGGAAACAACGCTTCACTAAAAAAACCTGCTCGGGGAGGAAAACAGCCCATAAAAGACACGTCTCACTCAAAAACGCCCTCTTTCACCCTGTTACACTGCAATGCCTTGCACGGGGAGGTAAACAAATCCTTTGGTTTTCCACTGACTTAAGATGCTTGTAAAGCAACATATGCATTGGTATGTTTTTTGTTAATAAGCAGAGTTGAAATATGGAGAACCTTTTTTTTTTATTGAGCTGTTGTGGCTCAATAACATGAAATGCATAACACTTCAGCAGTGGCAGCTAGCTCACACTCTCAGTTCAGATCAGTGAGGCATTGACTGATCCAAATGAAATAAATTAATATCATGCTTATGATATTCAGAACATTGGCAGGTGCTCAGTTAAAATAAAATATAACATTACTGGTCAAAAGACTAGTGTGGCGATTAAACATTTTTTAATCATTTAATCAGTTTGAGTCATGGAAGGAACTGTGCAGGAGGTTCTTACTGTCTTCCTCCAGGGCCGGAACACCTTACACAGTCGATGCCCTCTGAATTGTCTGTAGGTGTGAGTGTGTGAGTGAATGGTGTGTGTGTGTGCACCCTGCGGTCGGCAGGCGCCCCGCCCTGGGTGAGTCCCTGCCCTGCACCCATTGTACTGGGATATGCTCCGGCAGCTGTGAGCATGAGTAGCGGTTATGGAAAGTGAGTGAGTGAGTTAGTGATAAGCGAGAGCAGCAAACACCATGTTCTTACTGCTTTATATTGGCATTCCGCTCTGCATGTAAAATGTCAGGAATAAGTACTTAACAGGATGGTAGCAGCCTTATGGGTAATACAAAAAGTCACAGGAACAAACTCCACTTACTACCATTCTGTCCCTGAGCAAGACACTTAATCCTGATTTGCTCCAGGGGGACTGTCCCTGTAATGGGTGTCTAGACAGGTCCATGATCTAAAAGCAACAATTTAAATAAATCTGCCAACTTTAACACAACGCCTCTTCTGTCATTTGTCCCCGATCCATCAGGAATTGGACTTCATGCCCCCAGAGACAATGTCACACTGTTCTGTTCTTCCTACGGCAGCTGAGATATCACAATCATTTACATTGGTGTCTCCTGAGATCCCTGATGGAGCACAGGAGGTACAGCAGCGGGGTTTTGAACCGCAGCTGGACGGGTGGATTAAATCAAAAATGATAACTGCGCTCCCTTTTGTACTATTGTGGACATTACAGTGTGGTGATGAAGGTATCTCTTTAATTACAGCTTTGTCTGGTGTTGCTGTGTCCTTGTGGTCTGTATTCTGGAAGATGCAACCTGAGAGAACCTGTTCAATAATTCACAATCGCACATACTTTAATCAACAGTCACTACACCGCACACCAACAATCAACACCACTTCACATGTACACTTATGGCGTTATACCATTTCTAAACTTTTGCTGTGTTTAATGTGACCTATTCAATTCAACTCAAAAATAAAAAATATATAATAATCTGTTACTATAAGATGGTATGATAAGGCGGGTGAATAAAACACCTGGCACATCTAAACTTGGCAATATTTGCCCACTATAATGTCACATTCTGTCCAATCTGATTGGATTTGTCCTTGAGGTCTTTGTAGAGTTGAAATGTTAAAGTTCTCATCAGCTTTCTAGCAGATATCCCGATATTCACAATTGCCTCCAACTTGTCTGAAGCCCCAGTTCCAGGTGAAGAACAGCAACCCCAAAGCATGATGATGCCACCACCATACTTCATCATGAAAATGCTGTTCTTTTGGTGAGGCAGTGTTAATGGACCAAACATACTGTGATTCAACATATTCTCATGCTTTTTTAAATTAATTTGATTTATTTTTTGTAGATTTTACCCAGGCCTGTGTGTTTTTCTCTGTAACAAAAAGCTTCTGCTAAATTCCTAACCCATACACCAAACACATGGAGAATAATGTAATTGTGATTGACAATCACAAATACTTTCAGTTCCTTTAGCCTCCCCGACCACTTTTTGTCTTGTCTTTCCATCAACTTTGGACATCTATTTCTTGGAAAAGTCTCTGTTGCCACATATTTTGTCCACAGATTTTTTTTTGCATTTGAATTGTGCATGTAGGTCATATTAGAGTTGGAACAAAAACCTGCTGACAAGGGTTATATTCGCTGCAAGTGATTTGAAGTTTATTTCAGCAATTTTAGAATAGATATCTAGGAGAAGCTAATTCCACAAACTAGATGACAATACGGAGAACAGTCTTAATGAATCAGTCCACCAAATTGTTCTAGTAGTGCTGGAGGATCTGGGGGATTAGTGCCTAGAGGTAGGGTGTTGGACCAATATTTGGAATCTGATGTAGGTCGCAAGAAACCAGTAAAGGCTACATGTGAAATAGAGCGGTGAAGATAAACAAGTCCTTGTGTAATTTGTATGGTAAGAAATGTAAAACCAGAGAGTTTTCCTGGGAGATTTCAAGGTCCCGCTGTGGGATTAACAGCAGTTTGCTCTGGTTGAATTTCAGATGGTGATCTGCTACAAGTGAAGAGATGTCTGACAGGCATGCTGCAATCCAGGCATCGGAAGGTGAAAATGAGAGGATAAGATGAGTGTCAATTTGTTATTTGTAGATTTGATCTCTGTAAGTCTAGTGGAGAAAGGGAAGAGAAGAGGACCAAGTGCCAAAATGTCAATCTCACCTCATAAAGTCCTGTTTGAAGAAGTTTCTGTTCAATGATGTTATGCGATGAGAAATGTTTGCTCCGATTTCTATACTTTTTTTTTGTGAAGTGAAGTGAAGTGATTGTCACATGTGAAACACAGCAGCACAGCACATGGTGCACACAGTGAAATTTGTCCTCTGCATTAAACCCATCACCCTGAGTGAGCAGTGGGCAGCAGTGGACAGGCGCCCGGGGAACAGTGTGTGGGGACGGTGCTTTGCTCAGTGGCACCTCAGTGGCACCTTGGCGGATCAGGATTCGAACCGGCAACCTTCTGATTACGGGGCCGCATCCTTAACCACTAGGCCACCACTCAGTATTATGCCTCATCAAATCAGATCTGAGTTGAATTTTTAGCCTGTTTTCTGTTTTATTTGTGTTACGTAAGACAGCAGACCATCCTTGTGAACGTTCTTGCTAGTTTCCTGAGTTTAGCCTGCTGAGGTAGTGCAGAGTTGTTGTCAGATGGTCCTGGTCACACCTTTGTGTTCAGCAAACATTGACAGGAACTTGTGGGTGCCGCCATATTGGTATGAATGAGGTGTTTCTGCTTTTCTTTCTGCAGAATGTGTGTCATTGACCAGATACCACATTTAGCAAAAATAAAACATTTGACCAAATTTAGAACCCCTTTTTTTGATGGTATTGATGGTTCTGTTCAGTTACGTTGTTTTCACTGAGGGCATTTCCCGGCACTACTTATATTATTGTGTTTGATAATGTCATAAAAAAAAGAGCTAGAAACTTGAAAGGACTGCTTGCTAGTTGAATGAGCGAACATCACAAATGTGGTGTTGTGCAGTAAATGTCTCACATCCACGGCTGCCACCAAACCAAATGGATTGGTGGACTAGTGAATGTGACGTTAGTGAATAATACCCATACGCTGCACCTTAAATAGTGCCCCAAAAATACTCATCCGCTGCCAGTGGTGCTGCCTTTTAATGTAGTGCAGGAATAGAATTGTTCCTGCTGTGGCCCACAATGAAGGCCATTGAGGGTTATCAGCGGTGTCAGGGCTTGCTGTTTCCTGCGTCAGAATTCCTCTGCTTATCTTTTACGTTCCCTGTGAAAGGATGTCATTGTAAACGCACATTTTTTCCTATCGCCCTCAGTATCAATACCCATCCGGGTATATCTGCGACAGCAGAGCATGGACGGCCAAAGTGCAGTACTGAGCACACATGGGTCCAGTTCACTTCACTTCTAGTGCTGTGTTCTGTTATTAGTGTTACTGCTGAGGAGCCTCATTTCACTGATCCTGGGCTGCAGAAAATATCCTTAAAGCGTGAGTAGCTAAGTTGACATCACAATTACTGAACAATTCAATTTTGAGCATCATTAGCCTTAATTAGCCAGTATTTTGCCCAACCCTCCTTGCATGTAAAATGCACACACACACACACATACACACGTACACGTATACACACACAGATACACACACACATAATATATATATATAGCTGTTTCAAAGAATATATATATATATATATATATATATTCTTTGAAACAGCTTTCCTGAGAGAACCAACCTACGTCAGCTCAGTCCTGATTACCTGGAACTCGTGCTCCATTCTCTGTAAGGTAAAAGGGCATCAAATATCTTATTGTCTTCATTGTAGCTGGCTCTATGCTACAGGTGAGATGAGGTATGATAGGTGGGGCAGTTTACACTGTACACACACTAGATATGAATCTATTTATTTTTCCATGGAAGGACTCTCTAGGCCATCAAATAGTGCAACTTTCAGCAGAAGCTCTGTGACAGGTTTGCAGCAATTAAAGTCTTTTTGAGTATGATGCTATAAGCTTGACTCGCACATTTTGGGCCAATTTCTCATATTCTTCTTTGCTGATTTTCTCATGTTTCATTGTTTTTGCTGTTGTCATCGTCATCAGGTTGGATGTGGCACATCAGTGCATTTTCAGATCTCTCCAAATCTCTCCAAATCTCTCAGTCGAGTCTGGGCTCTTCCTGAGCCAATGGTATCAGTCGTCTGAAGAGTGGTGCCTGGTTTTCAGGAGTCCAGGCAAAAGGGTTCAATCTTTGATTGATCAGACCACAGAATTTTGTTTCTCATGGCTTGAGAGTCTTTCCAGGGGAGAGTCAGGCTTGGCTTGTGCTCTGACATGCACGGTCAACAATGACTCCTTATACGGCGCAGCGTGTTCATGTCGTGTAGTCATGTCCGCTGAATTTACCACAGGTGAACGCCAATCAAGTTGTCAGATGATCCGTGGATTGTCACGGCATGTTTTTTTTTTTACCAATAAATATTATGTGTAGAATTTTGAAGTAAAAAAAGGAGTTTTGGAAGGCTGTAACATAGTTTCAAAGCGTGTTGAGTAATTGAGAACTAACGCATTAAAAAAATTTATTTCAAATAAAAAAAAAATGTGGAAAACCAGAGAAGCGAGTTTCATGTTCAGTGTGTGTGTTCCTAATTTCCTGATTTTTGTGTCCTGTCCCCACCTGGTCATTGTGCATTTTATGGTGTCTTGTGTACTGATGGGAGTGATCACTGTTCCGTGTTTATTAAGAGTAAATCACTGGTTTTGTTATTTGTGCCCTTGCGTCCAATTCTTGACCCTGTTTCTTGACCCCGTCAAGGAATGGATAAATAAATCATTAAAAAAATGATTCTAAACAGAATAAAGTAACTGTAACAATAAATACATACCACTAAAAAATAATAATAATAAGAAAAACCTGCTAAGCCAATTTATCAATATATTAAGACAACCCTCATAGATAAAAGCAAGGTCAAGCACAGCAAGGTCAGAACAAGCTGTAGTATCATCTTGATGCAGGTCTGCTGCAATTTCACGTAATGCAGCATTTTCTTTAGCTTCTAATGTTTCTGCAGGATGCAGGGGCTATGACTCACATGTAATGAAATGAAATCTTCTATCACCTTCCCACATGATCTCTTCTATTCTGTGTGCTGGCCAGTATTCCTTGTTAGGGTGGTGTCACCCATGCTCTGAAGATTGGGTTTCTGAAACACTTGAATTAAGTTAGGTTAGCATTAATGTGGTGTGAGAATCTGCCATGTAGGTACACCTCACTCCACCCATTTGCTTCACGATCTCCACCTTGCCTTTTCAGTCCCGTCTGGATGAATTCCATCTGTTTTTATTCCTTGTGCTCCCTGGAGGTTCAGTTACCACCATGAATCTGTTTTTCACGGCCACCACCACATGCTCCTTCAGGCAATCACTCATTGTTTTCTTATTTTTAATTATTATTATATGATAGCTGGTTATGGGACCTGGTCATTGCAGTGTGTTCCAACGTGCCACTCTCTCTGATAGCCTCGGGAGGGCTCGGCATGGCCAAATGCTCCAGATTTATTTCTTCTGGCTGTCCTCCGAAATGCAGCTGATGTGTAGTCCTGAAACATGGGGATTTAATAAATGAAGCAGGGCACTGGGGCCCTCACACAAACACATGAAACAGAAGTAAAAATGACAAATGACAGGACAAGGACAAAACGCAGCAAGGAGGCATTTATACTACTTACGACTGATAAAAACTGCAGATATGGAAACCCAGGAAATGTTCGGAACATGACACAATCCCATAAATCCTGCTACACCACAAGGTTTTGAATACAATTTTAGGATGTAACTATATTTGTAATCATGACTCTTACAATGAGTAAATGTAATTTAATTACAGTTTAAAAAATTGTAGTTAAATTATGTAATGTTGTTGCGTGTATCTTGTTACTCCCCAACTCTGCCTGTCAGCAATCAGTGATGGATGATGGCATCATCCAAACCCCAATATCTATTGTTACAGGGATAGGGACTGAAGGAGTGAGCTAACTGTAGCCAGTGCCTCACCCTCAGATGCCCATTGTGCATGACATATCTGCCCCCTCACTGCAGGTTAGAGGTCGCTATTTTTAGTAGATGCATGCAGCGCATTGCAGACAGGCATTAAAGATGAACAGTGGCAAGTTCACCCAGAGTTGTCATCGTTCCAGAAGCAGTTTGTCAGCATAGTTGGACATTTGGTTCCAAAATAATTTGCCAGCATGTAGGTAAACTGGTTTTCGAACACATTATGCTGCCTAGTATAAATCAGGTTTAGTCAGGGGCATTTCCCTGAGTTCAAATGTTTGACCAGATCTTTAGATGTTTCACCTAAAGGAAACTTCTGTTCTGTATAACATTCACAACTTATTCACAACAACGACATTAAAACAGACCACATTTTAACCCACAGACCTCATTTTTTACCACTGTTCCATAATCCAATTTTTCCACAGGCTTTCTCCAGAGAGATCCAGATGTTAAAAATTCAAACAAACCACATGTAGAATCATGTCTGGCCTAGACCTTCTTGTTCTTATGAAAAACAGAGATGGTGACAGAGATTATTTCGATTCATTGTGTAGTATGATATAATGTTAAAAGTCTGAATGTGGAATGCTTGGCTAAAAAGATATGTCTTTAATATGGACTTAAACATTCTGTAGCAGAAGCTCTTCCATCGGCTCGCCTTACCCAAAAATACTACTGTGTTCTGTAAACAGGAGCCGCTGGAGATGGACCCACTGGAGATATGAAGAAGCATTTCTTAGTTTGTTTTGATAGATATGGACCCGCCAGCTCACTTGTGAAATTCTGTCCCCCTCCCTTTTTAATGTAATGATTCACCATCTTCAACATCACACATTTATGTGAAAGTCCTATTTCCAAAGATGAAAGAAAATAATCTAGACATATTTGTTTGGCATGAATACAGTAGGAGAATAAAGTACATCTACAGACATATACCACAACCAACAACCAATCCGAATGACATCAAAATGGCTTCTGTTTTCATCCCTTTAAATAAATAAGACTTGAACTCCAGGGACATCACAAGGACATTATGTCTAAGTGTTTCTTTACCCGGCCCATCACTTCTTTGAGTATTCATAGCTATGATCTGTGTCTCACCCACCCATTCCAGTAAGTGGCCTTCGATCACTTAAATAGAGAGGATGGCGATGTGAAGATGAAACAGGGCTGCAGTCAGCAGGGCTCTAGTTTGCACCAGGAGCAGATGAATGTAATCCAGTCATCTGCAGGCGCTTGCATGTGTGGGACACTATGTCTTCCAGACAGGTAGTAATGTAGGGCGTTCGGGGCTCATTTGGGGGCCCATTCATACAGGAGCACCGCTGCTGGCCATTTGTCCAAATATGTGACAGATTAATAGCGGACGGAGTGACGCTGCAAAAACTGGCCATTTGCTGAGGGCCTCTGCTGGTTATGCCTGAAGAGCCAGGGGGTGTGGAGGGTCAGCCTTTAACTGAAAGCCTGTCAGCTGTGTGTGTGTGTGTGTGTGTGTGAGAGAGAGAGAGAGAGAGAGAGAGCACTGTGCACATTCTGCATACCAGCTTTTACAGTTTCTGTCTCTTTTCTTTCATGTTGTGTGTTTATGGCTGCTCACCCTTGCAATGCAAACTAACCCCCCAAAAAAATATATATTCCTGGTTTAGATTCCAAACTTTATAACACATTCACCTCACTATCAGGAAAAAAAAAGTGTATAAGGGAGTTAAAAGTCGCATTCTTCTGCAGCAGTGCTGGGTTGAGGGTCCATCATCCCTATGAAGGATTGTTTCACTGATTAGCATTTCCTTATTTGAACCTCAGAAACTCATATACAGGTATTAAAAGCAGCTGAGACGGGCTGGGAAGCTTTTGGTTCCAGTTGTATTTCATTTTGAATGAGCAGTAATTTGCCGATTGTGTTTACACCTTTGACATTAGTAAAATAGTATATTTGCAGGGTCGTGATGTTACAGAATTTAATTTGCAGTTACTTTCTTTTTGAAATTAGAGAATATTTTCTGCCTCCTGTGCTCAATGAAAATCTATTAAACGATATTTTATTCATTCATACTGATATGCCATTAGTCAGGACATCCCATATGCTTCATACTCTCAAATGTGGGTGACAATCAGTCATAAATAACATTCTGTTTGAATAACAAGTATTTTAGAAGCATTCTAAAAAGAATTCTGGACTCATTCTGTTCTGGATCAAAAACAGTGGAAAAAGACCAGAATCAGCTGAACTGAATTAAACATTTAAAGGTGCAATGTGTTGTAATGACGTCTTTACCGGTCCCGGGGCACTGAGTGCAGGCCACGCCCCCTCGTGATTACCTACTCTTTTCCTCTCCTTTAAAATGAATGTCTGCACCACTGTTCTGGGTCTGGTCTCTTTGTCAGCACATCTCTGGTCCCTTGTCTACTGTATTGGTCAGGTCCTGGCTCAGTCAGTGCGATTCCCTGAGTGGGTGCGAGCAGTGTCCTCTCAATCTTGCTGGCATGGCTGCATTCTACCATGTGATTTCCTGCTGTATGGCTGTGCGGTCCGCCCCAGGGATTTTAGTCCATGTTACAGTGTCTGCCTGTCCTGCTCTCTGTTTTCAAATTTCCAAAGTACAGACACTGAATGTGTACGTTTGATAATGTTCCTGCGTATATTCTTGTGTCTGCCAACCAACCAACCTGGAATCACACCAGAACACCACTGCACACCTATCGCACCTATTGTGTAAAAAAATACCCATATTTTTAATGTATTTTCACTTGTAACATTCAGCCAGCTACCTTATATTTGACATGTATGCCATTTAGTTCACTGTCTTATCCAGAGCAATTTCCTGAGACAATTTCCTGAGCACGTCCATTCACCAAAATCATGATATCAAATGTAGACCCATCAAAACTTATCATATACCTCCTACAGAGATGTCTTTTTAATACAAATTTTGTAGTATTTTCTTAAGATGTGTTTTTCCAGAAGAGGTGTGGTCACGAAAAGTGTGGTTACCAGTGGGTTGTCAAAGAACCAAACACAATAATGTAATAGGACAGTTTTTTTTCTATTGCCCTGCAGCAGAACTTCAAACCCAGACCACGAGTCTCGGATTTATCAGTTCTTCACTTGAGGCGACTACGTCTATTTCTAACAATGGTTCTGTATGACCTATGCCTTGCCTTTACCATTGCAAATATGCTCATTCTGTGAGGGTCAAAGGGTATCTCTCAGGGTGGTGTCACTTACAAAGCTCTGAATAGGTCCCTCTGTTTCAGAAATGTACCTTGTCTCAGACCAGAAATGTGTCAATATGGACAGAGGTGGCAAGAATACACATGTTCATCTCCCAAGTAGAAGAATAGATGTGTTAAAAAGACTGACTGAACTCAAGTGAAAGTCAAAATCTATGGATTCTGAATTGCACTTAGAGAAAAAAAAGTAAAAGGTAACACTGTGAAGGACAAAAGAAGCACTCCTGTCAGGTCAATATAGTTGGAATAAATGAAGAGAACACACCCGTGCTGTGTCTTTTTCACCTCTAAGAAAATATCCCTCTTGATGTCTGGGTGGCAGGAAATTATGTGCTGTGAAAATGCAAGGAGTGGAAGGTACTGATATTCATGTTAAAAATGTATCAAAAAGTACAAATTTGGCATGCATGCTCAAACACTACAGTGGCAAACGTACTTTGTTACGTCCCATGTCTGTGGGAATGGTCTTGCATCTTGAGTGTCGTGTATTTGTGGCTCTGGATGCCTGTAAATGTTTATTAGCTCCACTGAAAGGTTGCAGCCTCAACCCCACAATGTGTCATTTGGCCTAATCCTCCGTCAAGTCTCGTCCACGATCCTGTAATGAAAAGCCCCAGACTCACTGGAATGGCCACAGTCTGTAATTATTGCGTGGAATCGGGGCCTTTCCCAGACTGGAGATGGCCCCAATGTCTTTTGTGAGCGACTCAAGTTGTAAACCCAGTGACCTACATCTGAGCCTTCCTTTTTAGGGCTAAGTATGCAGGTGACCTGAATAAATAAGAAAAGGTGACACAACAGTGAGTAGGGAACGATGTGTTCACCGTGTGGAAGACCTTTACATCTCTCTTCCTGATTACACCATTCCTTTATCCGACACGTGCAGAAACACAATTCACTCATTTGGGTTTTTTAAGATATGATCATCTGTAACGGTGGACTGCATAACACACACCCACATGTACATTATGGCTGTTAGTGCTTTACTCTGCACTGATAAGTCAGAATTGCAGTGATTTTAATCAGGCCATAAAAGAGTGTTTGGCTGCTGAGGGAGGCTTTGTTTGGTGGTTTTGCCATCCCAGTGGACAACATTTTGCCATTTTTCCAGCCTAAACGCACCCATGGAAGGTTGGTAATCATATATTTTTCTGTTCAGTGACATCTGGGGCATGCAGGAACCGCCTTGATGCTATCGCTTACACAGGGACACTGAATGGGCCCTCATGGAACACAGATATTTGCATGAATGGAAAACAGTCTGAAGGCGAGGCCCTGTTGTTGGGCTGATGCAAGAGTCTGATATGGGCTCTGCGGCTTCCTCACCAGGCAGCCTTCTCCCCAAATGAAAATGACATCTCCATATCGACAGCGCTTCGGCAGAGAGTGTGGAGGGCGTGAGGTTTGTTATTGTTCTCGGCGAGCAGCTAAATCAGGCAGTTCCTTCCAGGACGTCTTGGGGGCTTTCGCGTCAGCTCTCTGAGGGTCTTTTGTGCTCGCACCATTAGGGGAACTGAAAATGATCCCCTTCCTCATATGAGCTCACAAAGACTGAGAAACAAACACACCAGACTGCCTGGAACAGTCTACCATGTGACCTAGATTCATAATGGCCTCACGTGCCTGGGCATTCCTCCCTGTGCCAGCTGTGCCCTGTTGGCACAGAGATGTTTGCTGGTGGCATAAGGGACTCATTGAAGCGGGACAAGTTGGTCGGCCAGTAAGGAAGGAGGAGGGCGGCTGGGGGTTAAATGACAGGCGGCCATTGTGAGGACAGATGTGGGGGTCAGAGTTGGAGGCTGGTGAGGCCGATGGCTTGGAAAGGGTCTGGGTGGGGGGTTGTTTTGGAGTCACAGGCAGGCTTTGTTATTCTGTCTGGCATATGGGTCCAGCCAAGATCTTTGGGTGCCCCTGCGGCTCGGACAGTGACCCCGTTCTTTTGTGTGTTACTTGTCTGGGTCCGTGGCTTTGGTCAGGGGGGGTCGGGGTGGATGAATGACGTTGTTTAGCTGGAACGTCTCCTGCCAGTCTGTGCTCAGTCTCAGCGTTCAGTGTGAACTGGCGAGTCTGTTGCTGACCACCATGACACAGACCCCCCCTCACCCCATAGCTCTTTGATATAAAACAGAGCTATCAAAATGTCAAAATAATCATCATATGTTGTTTCTATACAAACCTATGGTCACTGTCTACAAATAAGCAAAACATAATTAATTGTGGCTTCAATTTATATGTTTAATTTATAAAATAATAAAACTTAACCTATGGATACTAATAGAACTATTATACCTCATTGTGATTTCACACCTGATATTTATTGATTGCAATATTCATGTTGAAAACTCAGGTCATTACCAGTTTTAATTTTGCTTTATAAGATAGAGCAGCCTCTTTGATAGAAAAACATAATCATTTGGCACATGGAGGCAGTCGTATTCCTGCAGGTCAAGAACATCAAACTGACCTCCGGACTTACTGGCCCACCCGATGGCCCGCTGTGCCGCTCTGAACCACCTGCAGTTTGGGGCGGCCAAGGTTCTAAAGAAAGATCCATGCCAGCGGGGAGCTGCAGGTCTATGTGGTGAGCGATTCTTCATGAAAGCTCGTTTCCCCACAGAGTGAGGTTATGTAATTGGTCTGTTGAAGTGTGTCGCATGCTGGGGGACCACGCTGCACCCTCAGTAGTTGGAGAGGTGTTATCAGCCAGGAGAGGAAAAGAAAAGGACGGAGTAATCATCTTGTTCTTCCTTCTTTCACACTTAGTTTCATCCTTTTATCTCATATCTGTGCATGAAGAATCGTCTGTAGCTCCATTGGGTTCACACAGCATTTTTATTTGTTCTCCCCACCATGCATTTTAACACGTTCAAAAACATTGCCTTCCATCCAAACAGTTTGGTTGGAATAATCACAGTCAGCATGAGAGTATTACTTGGTTTTCTGTTGAATGAAATAAGACACAAACATATTTCTTATCCTACATTTGGTGTTTTTGCTTCTGGTCACCTTTGTTGGGTGCTGAATGTTTGGATGTTATATATATACAGTACAGACCAAATGTTTGGACACACCTTCTCATTCAATGTGTTTTCTTTATTTTCATGTTTAAAACACACACACACACACACACACACACACACACACACACACATACACGTATATATGGTGGCCATATGTAGTTCATAGAAGCAGAGGGCTACGATCTCCATGATCATTACCAGCCTCCAATCAGCCAACATGCCAAAAAAAGTCCTACATTTTACCCAGCAAATGCTCTGTTCCACTCGTCTGTGGCAAAGCCGGCACATGAAATATTTATAAATCATACTCGTCTCGCCAGCCAAACTGTGCACTTAATCCTTTCAGTGAACCTTTCAGGGTCTGTGTGTTTGTCTGATTTACAGGATGGCAGCAGAGCAGTCAGGGTCCATGCTGGGAACTGGGAGAAAAAAAATATTTCCATTATTATTTCTACTGGCTTGGTAAATATCAGCCTAGAGATACCTTTACAAACACACTCACCAAGCATGGACGGATGTTTTTGTCACTATAACCTTCATACAGTGCTCCTCCAGGACCATGGTGCTACACCAAAAACAGTGAAAGCCTGTATGCTGCAGAACCTTCTTCCAGAAAACATGAGGGACCACACGGGTGGTGTAAATGTCTGCAACAGAGGGCAGAGTGTAGGGCCTGTGCTGTAGGGCCTGTAGGTGGTGCAGTTCCCAGACCAGACAGCGATGGAGCTGCTCAGAACATTCCCTGTAGCAAAATGAGTATGGGAGGTGTCAGGTGGCTTCTCCTCAGTCTCTGCTAGGCTTTGTTGGCTATGGAGCTGGTGTTGAGGCTTACACATTCAGCTTTGAAGCATTGCAAAAAAAAAAACATGGAATCACTGAGTGCCTGAGTGCCACCGTACAGTACGGTTTCTGACATTTCCATTTGTGGCATTCGGCAGTTCTGGTTCTGGTTCTTACATAAGTCAGACTATATGAAAGTGACAAGTTAATCTAAATCATGCAGAGTTTCAAAGAGCAGAACTGGTTCAAGAGCCTGCTCTCAGACAGTGGATAAGGACTGTGTGTGGGTGAGAGATGTTCCAGTGCTTCTGAACATGAACACCGTGCTCATGTGTTCATGGGCAGTGTGGGGGAGAGGATAAGAATTTCTTCTGAACACTTATCTCACACTCACTATTTTACCAAATCTAAAGTGTTCCAAAAAAAGGCTGGTCAGGATCATACATTTGTCACAGACGTATGTTATTTGTCTCCATATGTACGAATGTGTTTGATTCATAATTCTCCCTAAGGCCCCGTGCTTATCCCTGGAATTACATTAAGGCAGCCATGATATCGATCCTAAGGGTGACATCACTGTCTCAGGAACCCATTTCCTGCACAGGCTGGTTTGGGAGAATCGTACGGCGGGGGAGAAAATCAGTATCTGTGGAAGATCCTGTTTCAGCCTGATCCTCTTACAGCCTGAACCGATACGACTCCCACACGCACTGCCCTCTGTGAGGGTCCAGCCATCCATAAAATCGAACTTTCCATATTAGTCCAGAAGCTCACTTTAAGGGAATTGCATTAGTGGCTGCATTTAGACAGAGCTTCCATTAACAGTCACCTAATGTGTGAAACCCTATAATAAAGACGGGGCATGTATACAGCTCCTTGAAGACTCAGCATGAGAAATAAGAGCTCTACATGCATTTCAGCTCTCATTCATGGATGAGTCACCGTTCAGTCACAATCCAGACAGGTATTGCAATATTTCAAAATATTATATTATATATTATACATATGACTTTTTTATGTAAAGCTGCTGATGGAATAAGAACAACAAGCGTCTAATATGCTTTGTTGCTTTGTGTGCGCTTGACAAGACATAAAGCCTTAATTTCCTGAATGCTATAACACATTGCTTGGGGCACATTCACTAATGTCACAACCAGTGAATGTCTTCGGAATTCACAGAAATAGACTAACAAGAAAGAGCTCTTAAAATTAGAGCAGGAGAAGGTGTTTACCCAGCTTGCCATTTTGTTGTTTTGACAGCACTCTCTCTCACACACATTGACACACACACACACACACACACACACACACACACACATTACTTCCTCATTCTGGACAATGTCAATACATTGCACACTCAGGTGTAACACTGCAGCTCCCTCTTCCCCTTCTGTAACTCCGAGGAGACAGAGAAGACAGACAAGCAACGGATCACCCTGCAGTCACACTGTACTCTCACTGTCCAGGCAATGATCGTGGTAACAGGTCCACAAACGGACCCCCACTGGCGAGAGCGCCAGGATGTGCACCGGTGTGTTGTGTGGCGTGGGTGTGTCTGGTGATTATTGCCTAATCGGTCCTTGAGGGCAGCGTTGCATCACACGACATGAGCATTTCAGTGATTTGTATACAGAAAATGGTTCAATCAATATAAAGCCCTGTCATGAAAATGGTTAATGTCAAGATTTTGCCATATAAGTTTGACATGGTTATGGTAAGATATTGCTTTCTTGTATAATGAACATTTCTAATGTGCTATTTCCATACACATTCCATCAAGGTCTTGGTGTCTGATGTTGGTTCTGGTGGTAGCCTAGTGGGTTAGACACTCGCCTACGAACCAGAAGTCACGGGTTCACAGGGACACAGGTACCATTGTGTCCCTGAGCAAGACATTTAACCTTGAGTGTCTCCAGGGGGACTGTCCCTGTAACTACTGACTGTAAGTCGCTCTGGATAAGGGCGTCTGGTAAATGCTATAAGTATAAATGTAATGTAATAGTGTCATTTATTATGAAACCTTTTAGTTATCTCAACCCCCAGTCTTATTTTTCTATTTTCTACAATAATGTGATAAATATTGTGAACATCTCTGAAAGTGTCAACATATCAAGTTTGTTTAGCCCTTGTGTGTTCATTCTAGTCTGTAATCCCTGTCTCGGCTTTGGCTTTAAACAGCCACCAGATCAAAAACTGCCGAAAGACATACACTGTTTAATACAGACATATTAAACAGTGTGTGGGTGCAGATTATTCAGTCATTCCTGCATGCAAATCTCAAAACATGCATATCATGTTTAAATCATGAGTGGCCTGAACTAATTTTTTTCTCTGGTATAAATGCAGTGGAGAGATGCCATCCAACCATATCTGTTTTCTCAAAGGCCACATTTTTAGATTCACCAGGAAACGTAAGAAGCTCACACTACTGCACGGGAGAAAAGTGGTAAATCCCCTGTAATTACTCAGAACAAAAGGTATACACATATTTCAATAGTACAGCCTCTGTGAATGCTGTTGCCATGGCAACAACGATGTCAGACCTGTTTTTTCTTTCCTTTCCGAATGTGTATGAAACAAAACGTGAATGTGTGTGTTTCACACTGTGTGAATGTACGAGTCTATTCTTTATTTCTAGCTCTTATCGATGCAACATCTGCATAACCCACCTCAGGACTATAGAACAGCTAATTTTCCAGAGCCACCACAGTGTTGGGTTTTGGGATCTTGTTTCTATGAGCTTTTCAGGTTCCTTGTAACTGTAGACTTATTAAGTTAAGTTATTAAGCAAACTATATATTAAATCTGTCTGTCAGCAGAGTTTGGGAGGTGCTCTGGTTCCATGTTCCGGACCGGAATTTTTGTATTGTGTGCGTGTGTCTTCCTAATTACCAAGTGTTTTCACCTTTTCTGCCCGGGATAAAGGGACCTTGTTTTGCCCACGTCTGTGACCTCTGACTGTATGTACCTGTGTATCTATGTGGCAGTGTATTTGTCCAATGTGTTGTGTTTGTAACCTGTGATGTATTAAATCCCCAGTGTTGTGTCCTCCATCTCTGGCATGTAGCCTGCAGTGTGACATTGTAAAATACACTTGCGATCATTTGCAGCCATATTCAGTATAATGAAACTAATAGTTTACAAGACTGAAATCCAAATCACATTCTATATAATAAACTTAATTGTAGATCTTCTGTATCATCATGCCTTGAGAATATTTACAGAAAATGTTTTTGTCAAGTTTCTTGAAGATCTTTGCTCACATTTCCATTTGGTAAAGCTTATAACAATCTATTATTTTACTGCCTGAAACCCACACAGTCTTCAAAGCAGCAGTCAGCTCTAAAGCCATTTAGCTCAAATGTATGTGAAATCTGGCAGTAAACTGCCCTTAATCTTCAAATGCTGCCACAGTTTCACTAACAGGGAACATTTTCATGGTCCACTAACCAAAGACTCCTGCTTTTCCTAGAAAGGTCACATGGTTCTTTCTCCTTGTGTCCTGAGCCCTTGAATAAAAGAACAGCAAACACAAACAGCAGTCAGACAATGGCCTCTGTTCATGTCTGCTACTGGAATCAGCCCACAGATGCATGTCTGTGTGTGAATGTGTGTGTAAGACAGTGTGTGTGTGTGTGTGTGTGTGTGTGTGTGTCTGTGCTAATGGCCACAGATTTCAGAACATGTACATCATGCAGTGCTTGAGAAAATTAGCCAGGACCCTGGTCACCCCAGTAATAGACTTTCAGGCAGGCGGTACTGTAGCATCATCCTGGGCAATCAAACTGAAATAGATATGCAGATACTTAACCACTCACACAACACATGATGCATGTTATTGTAATTTAACTCTGTAAAAAAAATACATTTATATTTCTTTATGTTTAGGTCTGGTCATCCTAATTGTTCATGGTTTGGAACTGCTAATACCACCACCAAATCGATAATGGGTAAAGACACAGGCGCACGACATGCTAAACATAAAGTGGGGTTTTAATAAATTAAAATGAAATGGCTCAGTGGCCAATAAAACCTAAACAAAAAAGGCAACACTCAGCATAACAGTACACATATACATGCAGGTATATGCAAACAATGCTCGACAAGGGAGAGTGAGCATTCCCCTGATTTAAAGGGTCCTAACTGTTGTCCCATATTTTCTTAGGGAAAATCCTTCCAGAACTGGGGTTCTTTAACTGTCTCTTTAACTGACTGCCGGTATAAATCGAGGAAGACTGAATGCTGTAAATATATTTATATATTTTTTCAATAGAATTTTGAACTGATACATTTTGATGAAAATGTTGAATAAAAAAAAAGCTACTATATATTATATATCTCCTTCCAAAATAAAGCTTGTGATAGTGTTTGTGTAATGTGAATGAACTAATTATTAATTATATTAGTAGTAGTAATAGTAATAGTAGAAGTAAATAATATTTACCTGTTTGGGTTGTCAAGTATTCTAATCTCTGTGAGAACATTTAGACCTTCTACCATCATACATCTGCCATCAGCTAAACATGCTCTTCAAGAAGTTACTAAAAGACTCCAACGCATGTTATTGTGTGTTTGTGTGTGTAAAGAGATGGGGCTTTGATTGAGTCTGATTGGGTTATACTCCTCAACCTGATCAGGGCTAAGCCTGATGGCTCCGGAAAGTAAATTGCTGCAGGAGGCAAACACACACACACACACACTTGTAGTAATCGATGTACATACAACACACACATTTTTCATTTGCACACACATTACACACTGTACCTAAAATGTCATATTTGAGCACACACACAGGCAACAAGTTCATTTTGATATAAGACATTTATTCTCGGCATAAATGCATTCAGCAGACAGCTGGTCTGGGAACTGAGGGAGGGAGAGAGGGTCTGTCCATAAAAGCTCAGGGGTCATGTTGCGCTTTTGGAAGTGCTCCAGAAGTCCAACCTCTTGTCCAAATCTGTCCAGTCAAGTGAGCATGTACGGGGTCATACAGGGTGTAGAGACTCCCCCTCCTCCCAGACCCTCTGCCTCTCGTCAGCACTAAAAGGCTTATCTGTGTCACATGCATAAGCAGCGTGGCAGTGTGGGCCTTCCCCGGCGAGTAGGAATCACATCCACTGATTCCTTCTCACCCCACCTTCCGTATTTCCATTTCCCTCTTGTACCTTGGTCTCCTTCACACAGACACAGCGTACTATTTGGTGGCTCTCCTCAAATGGGCACGGTACTTGAGAAGAACTGCTGGAGTTGCAAGATTGCACTAGCGGCCCACACTGCTGTGTATGTCTGAGTGGCAGGAACAAAGGGTCAAAACCCCAAGCCTGACTGAACTCTCCCCTTTGACCTGCATGGCACATACAAGAGCCAAAACAGGCCTTTGTGGGCAGGGGGGAACAATGGCGTACACAGACACACACATTTCATCACTGCCACATGACAGCATTTGAGGACTGAGCTCAATGTCACATTGGCTTTTTCCTTTGCTAGGTATGAACAATCATGAGCTTTTTTTTTTTAGATTTTATATTAGAAGTTAATCAGTTATATGAGATTAAATCCAACCAACGTACCTACAGAATCCTCATTTCCATAAAGAATAATGGCAGACAACGTGAGCAAATAATGGGTCACCACAGATCCCTCCACTGACACTTATGATTTCCAATTCTGGCTGTGTCCTCCTTGTTGATGTAAAAGCAGCATAGAAATGCAGCATTTGTGTCACTGCCACAAATGCCAAGATTCATTGCACACCGGACCCAACAAACAAGATCGTCCAATTGAAGAATATTCAAGGCCACAGTGTCTAAATTAGCTTTTTATACTTACAGTATGAATTTAATTGAGTGCAAATAATGTGTGCAAAAACTGTTTGAATTTGCAAATAGTTATTTATTTGAATCATGATTCAGTAGTTTTCCTGCTCCATCAAGAGGTTTCATACCTGCTATTTTATTAAACATATTTCCAACTAGCTGCACATTTGAACTGGACTCCCCGGATTTTTAGAAATTTTTGCCAGAGACGCATTTGAGACACACTGTTACTTGTGGCAACAAAAAAATGGGACAACACACAACTGTGATTAGCTAGGTTATGAAAATATATGCCTCAGAGGGCACACACATAATATTTCAGAGAAAAAGAAGTCATTTATCATAATTCTTCAAATTTTCCTGCGTGGTAATGACAATTATTTATCTTCAGGCATTTAAATTACAATTATTGCACAGATGCCTTTAACAAACATTTACTACCAGTGCTGTTACAAGAGTGATTCGGAAACTCGAAATGTAAATGTGGAAATGCTGGAAATACAGCCCAAACGTCCCTGCTGTCATGCCCCGACATGCTCCTGCTTTCTCTAGAGTTAAGCACCTGGTCACCCAAACAAACAAATAGCTGGTCACGTGACATGGGGACACACCCAGCCTGCTGAGCACAGTCAGAGAAGTGCGTTTCCAGTTTACCCTCATTCGATGATTGGAGACGCGTGGGACTTTACTCTCATGACTTTAATCTCTTATTGGGCTCCCATCCATTTTGTTGGAATTGCCTGTTGTACGTCACCCACTCAACATCATAAAAAATGTGGACCATGGGTGGTAGTAGCCTAGTGGGTAACACGCTCGTCTGTGAACCAGAAGACCCAGGTTCAAATCCCGCTTACATCCATTGTGTCCCGGAGCAAGACACTTAACCCTACGTTTCTCCAGGGGGGGGGGACTGTCCCTGAACTACTGGTTGTAAGTCGCACTGGATAAGGGCATCTGATAAATGCTGTAAATATAATGTAAATGGACTGAAATGCCTACCTACCTTGTCTTTTCTGCAAGTATGTCTTCACATCTGGGCTCCTTTCAACAACACAAAGACCAATTAACTGGCATTCATCTGTCAGCTACCTGTTTATGGAATAATAAACAGTGCAGAATGCACAGTGGAGGTGGTTAGGTCCTCATTATCTTCACCAGGCCCAGAGCGAAGATGAAAAAAGACCCAAATGAGCCTTTTGAAAGTAATCAGAAGCAGTGTGTTATGAGGTAAATGCATGATTGCAGGGTTAGATCACTCGAGGGAACTGATGAATACTGACTGCACTGAAATGCGCCATCAGATTTTTTTGTGAACTTAGAAGTGTCTGCTTTACAATAGTGCTGGTACATTGCAGCAAGATATAGAACAAAGGACTACTTTAGAATATGTTCCAAGGTTTAATAAATGAATTGGTTGAAGGACCTGATGCTGTTCTTTCTTTCTATTTGGACTACATGGACTTGCTTTAGATCTGCGTTTTTTCAGATGGTTTAGATGATCACATATGTCTGCACGGAGCTGACTCAATAAAAAAATATCTTAAAAAATAGAACACAGTACATCCCATATGTGCTCCATATGGAACACATCTGTTAGTTTCCAAATACTTCATTTTTTATGAGATGGTTGGCAACAACCAGCTAGAAATGTAGCGTAGTAGCTCAGCTTTTTCTTTTTTTTCATCTGCAGACATGACATGATCCAACACATCTTTGGTCTTTTGGTCTATATTTGACTGAAACTGTACAGATGTGTGTTAACAATATGCCAGCATTACAGTACTCGAACCTTTAATCTATAGGATTAAAGGGAAATACCCTAAAAAGTCATTTTAGCCTAAATTGCATGAAGTGGATGGTGTGTACATTTTTTTCTCCTCCTACCTGTTGTTTCCTGAGAGAACAAACTTGGCTTGCTGTGTAACGGTCATGTGTTGGGCAGCAGTGTAATCCTAATTCCCAAAAACCGAGCCCAGACTGATTCTATTTCCTGCCCGTTGCAATGAGAACGTTCAGCCATCAAATATCTTTAATTATATCTGATGCTGTTATGTGGTTTACCAGAAGAATTTATTTTCAGAAGACTTATATCTCAATGTGTGCATGCTGGTTCTTTATCGACGTCCCCAATGTCACAGAAATCCATAGTTGAAACCACAGTCTAACCAGTAAACTCCAGTTGGTAAACTGGAACTGGAATTTCTTCAGTGCTACATTTACCAGTAATTTGTCGGTCATGGCTCTGTGGGCCTCTGTGGCCGTTCCCTCTTCATGCCTGTCTTTGTTCGGACTCCACATCCTGCTTGACGGATCATAACTAAAAGTCTTGACACATACTCTTGCAGGCCTAGACTCACAAACAATTTTATGTTCAAGTTAATATTTCATGCGAGTATAAATAGTGCCTCACAATCTGATGACCATTGTCCTGCAACATACAAAACATAAATCAACAACATGCATTACTTTCGTTCTAGTCTTTCAATTAATTCAATTAAATTAAATTTTAGAAAGGGCCCAGTCATTGGATAACACATTTGAAGGGTGGGTTTGGATTGGATGTTATGTGCCGATTGCACCCAATTCAATATATAGAAATGTATGCATTAAGTGAATTATGTATACAGTTGTCAAGTTGTAATGCAAATTATGTACCATTATAAATGGCTTCACACGGCCAACACAATGCAGGCATGTTGATTGTTCTGGTTGTAGCACGTTTTGTTATACTTTGCAATTTGCAATTCACAAAGCATGCAAATGTTCCTTTCGTTATATAGAAAAAAATTATAAAGAATTTGATTACAGTTAATGCCCAAATAGATTGTGAAGCATTGTTACTAATACTGCATCCCATATAACATAGCAGCAGGCAGAGTGAGAAATGCAAACACAGCAAAAAAATAGGTTAAAACCCGTCAGTTGGGTAACTGCCTCCTGCTCCAGTTTCGACATTTTTTTTTTTTTTTGCGCAATACTGTTTGTGAGAAGCTTGTCGCTGTTTCCCCTCAGCTCACCTCAGCTCTGTAGGTCTCCCGGCCACCCACATGCCATGACATGTCCCTCAACCCCCAGCTGCCAGCAGAAGGCCTTCCTTTACCGCCCATTATAAATAGAGCTCCGAGGGGAGGAGCACTGTGAGGGATGTGATTGCAGTTGGGCCTGGGGGGATTTGGGTGGCTTCTAGTGTTTGGGGAAGCAAAACAAAACCCAACCCCCCCCCCAAAAAAAAATCCCACAAAGCTGTAGTGAAGAACGTCTCCTTTGTGTATAAGGCTAAAGGTTAATCACACAGTGCAAAGGAACGCTAACCCATCTGAGGACGTCACGACTGTGACCAGCTGAAACTGGCTGATATCCAATCAGGAGAGAGAGAGAGAGCGAGAGTTGTGGGTTAGACACTTCCAGGTCCCATTGGACATTTTGTTTGATTTGTTTTCTCATATTGCCACGCGGCAGGGCGTTTAAAGTCGATGCAGCGCTTTGCTTCTTTAAAAGCGCACTGCCCTCCAGCTGAACAAAAAGGCCTGCGCTGTGCACATATCGGCTGATGATAAAACTTTCTCCACCGCTGTAGTTAATGTGTCCGTTCATACCATCTGACGCAGAGGAGAAACACTTTCCGTTTTCTTGCATAAGCAGATACTGCGATTGGTAGGCGGTAACTTGTAAGCTGTTCATTTTGCAATTTGCAGAATATACTGGTTTACATTTACAGCATTTATCAGACGCACTTATCCAGAGCGACTTACAATCAGTAGTTACAGGGACAGTCCCCCTGGAGACACTCAGGGTTAAGTGTCATGCTCAGGGACACAATGGTAGTAAGTGGGGTTTGAACCTGGGACTTCTGGTTCATAGGCGACTGTGTTACCCACTAGGCTACTACCACCTGTTTTATTTTGCAATATACAGAAATGCTTGAGAGAAATATGTAAAAATATGAAGCAATAATATTCATTATTTACATGATAATCATAAAGATATTATTATTAACATTTAACACTTATTTTCAGAAGAATTTGCTGTGAACGAGGTTGTATTTGTGTGTGTGTGTGTGTTGAGTCTGCTTGGTAGGCAGGCATGTACGGGTATTATGTCTCTATGACTTCTCTTCTATCTGGACAGCAGCTGCCTTATCTGTGTGTATACGTGCATGCACATGTGTGTGTGTGTTCATGTAAGAGCCTGTTCAAAGACTCTTGTCATTTGTTCCGCCATGACTCACGTTAGAGCTGTAAATCTTTGCCAAACCAGGTTTGGGCTCAGTTTTTAACATTTGGCTCAGGTCGGGTGTTGCATGTCGTAAATTCTTTTTATTAAACATTCATTTTTAAATAAAATGCTCATTTGATTAGCAATTCTCGGTGACTGTTTTAATCCTAGTGAGAGAGATGTGAAAAGGAGGTTAGCCATCATAGCGCACAGGCTTGGGTCAGGTTGGGCCTAACTTTTGACACTCGAATACAGCTCTAACTCACGTGGTTTTTGTAGATGTATGGTTTTTAGGGTGAAGAAATGGACACACACACACACACACACACACACACACACACAGACATGTACTAGCCAAAGGTTTTGACAAATACTGGTTTCAGTGTTTTTAGATTTTTCTGTCGGTTGTTTCTGTGGTCTATTGAAGTATAATTACAAGCATTTACTCCCCCAGACACTTAGTTCTCACTGTGGCCTTATGGCACACTGCTCCATCATGCTGTAAAAGGCATTGTTCTTCACCAACTGCTCTTTGCTGCCCTTCTTGACCAGGCCATCCTCCAAAGGTCTTCACTGTGTGTGCAGGGGCACTCACTCCTGCCTGCTGCCATTCCTCAGCAAGCTCTGCACTGGTGGCACCCCAATCATGAAGCCCTAGGGCTTGCGGTACTTTCTTGGGCACCTTGAAGCTTCCTTCTTAACACTTTGAAGTTTTTGATGATCTGATAAATGGTTGATTTAGGTGAAATCTTAGTAGCAGCAATATTGTAAGTTTTACTGATTGTAAGTCGCTCTGGGCATCTGATAAATGCTGTAAATATTCTGCCTGTGAAGCCCTTTTTATGCACAATGATGAATGCACGTGTTTCCTTGCTGTCATGATCCGGCCCGGCAGGGGTTGACTCCGGATCCGGAGTCCGGACCGGAGTTTCATGTTTGTCCTGTGTAATGTTCCCTGAACGTGTTCACCTGTTGTCTATTTATATAATTGTATAAAACTATCCTGTTCGTGTCTGTTCGCTGTCGGGTCATTGTGCGTGTTCATGTTCCCCTGTCTCGTGTATTTTGTATTAAACCCCTGTCTGTGAAATCGTGCGAATGCGTCCTCCTTCACCGCCATGTCCAGCCCACCCGTGACACTTGCAGGTAACCATGGTTAACAGAGGACGAACAATGATTTCAAGCATCCAGGCAGCTATTCTACCACAATCAGCATGACAGAATGATCTCCATTTTTGCTCCTCAACACTCTCACTTGTGTTAATGAGAGAATCGCTGAAATAATCTCAGCAGGTCCTTTTGCGGCAGGGCTGAAATGCAGTGGAAATTGATTTTTTTTTGTGATTAAGTTCATTTTCATAGCAAAGAGGGACTTTGCAATTCATCTGATCACTCTTCATAACATTCTGGAGTACATGCAAATAGCATAATAAAAACGGAAGCAAACCACTGGTGAAAACCAGTATTTGTGTCATTCTTTTGGCTACGACTGTTTACACACATACAGACATGTAGTCATGCAGCGTTGAGGAGTGATGCTGTGATGAAATCAGTCGAAGTTTGATTAGCCCATGATTAGTGGGGGGCCCGAGGCCTGTGACGCATAGCCCTGCTTCCTGATTGGTCAGAAAGGGGTGAGGTGATGATGTGGGTCAGTAGTTACCCCTTAATTATATCAATCACACCTGCGCATTACACACACCAAAGTATGGTGTTCACAAGCCCTGCATGAGACACACAAGGTACACTAGACAGATTTTCAACAACAAAAAAAAGAAAACCATATAGCCAAAAAATACAAATAAAAATATAAAAGTGTACAAATTCAACCTTCAAATTTAACAAATGGAGACGCCGACCCAACTTGCATGTTCTTTGATCTAATTTGTTCCTTAGACACATTGTTCGTGGTAAAATATAAAAATGAATTTAAATGGCAATTAATACTAACCATTTAATAGTGATTTTTTAAAAATAAAAACCCTGTTTGGTGCCTGTCCAGTTAGAATCTGGTTCATACCTGGCTGGATGGAGTGACACAGGCTGCAGAACGTGCGGGCGCACCCACCCACCCACAAAATAAATATTTTAGCCTTGAATCAGCAGTGGGATGTGACTGCAACGATGGTCCGTCATGGCAGAGCGTGTTGAGATCATAGCCACTCTCCGGTCTGGGAGCCAAATGTCACCTCTATAAATACTCAACAGGTCCAAGCAAGAGCTTGTATACACACACAGGCACACGTATAAGAATATTTTACAGTGGACACTACATTGACACACTGGCTAAAATACTTTTGCCTCAGAAGGCATCAGCTTTTAGCTGAGAATTCTGCACACCATCACTTTTATATTTAATGTAGCTAAGGCTCATTCTTTGTTGTAGGTATGGCTCTCCCTTAAAAGAGGTTATTGAAATGGCATGTCATTTCACAGATCACAGATCATGAGGCTAGCTCGTTGTTTTATAACATTGTTTTATAACGTATCTATAATATTTAATAGCTTGGTTGTGTTGCCTCATGACGGTTGTTCCACCTGTTCTTGATATGCTTCTCTTCCAGCATGTGCCTTTTGGCACATTCAGATGCACATTCTTACAACCATTAACATTCCAAAGGATTCTTTAAAGCTGAAACATGATTACAGGCACATTTCAATGTCAATTAATTCCAAAAACGTAGGGTTCTATCGCCAGACAAAAGAGGGAACCACATGGAGTAAAAGAGACTTTCCTGAATGGTGTGGGAATGTTCAGGTTTGATCTGGGCAGGTTAGAGCTGGGCCCAAGGTTACGGGACAGTGATGGTCTAGGGGGTAAAGAAGCGGACCCGTAATCGGAAAGTTGCCGGTTCGGATCCCAAACTGCCGTCCCCACACTGCTCTCCGGGCGCCTTTCGTAGCTGCCCGCTGCTCACTGAGGGTGCTGAGTTAAAAGCAGATGAGTGCTGTGGTTTGTCATATGACAACTAATCGGTTTTAGTTTCAGAGCATTTGGCGAATGAAAAGCTTTCGACAAAGATGAGACATTTACATTTACTATTACATTTAAATACAACGTTTACCAGATGCTCTTATCCAGAGTGAGTTACAATCAGGACAGACCCCCTGGAGACACTCAGGGTTGAGTTTCTTGGTAGTGAGTGAGGTTTGAACCTGTGACTTTGTGGTCTTCTGGTTCATAACCGAGCGCATTACCAACTAAGCTACTACCAACCCTCTTCAAGAGGTTCTTTAGGATGAAAGGGGGACGTTCTTATTCTGCTACCCTTTGTTAGCTTGATGAATCATGCCAAGGAACTGCAGATAGGAACATTCTGGATCGGGATTGCCCTGTGTGAAAAGATAGCAGATCCAGCTCTTTCTTCTGACACCTTGACTACACCTTCATTATAAGTATTAATTATGCCAATGAGAAGAGAACCACAGATGAAAGAAACCATTCATCAGTGCGACCAGTTCAGGGATATTATGGGCCACACCCTGTCAACATCTGGAGATGGGCTTTGACCCTCCTACATACACCGCACACGGTCATTTTCTCATGCGCACTCTTTTTCCTCTACCTCTTGCTTATAAAGTATATTTTTTTCCGAAACTCAAGCTATACACAGTGGGCAGCGCTTTTGCTTTCCTTTTTTAACGGGGAATATCCCAACATTCCTACCACAACGAAAGGGAAAGCGAGAAAGAGGAACAAAAACATAAAAAAATGGAATAACATATTTTTATCTCTCACAATTCCAGAAATGGAAGTTTCTAATTCCTGGCAGTAGAAGCCCACCATGCCCATAAACTGTGCGGCTCAGCTCTGTGTCTCCATTCGAACTCTGTTTTCACACACATGCAGACTTTTCACATGTAAAAACCTCTGGATTCCCCTCCACTGACCTTCACCCCTCTGGGCCATCAGCAGCGTTTGATGGCACAACTCTGAGTGATGAGTGAGAAGCCAGCATGTGGCTGATCAGGGAAAGTGGAGGAGCCGGACCATCAGGCCTGGGCCATACTTGATGTTCCCCTTAGATGCTATTCACACACACACACACACACACACACACACACACACACACAAACCTCAGCGCTAATGAAGGAAATCAAGGTCAGCTGCTCTTCATCTTCCTCCACCAAAGTCCTTTTTATGGACAAACAAAACAACTTCAACCTTCTTGATGAACAGGTCCAGCTCTGTGCTCTCCAGATATCTCCCAGGGGATTAAGAATAGTTTTCCTTTTAGTTTCTAACTAAACACTTCAAATATTTGCACATTTAAATTGCTCCAGGTATTATTTATTCATGTCAACATAAGCTGAAAAACACATTTTGTGGTAAAAGAACATCCGAGAGAACCTGCTAGATCTATGTACCTAATTAGACACATTAGACACGATGCATTGGCCTGTGTACCACGCGTGGATTTCTTTAAGACCTATTACTGCAGGCATTAAGGGAGCTATCAATTATTCAAAGCCTCTTTTAACGTTATGATGTCATTGTTGCTTAAAATCGTGTTCCCACGGGGCCACGTTAAGCGTCCATTTTGGTTCGAAACAGTAACAAAATGAACAAATGGGAGCTGAGTGGGGATGTTTTCTCTCTCGTATGCTCTGTTTATTTCAAGAACCGTGACGTCACCAAGACAACGCCTCCTAAGGCAGCGCGCCTCGGATTGGTGCGCTGCTGCCGCTGCCGCTGGTGACGTCATGCCGGGCTGGGCGGAGCCGCTACATAAGCCGATTCCGAGCACAGCTCGTTCCACTGTAGAGGAGGAAGAAGGCGGCTCAGGGTCGGACGCGCCCACCTTCCCCCCTCGAACTATTGACAACAGGGTCCCGCTTGCCCTCGAGTTCCGGACCGGGTCCTCACCTCGACTAATAAATGCCCAGCACCGGCCTGACGGAACCCGAACTCGACAGACACAAGGATCGGCGTCCGCACGCAGGAAGACGCGCCGCCGCGGCACCGCACGGAGCCCCGTCGCCTCCTCGATGCATACCCTCCGCGCACGCGCCACGATGAAGCCAGAGATCAGCGCGGCCGTCGGCTTTCTCTCCCGGTTCCTGCGGGTGAAGGGCCACGTGAACGACAGGCAGCTCCAGACCTTCAGCCAGAGCCTGCAGGACATCCTGGCCGGTACGGTTTTTGTGACCGAAACCCCGCGCTATTGTTTTGAGGGGAAGGGGGGGGGGGGGGGTCCCCGGAGACGCGCGCGGGCTGCATTACGCAATGCGCGCGGCGCGTCCGTAAATACGCGTTATTTCTTACATAACGGAGCCGACACGCACGAACACAAAGGCAAAGACGCCCCAGCTAGCTGCTAGTTAATACCTCCGATATAGGCGTTACAACGCAACGGCGGGTATTAGTCTATTCGTCTAATTAATGGCGTGGTACGGAAAAGAAAACATGGCCAAATCCCCCCCCATAAAGTACGCATTGCTTTATCGATTCTCGAGTGTGGACTTTAATGATGACAAATAATGACACGCAGCCCCCGTCAGAGATAATAGTTCACTTATGAAGACGAACGACCGTGGGCGGTTTCTCCTTCATATTTAATCCAAGAAATGCATCATTTATTCCAGGACAAAATTGGCTTATGCCTTGCCTGGCGCGTCCAGGACTAATTCAAGTGAGTGGAATTTGCGCAAATTGAATCTGTCATCAGCCAGATTTGGCAGATCTGTCGTGGCAGGAAAGAGAAGTAAAAGGCGCGGGTTCTGGCGTCCAGGGCCCGGTGTTTGTAAACAGCCGGCGGGACAGGATGTGGCCGGACGGGGTGGGGGGGTGGGGGCGGAGAAGGAGGGAGAGAGAGAGAGAGAGAGAGATCCCTGCAGGGCCCGCGGCGAAGTAGGCCGGTTCAGGCCCGGCCGGATTATTCACCCGCTCGGGCGGATTAACGGCTGCAAGTGTTGTTTATAAGAACCACGATTAGACGCTGGTGCTGGGACACTGTCTACATCGAAAACATTCACCAGTAATACTTGTATCTGGAATTTAAATGTTTTATCTCTGTTTACCGTTCCACAAAGAGCCTTTGTTGCTAAAAGCGGCCGCCTTTTCAGCCCTCGTTCTGAGTTCAGACGTGCCAAACCCTCCCGGCTGAGACAGAGTCCATTATTTGAGAAGACAGGTGCCCTCCGGGTCCTGCCCTCCCCCCCCGGGCCGTCTCTTGTTTCGCGGTGAAAGGCGAGAGTCGGCCAGTTTTTACCATGACTCACGTCAAGCGGGGCTGACATGGACATTAACGCCCTGCACTCGGCCGGAATTGAGCTGGGCGCCCAGGAAGGATCGGGCACGAACGCTGGCCAGGCTGTGGGACGGGATTTGTTTTGAAGTCCGTGCGCGGTGCAGCGCCGCCGGTCGAGGACTTTGTAACACGGGGCCAGCGGGGGATTGTGCAACCAGCCAGCGCCTCCCCTCCCCCGTCCGGGCACTCTCGCTCTGTCACGTAGTCCCGTACCGACTTTATCTCACAACAGGCCCTCTGGCTTTCTCGCCCTGCTGTCCTCCGGTCTTTCGCGCTTTTTGGGGATTTGCTTTGGTTTATAGTCCCAGAAACCCAAGGTCCAGTTTAAATTCACTCGCACCAAAACAAAGTCATTGTCCAGAAATACCAGTTTGGCAATAGTCTCAATATTTTCCAGGCAACCCTTAAAATTCTAAATCTAAAGGTACCAAACAATTAAGTGAATTGTTAAATGTAGAAAGGAAGCACGGTCACCCTTTCAACTTTTTCCCTTTGATTGCGGAATCTTTCAGAAAACGTAACGGGCCGTATAAAGGTCCTGTAAGCTAAGTCACTTTGCTCCCTCGCCATGCTGGGTAGTGTGACCGGGGGTAACCTGGCATAACCTGAAGTAACCAGCTCGCGTGCTCATCATGTGGCAAAGACGCAGCATGCAACAGCGTGTTTTAATTTGAGCCGTTCCTTCGCAGCTTAAAAACGGTCAAGCACGCCCCTTTTTACCAAATAAACAAGCTTTGTCACTTTTATGGCATGCTAATTAACATATTTATTCATCTGAAGCTATAAAAGGTAAAAGTTTTCTAAGTGGGATAAGTTCCTTGGGTAATAATGCAGTAATAACGGTGTGGACGTTGTTTTAACGTTTGGGGCCACTCTGTTCTCTCTCTCGGCAGAACAATACCAGCACCACTGGTTCCCTGACCGCCCCTTTAAGGGCTCGGGCTACCGCTGCATCCGCATTAACCACAAGATGGACCCCCTGGTGGGCCAGGCCGGCCAGCGCATTGGCCTGACCATCCAGCAGCTCTACCTGCTCCTGCCCAGCGAGCTGACGCTGTGGGTGGACCCCTTCGAGGTGTCTTACCGGATCGGCGAGGACGGCTCCATCTGCGTGCTGTACGAGTCTCAGCCCAGCGCCGCCGCCGGCGGACCGGTCACCGCGGGGACCGGCCATGCCGCCAACTCGCTGGTGGACAGTCACATCAGCTGCAAGGAGGAGCTGCTTCTGGGCCGGACCAGTCCCTCCAAAAGCTACAGCATGATGACTGTGTCCAGCTAAAGCCGAGCGAAGCACAGACAGGCCAGGCGTGGTTTTTTTTTCCAGATAATAATGAAATACAGAAAAGAGAAAAAAAAAACGTAAAAAAAAGAAAAGAAATTAAAATATGAAAAACAGAGGATGTGGCCTATCGTCCAGGTGATGGAAACCTTGTGGGTTTAAATCTCACTTGTCTATTAGGTTGTGTTGGATCTGCCAGAAAGCTCCATTGTGAGGGGCCGTGACGGGATGCACCTTGGGGAGGGGCGGTGTCAGTTTAGACCACGCCCGTCCCACCCCCTAACCCCGCCCAGGAGAAGGGAAACCAGGAACCAGGGTCTTTTTAAAAAGTTTTGATCCATGTTGAATTTGCACTTTTCCCTACACACACACACACACACACTTTTCTTTGGTTTTAAACACCACGGCCACAGCAAACCTCTATAAGTGTCAAAAAGCTACTGTCCCCAAGCTAAAGTATGATTCATCTCAGAAAGAAAAGAAACTATTTTATTTATTGCTATTTTTATTGAGTTTTGGTGAGATCTGGGGTGTGCGAAGTCGAGTTAGCGCCCGTGTCTGTTCCAACCCGGGTCATGTGCCCATCAGCGAACCTCTTAAAAAAAACATTTGCTTGGACCACAGGGCACATTTTAAAATTTTAATTAAAATGTTTTGTTTTCGTTTTTGAGATGTTTTATTGCTCAGGGCTACGAAATTGTCTCCCTCCTGGATTCCGGACAGCTCACAGTAGAGTTGCCCCGCCCCCCGACCGCACGTGTGCCGTCCCGTTAACGAATCACATTAATAGTTGATTGCCGTTTATTTATTCCGACCAGCCCCCTGTAGCACCGCGCTCCTGTCACTGTGACAGGGTGTGAGATGGGTGACCCCGTCAAATGCCGTTGATTGCACACTGACCTTTAACCCTGTATGGTTTCTGTTCTTCACTGGGATCCGCAGCATTCCAACCCATGTGGTGTCAGTAGGGTTTCTGACCATTTCTCTTTTTTTTTTTATAGCTTTTACGGCAACATTTCAAATTTGTTGTTTCGGTGCCATGTAGCTTCCTCGAGGCGTCATTCGAACGTTCCACGTTCTCTGCCGCTCTCCGGAGCAAGCGCAGAGTTTCCTGGTGTGGTCGCCTGAACGCTCAGGGTTCTGAGGAGTGGAGCAGATAGGTACAGGCAGGAGGACTGACCCAATGCCCCCTTCCCAGCACAGGCGCGGGGGGGTCGGGGACCGCAGCCGTCCCACGTCTCTTCCCCTCGTCCGGAGCGTGCAGTGACACATATCACCGTTCCCCCCGGTGGGCAGTGCAGGGGGACGAGCCGGACATCCGGTCCAGGGCAGCTACTCTTTCTCCCCCACAACTCCGGACCCCTCCCTCTGCACGGGACGCCCAGCCGGCGGCGGGGCAAAGCCAGCACACACACACTGAGCACGCTCCGTCCTTAATGAGCCTTACCCAGAGACCTTGTGGAGACGCTGCTGGGACTATTCTGGGATGTCGTTTTTTGGGGAGGACGTGCCGAGAATTTGTTTACATGAGTTTACTTTTTTTTTTTTGAGTGAGGCGATCCAACGTTTTCATCGGGGCAGATTTTAGCGGGTGGGTGTGTGTCCGTGCCAAGGGTGTTTGCGACCGGCCTTTAGCTGATAAGCTGCTGAGCATGGACGTACCAGTCAGAACTATATCTGTGCTAAAGCCTCTCACTCGGAGGATTATGGGTAATGGAGCCAGGCTGCTGTGCTGTTTTTGAGTCCGACAGAGCCGGGATGGCCGTCCGCGGGAGCCAGATGGACAGAGGGAACCCCCCCCCCCCCCCTCTGGCTCTCACCGGTGTAATACACACTGGCGGTCTAACCAAATTCCGAATAGACAAGGTTTTTTTTTTTTTTTTTTTTTTTTTTTTTTTTTTTTTTTTTTTTTAAACCTTCACACTGAAATCGTCCCCTCCCTCCCCAGTACTGGTACCCAGCGCTAGTGCACAAAGGTTTCAGGAGCGTAGCATGGTTTGCAAGCAGCGTGGCGCGATAGCACATAAAATGCACTAAACACGTTCAGAGTTGAAGTTGTGTGACGGGGAGATGTGAGCGTCTCTCCAGGAATGTATTGCCAAACTCAGGCCTCACACATTCGAGTCGAACCCTTACAGAAGAGCCGTGCATGTTGGAATGTGAAACATGGAAGGGAATTAGCCAGTTTTGGTTTTGTCGATTAGGTTTTTGATGAGTTGAAATTATTGCCACTTTCACATTTGGGATGTTTTGTTTTAAAAAAAAAAAAAAAGTTTTTTTTTTTTTTGCATAGTTTTGTAGAATGTACCGTAATTGTTAAACATACATTAGGCTACATGACATGACACATGGGAAGTGCCAATAATTTTTTCTTCTGTGTATTTCTTTTTTGTATTTCATATTTTAACACAGATAACTGTTTCCAAGGTGAAGCCTTTCATGTTGGGAGTGTTGGCAAGGACCAAAGTACTTTTGGTTAAGAAAAATAATAATGAAAAAGATCCGTTTCCATTCTCTGTGCTGATAGACTTCTTTGTTTTTTTTCAATTTTTTTCTTTTCTTTTTTTTCTTTTTCTTATGAAATGGTAAAAAAAAAGCGCTACCCAAGACGAAAACCTGTATCTATCTTGTGATTTCTTGTCAGTACATTTTTATTGTGTTCATTTTCTTTTTCTTGGGTATGTTGTGATGAACTGCTGTAAATTTGTACAGTTCATGTAAATTGATTGTGCGGAAGTTGTACAGATTTCTATATTTTGGAAGAAAAAGTTTTTTTTTTTTCTCTGTAATAAAATATTTCCTATCTTGAAAAGTTCTCCTGTGCACGTTTGCCAGTTTTTTTGTTTGCCGTGAGCCTGCATCTGAGCTGTCGTGTAAAGTGGGACCCCTTGTTTCGGCTGGAGGAAATGCCTGGGCTGGTCCCGTCGCTTAGACTAATCGAGTTGGGCAGAAAAGTTCGGGATTGGGAGGCACTAAGAAGATCATCTGACCAGCCGGCAGCTGTGCGGTGTGGGGACGGATTTAGAGGGCGGATTTGAGCGACGGCGTGGGTGGAGGACAACAGATGCTCATATTCTTATACTTTGGTGAGTGCATCATAAAGTCTCCCGGTGATGGTTAATGTAGTCTTTATAAAATACATCCGTCTCAGATCTGTTACCTACATACGGTAATAATCTTAATATAAATAATAATGTTAAACTAAAAAATTCTTATTGATACAGCGACACATACTATGCAACAAACGTTAGTACATGAGAAAGTACACTGATCTTAATAATATTTAAGTATTTTAAAATATTTGAATATAATTTAATATTGACATATTTAATGATATGTAACAACGCTTCTGTACTATAGTTACTATAATTTGTCATTTTTCTTCTAATGCCAATAAGAAGGTAGCACAAGCTGTGGCAACATGAGGACCAGAAGTGGCGCGTTGTGAGTGAGGGAGAGATTGCAGTTGGCACACAATGTAGTGTCCCTGCAAAGAGCTGACTACAGAGAAACAGACTGATTATAGGAAGCAGTGTTCCCAAACCCCCGCAAATCCTCAGGTTGCCTAGCAGCTCAAAAAAAAAAAAAAAGAGAGAGAGAGAACATCATTTTGCGTTATAATGCAGAAAATGCATCTTCTATTCACTTTGTTACCAGTTTATTTGAAGCTTCAATTTTGAAATGAGACACAGATTGTAGCTGGTCAGACATCTACTACCCTGCTCATCAATGGTCTGTTTCTGACCAAAATCTGTCAGAGACATCTCATTACTGTTTCCAGTTCCACGGCACAGATCAAGACTGGTGGTCCACCATCCATAAATATCCACCCACCGGTCATCCAACATACAATTAGTGAAGGTCTGAAACACACACTACACACTGTAGTCTCTTTACTCTGAACAGACGCTATACACACACCTTTTACAGAGAATACACATGGACCTTATCTAGGCTGAGCCATTCTGATCTGAGTTAATTAACCCATGAAGTAACAGAAATCCATGAATCAACTACATAACGTGGTGCCCATCAGTTATATCGCTGGGCGATAACAAGTACAGAAAAAAATGTGCAGGACTGGTGCCCTCCAGGACCAGGATTGGTGACCCCCTGACCTAGAAGAACCAGCATATGATGCAGCTGGGTGCAGTGAGCAAGTAACTCCCTAACCCAGACACAGCTACAATTCATATAGTTATGAATATTACAGATTTATTTTGTGTTATGTGTATTTTTTGTCTTATTTTTATTGCTGTGCTACCTTTTTATTTTCTCTTTCTCTATTATATTTTTTTACACTGAGGAGTAGTGGGCAGGACCACAATCTTGTTTTACTCTTGTCCTAAGTACAATAAAGTCTTTAATCTTAGCTCTGTCTTCAAAAGGGTTGCTTTTTGTTTCACGGTTGTTACAAGGATGAAGGATTTATACATTTTGTTCTGAAAGTTTTTTTTTACGAAATGCAGACTTTGTGGGATTTGTAACGTTTTGTAATGTACTATTCAGCCATCAGATTACAGCTCAGTTCAGCATAACCTGGTGACTCTGACTTGTTTTCCAGATCACAGCCGTCACAGAGTGTCACGCCAAAGCAAACAGCCATCTGCAAACACCTGTGGCAGGTCAAAGGGCGTGAAAAAAAAAAAAGAGTTCCTCTTTCAGTCATCTGTCCTGGCTAACAGCACTCAGCCCTGTATAACCAGGCCTTATAACCAGGATGGCCGAGAGGTTAAGGCGTGGACTTAAGATCCAATGGACGCATGTATTCGTGGGTTCGAACCCCACTCCTGGTAGCTTTATTATGGGGCAGTGGTGGCCTAGCGGTTAAGGAAGTGTATGTGTGTGTGTGTGTGTGTGTGTGTGTGTGAAAAAACAAACTATTTTTTTTTTTTACATTTTTACTACATTAGACCAGTACAATGAAGCTATAAATATAGTTAATGAAACATAAAAACAGACGAGGGAATTCAATGTTGATTGAGCTCCAAAATGCAGAATTTGTGAGAGACTGTGTTTAAAAAAAATCCACACAATGTCCAGTGGTGGCCTAGCGGTTAAGGAAGCGGCCCCGTAATCAGAAGGTTGCCGGTTCGAATCCCGATCTACCAAGGTGCTGAAATGCCACTGAGCAAAGCACCGTCCCCACACACTGCTCCCCGGGCGCCTGTCATGGCTGCCCACTGCTCACTCAGGGTGATGGGTTAAATGCAGAGGACAAATTTCACTGTGTGCACCGTGTGCTGTGCTGCTGTGTATCACATGTGACAATCACTTCACTTTTTTTTTTTAAGACCTGACAGCAAACCACGCTGCATGTTGTTCACTGTTCCTGAGTATTTAACCCCATCACACTCCCAACTATCCAGAATGCAGACAGCCCATCTTTATTGTTCCATAATTACATGTTAATAACGCAGTAAATATGTAGAATAATCACTTTGATTGCTATGTGTTTGTCAGTCTTCCCCAAAAACTTTCCAGAACATTCTGAACATGCGTGGTTGCACATCTGCATGTGTGTTTCCGTGTGCGTAGTTCTGGATGTGGCTTTGTGTGCTTTCTGTTGAAATAAAAAAAAAAAAGTGTGTTATGAGTCAGTAAACACATGCGCTTGGTGCCAAACAGCCCTTTAAAAAAACCCCAGCTGATGTGGGCGACGCCCACGGCTGCAGGCGAGGCAGGGCTTCCTCTTTCCTGTAACATCTGCTCGGTGTAGCGGTCGTTTCTTCGCCCGCACGCAGAAAAAGAGAGCAGTGGGGGAAAAGCAGTAGGAGTGAAGCGTGTGTGTGGTGTGTGTGTGTGTGCGCCTGTAGGAAATGCATCTTAGTTCTCCGGTTGAAACAGCTGCCGTGTAGGCCATGTGGGCTCTTTGTCTGGCTTTTTTTTTTTTTTTTTTTTAACGTGCCGGCCTACGCGCGGAATAACAGGTGGAGCTCAGAATGCCGGTGGCCGAACAGCATAGCACACATCTCCGGCAGCCGTTGGGCAATCAGACCTACGCCCTGGGCAGGCGGCATGAAGCTCCGTGGAAACCCACAGCCCCAGAGCGAACGATTTTAAACCATAAAAAGAAAACAAGGAAGCAGTAGGCTGTTATATTCCTCGAAGATGTTTTCATGACCATTTAGATTGGTGGATTCTCACTGGAGGCATCAAAACACATGTATGAACACGTGTGGAGTTATGTAATGTAATCGAAGGTAGTAATAGTGGTTTGCAGAATCCCTGTTACTGACCTTGTTATCTCTGGGTTCACACGTGTCTGTCTCGGATGGGTTGTGTTGTCCCCCGAAAGTGTATTTGCGCAAATATTGCAAATGCAAATATTTCTGTGGGTCAAATGGGGAAGTGACCCGTAACGTTAGTAGGTACCGTTCCGCATTGACCCTGTTTATGTATAAATAATGTGCCCCGTGAAGTCGGTTCTACAGAGTGTTCTCAGAATGAATAAAATGCAGTTTACAGCTGAGAGGAACACTAAAACAAGCTCTGAATAAATCTGCCTGATGTTGTCTCGTGCAATTTGTGAGGGAAATTTTGGAGATATCTGTCTGAAACAGATCTTTCTTGGAATATAACATTTGTTCATATTTGATCAATTTCTGGTAATTTAATAAAAGTACTATTTGTGCAGAAAGTCCAAATACAAAACACTCTTTGCGTCTTCAACAGTAAAAACACCAAACATTCCAACAACGTTAAGACGACTAGACGTCACCACAGCTTTCTTGTTTTTGGTGTCTTATCTTTTCCGGAGTGGACTTCAGCTTGATGGGAGCTGGACAATATCAGAGGCAGGCATGTCTCCCTGGAGTGGAGGGGTGTGTTTGTCTGTGTGTGTGTTTGGGTGTGTGTGTCTGATTAAGCCAGGCGCAGTAAGGGTTTGAATGAAAGGAAAAGATTATCGAGTTGCTGTTTGAAACTTCCAGGTGAATAAGAACCGTCCTCTACCAATCTGTTGACCTTCAAAGATGTGGTCAAGCCACTCTGACCTTATTCACACTCTCTTCCAAATATCACATTGGTAAGGTTGTCGTCATTCATGCCATTTACAGCGGTGCACAGTCAATGTACTGCAACACAGGCCTGTGGTGCAATACAAAAATCAGATCATCACACAACTGTGTACAGGACCATACAGTATATATGGCAAAAGCATTTAAGGTCAATTCTAACAACAGTAAATTAGCGTGTTTTGTTAGAGAATTCTAGACATGTCTACGAATCCAGAGTTACAGTGCAATGAAACTGCAATTCCATTTTACAGAGACACTCACTCACATACACACACACACACACACACACTTACACTTCACTTTTACTCTCACTTCAGATACGCAATATGATTTATATCTGAATTACCATAAACTGTTTACAAGTTGCATTATGTAGCTACTTTTATTAAAAATATTTCCAAGCCTATACCTGAGTAATCTAATCTCAGTAACCGAAGGTACTGAAGGTACTGAACTCTTTCAGTGTTTGAAATATTTAGTAAATTTTTAACCTGTGCTATTGGTGGTTTACCAGCAGTGGATGACAGTCAATAATACACAATAGTCTTGTGTCTAACAGTCTACTGTACACTGAAATCAGCATGTGTCCTTGCTGTTATTGAAGTGCCCCGTGTTTCTGTTTTTGTTCAGGACAAGGACAGAAATGCACACAAACACACATGGCTCCTTGGCCCTGATGTCGGAAGGCCACCGGTCTGTGGTGTCTCATCGAGACGCTGGCTCTAGAAACCAAAACGTTCATTTCACTCCAAACATGACGTCAACAGAATTACCCCAAGGTCCCACTCTCTGCTGCGCTCTTGCCCACTGTGAAAGTGTGCAGTTCCACTACACATTGTCCTCTGCAGGGTGTGTATTTCAGCAGGCAGATGTATGCAGTATGCAGGTAAACACACACACACACGCCACATTTAAAGCCCACTGCTTGTAAACACATACCACGTGTCTCTATGTGAAGTGAAGAAAGTGATCTGTCATTTTTTTTCTCTTTCGTTCCTGCTCCTGTTTCTGAGAAATGGTTGCAAACCAACACATGAGTGTGTCAGGCGCGTCAGCTGTTTCCTGTTTTCGGTTTAAAAGAACACCACAAACCTGCAAGAGCACCAAGATAGGCCCGCTGCACAAAGGTGACGACTGAGGCAGCACAAAACTATAAAGTATATGTATATTTTCAAGTGAAATCATACAAAAACCGAAACAATAAGCTCTGAATCCTTAGTGACTCTTCCATATTTGTGTTACTGAGTGAGAACACGACATGTTGACTCTGACACTCAAGTGCAAATATTGTTTTATCTCTAAATTGAAATAGGATTGACTGAACGAATTCAGTGGAAAGAGTTCATTTCTTAATAACCTGCTTGTGTTGATGGCCTTGTTCATGTCCATTTTTTTCCCTCCCTGTGTGGTTTCATATTTTTGTTTTACTGTAATTCTGTGAATTCTATGAATTTGTAAAAGATGTGAAATATTGCACAACCAGCAGACAACAAAGGGTCACTCTGCAGGGGGGATGAACCGAAAATGTCTCAAATATTTCCCCTCTAAATATTAACCTTTGCCTAATTAAGTCCAGAATGGATTAACGCATGGCTTTGTTCTCTGGCGCACTCTGGTTACTCATTGATGCCTGCGGTGCAAATTTGGGTTTGGTAGTTCAGTGATTAGTAAGGACTTGGAGAAATGAAGCATACAAATGATCATGTAAGATGGGACATCACAGGACCATGGCCTTTCTACGCTTTTGTTTTGCATAGCAGCCTTCTGTAAGAAGAGATGTCGCGGAGCCGTGACATTCCTGTGCCTTTGTTGTGCATGAAGATTCAACACCTCCGTTTTACATGTCTTTTGTCGGACGACATTACAACATTTGCCAGTCCTCCCCCGAGCCAAACGTGTGAGGTGCCGGCCATCGGGACCGCCCACTCTCTTTGTCCTCCCCAGGCGGGAGGCACCGGGGGCGTGACGTCAGAAACAACAGGTTCTGATTGGTCTGTGACAGCTTCCTGTAGGCCAGGGGTATAAAGATCTGTCCACATGTGGGGAAGGGAAAAACTTTCTTTCCCAGCTGCCTTTCCATCGAAGCCGGATTTTCCGGTTTTCGAGTCTGCTCTATCGTCTCATTTTTTCTCTCTCTCTCCCTTTACACTTTCTTCTCATTTTTGTTTTCTCTGTAACATTGGTACATTTTACACACAGTATTCACATGTAACTGCAATAATAATTTACCCGTGTTAATAAATTAGAAATTGTTAATTTTTTTACCTCTGTTTCTGCCAGGTAACATCAAGTTGGAGTGGTTTGAATGCAGTGCTTTTGTGTGTATAGAGAGATTTTACTCTGTTCTCACTTTTTACAATCATAATATATTAAAAAAAAGAAAGTGAAGTGACTGCCATTGTGAAACACTGCAGCACAGCACATGGTGAAACAATGAAATGTGTCCTCTGCTTTTAACCATCACCCTTGGTGAGCAGTGGGCAGCCATGTCAGGCGCCCGGGGAGCAGTGTGTGGGGATGGTGCTTTGCTCACTGGCACCTCAATGGCACCTTCGCGGAACAGGATTTGAACCGGCAACCTTCTGATTATGCTTCCTTAACCTTTAGGCAAACCACTGCCCCCCAAACATCACAGGGTCACTCTTGAACACTCTTGCAATGGGCAAATTCCGATTCCCAATGCCTGCCTGACTCACAAATATGAGCAAATATCAAGAATCTGTATGAATGTGCGATCTTCACACAGTTAGAAGCCATGAAGTTGCCGTTATTTTGTGTGACAAATATGTTGGGTTGGGAGGCTGGGAGCTTGTTGTAGGATGTGAGTGTGTGTGTGTGTGTGTGTGTGTGTGTGTGTGTTTTGTGAAGGTGTGTCTGGTATGTTGTACTTTAGTGGGTGTGTCTAATGTTACCATGTGAGTCATTGTATCAAGTTGACACATGGAGAAAATGCAAAAGTATCTGCAGTACTCCACATTGACACACGTATAGTTGAGATACAGACACACACAGACACCTAGTGATACACATACTTACACTGTGTAAATAAAATATTAAGATGTTAACTATTAACTTGTACATAAAAACACTGCACAACACAATGTCTGCCACATTAGTGAAAGTGAAGTGATGGTCATTGTGATACACAGCAGCACAACACATGGTGCACACAGTGAAATTTGTCCTCTGCATTTAACTCATCACCCTGAGTGAGCAGTGGGCAGCCATGACAGGCGCCCGGGGAGCAGTGTGTGGGCACCTCAGTGGCACCTTGGCGGATCGGGATTCGAACCGGCAACCTTCTGATTACGGGGCCGCTTCCTTAACCGCTAGGCCACCACTGGACATTGTGTGGATTTTTTTTAACACAGTCTCTCACAAATTCTGCATTTTGGAGCTCAATCAACATTGAATTCCCTCGTCTGTTTTTATGTTTCATTAACTATATTTATAGCTTCATTGTACTTGTCTAATGTAGTAAAAATGTAAAAAAAAACACATACACACACACACGCACACACACACACACACACACACACACAGATAGAGTTCAGTGCAGATATATTGTGGGAAACACACCATAGCCTGTGGGATTTTGGGCTGAAAATGTTTTTTTTTTTTAAATCTCCCTTTCATCCTGTTCTCTTCCGTCTGAACTTTCTCATCTTCCTCCATGTTCCCGTGGCCGCAGGATTGAGATGCAATATTTCATCCTGGGCTGTGGTGGCTGCAGCTCTGCTTTCTTTTGTAGCCAGGACCACAAAACTACAAAACACAGAGTGCTTTACTCCCAAGAGCACACCGCTCACCCCCCAGGACGGGCCTTGAGCGAAGAGCCTGTCCTTGTGCAGACAGGCCACCTGCTATTTGGTAAAAGTGGGGGATATTTCACTGGTCCAGATAAAAAAAAAAAAACATAATAATACTCTACAATAAATAAAAATGTGTGTATGAAGTAAACACTAGTGCAAGCAGTGTGCACATGTACAGTACAGGCCAAAAGTTTGGACACACCTTAAGTGCATAACTCCACTTTAACTGTATATATGAATAGTTTGTGTACAGCTGCCGTCTAAAAACCCTCTCAAGGACACAACAGAACCGTAGAAGCCAAACAGCGTGTCCTTCATTCAAGAAAAAGAAAACAGAAAAGCGGAAGGGAAATTCTTTTCCTCCGTTTGTTGTTCTGCGGGCCTTCGGACGAGTGTGAGTGTGTGTGTGTTCTGTGTATGTGTGTGGGTGTGTTTGAAATTCCAATCCCACCAGTTGCTGCCAGGATGGGGGGTTGTGAATTACGTTACAAAGGAGGGTGTGAGGCGTTTCTCAGAGAACAGGAGAGGAGAGGAGAGGAGAGGAGAGGAGAGGGGGAGCACGGCAGCCAGATGGCAGACAGACAATGGAGGAGATCCTCAAAATATAGCAGTGTGTCCTTACATCCCCAAAACAACAGCAGATCTCTTCTCTTCTCTCCACTGCACCTTTGCAGCACTGCAGCCGTATTTATGTCTGTCTGTTCATAGTTCATGGCAGCTAATACGCAAAACATAAATGTCTAAAAATGATTCATTAGAGTGCTGGGTTGTGTGTGTGTGTGTGTGTGTGTGTGTTTGTGTGTCTGTCTTCTCTATAGACTCTGGATCTGGAGGCTTGTAAAACTTGAGCAACACTTTCCTCCCTCAAGCTTTCTTTCTGCTTTTTTTTTTGTGAAAAGGACATATTAAAAGTTTGAACACACACACACACACAAACACACACACACACACACACTTTTAGCTCAACAAAACCTTGAGTCAGGAAATGTGTGTATTCTTGTACTTATATCTTATTGAGAACAAGTCTTAGCAAGTATCAGATGTCTACAAACAGACAGGAATACATGACAAGGATACAATTATTATAAATTATTATAGACTAAAAGAAAATAAAAAGAAGTTTAAAAAAGCTGGTTTTAGATTTGAAGATTCTTTTTACTCAGATTCTGTGCATTTACCCTGTTATTACACTGTGTGTGTGTGTGTGTGTGTGTGTGTGCATGTGCACATACGGGTGTGTTTGAACCGAGGAGATCTTCAATTCCCCCACAAATAGTATAATGCATTATTTGTTTCGGATGTCACTGCTTGACTGTTGCCATGTCGACTGTCCTATGCATCATTTACTGAAGTGATGCATTAGCAAGGTTTAACTCAAACAATGAAATGACGTTTGAGACACTCCTTTCTGACGAACTCAGTGACTCCGTGTGTGTGTGTGTGAGTCTTGATGGACGGTTGTTATAGAAGCGCACTGAAATGGTACAACTCTTCCTCTCAGGGAAAGGTCACATGCTCAACAGCATCTGATTATTCATTAGGTGCGAGTGTGTGTGTGTGAGATATATGTGTGTGTTTGGGGTGAATGCAGTAGAAAACGTAGAATACGACTGACTCAGTAGTTGGCAGACATCTGGGTGTGCTTGATGGCGAGTGTCGTGTGTGTGTGTTTTCGAGTCACTTCAGGTCTTATGCAATGCTAGTGTTAAACAATGTATAGATCGCTGTGTGGCCGCCTGTCTCTCCTGCCCTCTGTGTGAACAGCTGTTCAGCTCCACAGAAATAGATTCTCCTGTGAACAGCCAGCACATGCCCCCACATAACAGAGTGGCCAAGTTGGGCAGGGCCGAAGCAACATGCTTGTGTACTACTGGAAACATTGTACTGTGCACATGGATGGTCAAACATTCATTATCTAACAAATCTATCTAATGAGTTTTGGAGAAGTCTTTTTTTTTTAAAGCACATTTCACAGCACAGGTAATGCCTGATCTCGGATAAATAAGACCATCCATTTGACATCTTTTTTTTTTCACGGGGTGTGTCTTCTGGCACGGTTGTTAAACAGAGGTATTAACTGCATCTGATTAAAGATTAAATTGCCTACTGAAACATTTTAATAATTGCAGTAATTATCCAATCAACGCTAAAGTCTATTTAAAGCCACATAGTAGTAATTTTGTGATGGTGGTCAATTACTGTTATTATGCCACATTTGACCTTTTATCTATGGCTATTGCAGTAATAAAGTCTTCAGAAATAGTGTCTCATGGACACCTTATAATATGTCTTCCATGGTGAAATAGTTATCCTCTGATCCAGCTGTTCCTAAGCAACACCGGTGTCCATAAGCAAAAGTCTGCAAATGGAATACAAAATAGTTTCGATCATTTTATAAAATGACCTCAAGAAAACAGGGCAATGCTCAGAATGTTTTGTCTTTATTTATTTCTATATTCATTTATTTTTTGGTTACTACCCGGATCATTTGCTTCTATTGTATGCTGTGTACAGTGATTGATATGACTAACATTAGTATAAATCACTGCCACACGTGTGAGGGTCCATTTAATTTTGTCCCAGAAGATAAATCTAATAGATAAACAGACCGGTGACATCTGTGCATTCACACCAGGCACAACCATTTATAACCAAAGTAGGATTTTTCAGTACGCTGCAGGTTAAAGGGATGCGATGCAAATCACTCACAAAACACCCAACTTAACCGTGTTTCTTTGTTCATGTGTTGATGTTTGGGGTCCTTTTTGTGGAGATTTCAGGAAGTGGTAGAAAATTTTTATGTAAGGTCATCTCCCTTGTTCTGCAAATAATCTCAGACGGGAGTTTTATCACAGCAAAAGCAAAAGTGTCAAACTTGTAATGATTGGCCTCAATAAAGGAAGTAAAGATTCAGGGATATTTGTAACGCTGGGATTAACCCAATGTCACTGTGCCTGTCCCATCTGGATTTCCCTTTAATGGGAAAGAACCTGGTTACAAGCCATGTTGCTCATTACAGTGGGTTTTGTTCGCTAACATGCACATCAGAACTTGAGCCACATGGGCAAAGGTCTTCACAAAGTCAGCAGATCAGATGTCTGTCAATCATTTCTCGCAATGGTGGCAATTCACAAACAACGTAAACTCTTGGCTCATTCATACACCACCACCTGCAAAACACTCATATAATAAATTTGCTGAATAAATGTGTGTAAGTATGCTTTTCAAATTGGTGGATACTTAGCCCCTTGATACAGAACAAGTTTACATAAATTATAATAACGTCGTGGTGCACATAGTGCATTATAGAGTTCAGGGGGCAGGCGATAGAGGAGCCTTCAGGCATGGATCGGCAACAGCGAGGTCCAAAACACAGAAGGGCTGAGCAGAGGTGGCGTTTGTGAGCAAGCAAATGGTCGGTAGCATTGGGATCCAAGACAGACGGCAGACAAGGGCAAATCCAAAAGAGTCGGGTGAACCACAATGAAGAGTGGGCGTGGAATCAACATGGCGGCCAGATGTGTATAGAGGACACTGACCTCTCACACTGACCGTCTACATTCGGGTTGTCAACGTGACATATAATGCTTTAAAACTATTCTGAATACAACTACATTTTTATATACAACAGCACTTTAATGACGATTTTTTAACTTTACTGAAGCCATAGTGCAACTGTAAATATCTTCTATACATCAATAGACTAATACATAATCTTAGAGGAACATCGAAGGCAAAAAAACAGAAGTAGTAATCCACATAACCAACCAGGTGACATAAATCTACATCCAGTAATGATCCCATTAAAAGGCAAACAGCTTGATACCTGCTGTCTTGCTCCTATACGAAAGAGACAAACACATGCCTATGCATTGCTGACATTGTCTTAAATCATTAGAGTGCAGACTGTCCTGTTGGACGGGCCCAACCCAAAATGTAACTGCATTGAAGTAAATTAGCCTCTGTTTAGTAAAATAGCTCAAAATGGCAGCCTTTCTGCTCTACTGTCTCCTTTCGTGCTCAAAACAACGTAACGGGAGGAAGACTAGAGGATGAAGAGGATCTGAGGTTATGGCGTGGTTGTCATGTCTAGAGGAGGTCAGATGAGTGAGGAACTGAGGAGAGCTTGATGAGAGTACCGGAGGTAGGCCAGATGTTTGCTGACATCATGGAAACTTTCCTTTATTTATCTGAGGGAGCTGCTTGCTGCCTTTCCTGGATATGCCCCATTTTCACTGTGTTTTGATTATGAGGGTGGTAGTAGCCTCGTTGATCCAGATCAGTACAAAGTCACAGGTTCCAACCATTGTGTCCCTGAGCAAGACACTTAACCCTGAGTGTCTCCAGGGGGACTGTCCCTGTTACTACTGGTTGTACATAACTCTAGATAAAGATATCTGATAAAGCCCATATATTTAGATATATTGGATATATATTTTATCCTTAAAAATAAAACATAGTTTTAGTGTAATTATCACTGACTCATATTTCTTGTCTGTCAGAGACACATTTACAGTTAAAGAACAATAGCTGGTTGAAGAATGATAACCTTGGGTTGGTTTCCTGTCATTCAGGCTTCTGTATCCTTACATACACAGATAGACACACACACACACACACACACACACACACACACACACATGAATCACAGTGTTTGTTAATAGCATCAGTCAAGATGTAACACATGGCTGACTGATGAGGATGGAAACAATAAGATCTGCCAAGGTGCCACTGAGGGGCCACCGAGCAAAGCACCGTTCCCACACACTGCTCCCCGGGTGCCTGTCAGGGCTGCACGCTGCTCACCAAGAGTGATAGTTAAATACAGAGGACACATTTCGTTGTGTCACGTATGCTGTGCTGTGTATCACAATAACAATTACTTCACTTTCATTAAGGCTCAGACACAAAGAGCCTCTTTGTATTGATGTTTTGGTGACTGTTGAATATTTTTGGAATGTTTACAAAAGATTCTTGTTATGTTGTTAAATTATTTCTGACTATGATCCGATCAATAATCTTGTTAAAAGTAGATAGAGAAAATGTTTGTGTAGGTGTGTGCCTGTGTGTGTGCATCCACTGCTGTTCATGCTATTCAGTGAACACCACTTGTTTTTGATTTACATTTACATTTACAGCATTTATCAGACGCCCTTATCCAGAGCGACTTACAATCAGTAGTTACAGGGACAGTCCCCCCTGGAGCAATTTAGGGTTAAGTGTCTTGCTCAGGGACACAATGGTAGTAAGTGGGATTCGAACCCGGGTCTTCTGGTTCATAGGCGAGTGTGTTACCCACTAGGCTACTACCACCCTTTGATGAACTCAGAACTGAACCAAACCTAAAAAAAAAAAAGATGAACCACCACTCCCATTTAATTTGTTGTAAGTAGACACAGACCCGACCCGTGTCATTTGGCTTATCCGCTCTGCTCATCCTCATTCCAAAATGACCTGGAGCAAATCGGCCATGGGGTGCAGAATGAGAACCGAGTCCTTGCACCAGGTCTGGGCAGCCAGTACAGACTGTGCACTGACACCCTGTATGTCTGACATTCACAATACACACACACCTACTGAATGCAGTTTGTTTGAGCTTTTTGATTCAGTTTAATGTATAAACAAGTGTATTCCCAGCGGAAAAGAGTACTGAGCCATTTATGGACATATGTATAACACTAGTCTGTTCTTTCACAATAAGCATGCGGCCACTATTTCAACACACTCTGACGAAGAGGAAAACACAACAGGGAGTAAATCCTTGCTCTGTGTGGCAGGGGTAACAATACAGGAGTTTGTCTCTCTCCGTTGCTCTCTCTCTCTCTCTCTCTCTCTCTCTCTCTCTCTCTCTCACTGCTGCTCCTTTGTGTGCCCGGGTGTAGACGGGTCCTGTTTCCAAAAGCACTCTTTACCCACGGACACTGGGGGTGGCTGGATCGGCGCCTGAGAAAGAAGGGCCATGTGCTGTGCGCCTGTTTTGAGCTTTTGGGTCCTGTTTACAAGGTCAGCTTGGCAGAGCGTTAATGGTTCTCTGGCCACAGACTGGCTCTCCCCTTCCCCCCAAAATGAGAAAACTCAACATGCTCCGACATATTATCCTCTAGACACCCAACCCCAAAAGGATCATTACTGAAAATATAACAAAATCTTATAATACAATGTAATATAATTTGTGGTTTCAGTCCCCTGCACCTAGTGCACATGGTTTTGGACCTTAAGAGGAAATTAAAGAACTTGGAGGAAGCCCTCTGCAACGTGGGGACAGCATGCAAAAGGTGCAAACACAAGCTGTGTTGCATATTTATAGATTAATAACAGCAATTAGTACATTAATTTTGACAGCCCTTATTAGATTGTATTGTAATATATTTCTTGTGTATGCCAGAGGAGACATGACCTACTGTAGGTGTGTGTGTGCATGTGTTAACATGCCCATGCTGATTTTGCATCTGCCCAGGTTTGTCAATGCCGGTGAATGTGCCAAACTCCTCCTGAGGCTGCTGGTGTGTCTGCCCAGCCCAGCTCAGCTCAGCTCAGCTCAGCTCAGGGGGTGTGTTTAGTAGCATCTCATCCAGGTGGCCAAAAGGAGAGGGACGCAAGCATCAGCAGATTGAAGTGCAACGGAGGTGACAGTCTGTGCCCTGCCAGATTTACACATTACAGTGACCGTGTTGGGTTCATCAGACATATGGGCCTCAGCGTGTCACCTGAGACAAACACACACATACACGCACTGTGTATAAGGCAGAATAGGCGTAGTATAGCACAGTACACAAGTTTTACACACTAGAAATGGTAAGTACAACATGAAATATTCAGACACACACACATTGGGTACATATCTCCCACTGCAGTGCTGTAGAATTGAAGGCACTGGAATTGAAGTTGAGCTTTATTGTCATTTCAGCTATATACATGATAACCAGTACATAGTGGAATGAAGCAACATTTCTCCAGAGCCTGGTCTTACTTGTAACCTTTCAAACAATTAAAGTTACTTACTGACATAAAGTGCACGTGTGCCACACATATAAACTGAGCAACATAAAGTGCAAACAGGGGACACAGGCAGTGTCCCCTGGAATAACATTAAACAAAATGTAGACAACAATGAGACAAACAGCGCTGAACAGGTGAAATTAATAATAAATGTGCGAAGTAAAATAGTGCAAATATTGCTGTGCAAAATGGAACAGTAAATAGATCATAATCATAAATGGATGATATTACAGATAATCATGCAATATAACAGAGGTAGTGTGAGTGTGTGTGTGTGTGTGTGTGTGTGTGTGTGTGTGTGTGTGTGTACGAGTGTGTAGTCCCTGAGTGTTCAGGTGTCTGATGAAGCTGTTGCAGAGTCTGGCAGTGAGGGCCCGAATATCTTTAAGGAGATATGTATGGTCAATAAAGCTTTCTGATTAATCAGGGCTACCATGGTGAGCACTTGTGGATGCCATCTTTATCATCAGTGTAATTTGTCCATGAGTGTAGCAGCAGGTAGCGCTTTGTTAATGGGGCAGCAGCCGGCGGGTGGTGCTGGGCCAGGACAGTAGGCGTACCTGTTGGAGGAATAAACGTCTCTGTCACATGGTGCAAAGAGAGCCAGAAAATCCAGCTGAGCTGCATTACTCAACGAGCTGATAGATGACTCTCCATCTATCAAAACTGACTGAAGATAATGCTTGGGATGGTAGTAGCCTAGTAGGTAACACATTCGCATATGAACCAGGGTGACTGTCCCTGTAACTACTGATTGTAAGTCGCTCTGGATAAGGGCGTCTGATAAATGCTATAAATGTAAATGTAAAAAAGATATGACCTTACACATGTGAAGAGAACACACACACAATGGAATGTATGTGTGTGGATCTTTCTATGGCAATAGCCATAACCTGAGATGACATTTCCTTAAACCCATCACTGATTAATATAATGTGGATTTTTGTAATCAAGTTGTAAAATGTCAAAATGTCAACAACAAAAAAAAGAGCGAGAACAAATAGAAAGTATTAAATGTATTGGAACCTGCATTGAAACTTATCTGCTGATCAAATGTTTAAAATCATAGAAATACACATTTTATTTTGTTAAAAAAATACATCCCCAAATGTTCTCAATGCTATAAGATCAGGGGAACATGCAGGATGGGCCAAAAGAGTGATGCCTGTCACCCGGAAGCTGTGGGCATGAAATGCAGTGTTGTCCTTTTGAAAGACCCAGTCATTACCACAGAGACGAGGGCACTCAGTCAAAAGGGATTCCTGCTGGAACATCATGATATAGCCCATTTGCCATTTGATGCCCCTGCATAACCTGCAGCTCCTCCATGGTGCCATGTAGAAAACATCTCTGGTGGGATCTTCTTGTAACGCCATTAATGACCAACTTGGTCATCATGAAAGCCACTTCATGACATGACATGAAAGCTATTTTTGTAGTTCCCCTCAATTTTAAGATTTTGTTCAACAGTGTATATGTGACTCATTAAGAAGAGTACTGCATGGATGGAAACAGACAGTCACACACACACACACACACACACACACCACACACACACAGGGATCAATCCTATATTTGTGACAAAGCAGCATGCTACTTACTCCCAATTGCATCAGATGTTGTCACACAGCCGTGCCTTACACATTAGCTAATAAGCTGCCATGCGTGTAAGTGTGTGTGCATGTGTGTGTGTGTGTTTGAGCTGTGCTGTGGTTGTTTCATTGTATTATTTATGGTAGAATTGCAGACTAGCTGTGAGCTGTGTGTCTGCTTTGAGTAGATACAACATTGCACACTAATTGTGTGTGTGGCTGTGAATGTGTGTGACAAAGAAATAAGAATGGCCTTAAAATGGGTCTGTATTTACCCCAGTTATTCAGGTGTTTTATTTAAATGTACCGTATTTTGTGCAAATTATGAAGGTGTAATAAGATTTTGAGAAGATGAGATAAGGCTTTTACCCTTAAATGACTTAAATGTTTCTGCTCACACACATACACACTTGTTGTGCCCCGTAGTGCTTTTTGAGGCTTCTGTCTGATCCTCTTCGGAACTTATCTTTACTGTCTCACGTGCTTCTGTCTTGTCAGGTGTTAGACCCCCCCCCCCCATTCACACACAAACACACTCACACACCCCCACAAAAGAACACCCATGGGGTCTATAACACCTGCATCCTACACACCACGGACACACACTATTGACGTTAGTGCTGCCTCTCTTCCTCTCCCCGTCCTTCTCTCCTTGTCTTTTCTCCTCTCCTACGCTTCAATAGGCTTTTGAAGAGCTCCCCTTTTCGAAAAGGTTGTGCTCTTTCTGCAGCTGAGGGCGTCTTTTATCTGTGCCACACATTTGGCTGGCAGACAAAAGGCAGCCCAAATGCCAGGCTGCGAGTGTGTGTTTCCACTGAGAGGATCTTAACACACACACATATATCCAAAAAAAAAAAGGGGGGTTTGACATTCAGTCCTCCATCCCTGGCATAGTGTACAGTGCAGACACTGATAGAAACACACAAAGGAAGCTCAGCTTTCTAGCGTGTAACTTAAGATCCAGGATCCTGACAGGCGCAACTCTCTTAAAATGGCCAATTCATCTATTATATTATGGTGTTGTATAGATGATTCATAATATTCTCTGCATGATCAGGTGAAGTAATGCAATTTTTTTACTACTTAAGAACTACGCGTTGTTTATATGAGTTTAATAGTGTTAGTACTATCATGCTATGTACCTCGTGCATGATCTCACTGTCCTCTAAGGCCACACATTCACAATCATTGTGAGGTTTAACACAGCTGCCATGTTTACCAATGTGTACAGTTTACACAGATGAATATGAATTTTAGTTATTATTGACTGTTAACCACAGCCATAACTGTACTTGAATGAACTGCATGGCATTAAATTACTGACAGTAGAGGCAGATATAAACTTTACTGCATTGAGAATACTACAAAAATGCAGAATGCGAGGATATTGACTTTAATTAATATTTAATAATGAATTATTGATATTTAATCTTTTTCACATTCAACAGTTTGAGAACAAATTCTTGTTTTTGCCTGGGCTGATTTGATGGCCAGTGCTCACCTGCAGACTGAAATCCTGGACAGATGCCTTTTTTGCATTTTCCTCACTCCCGTGTGTCCGGCCCCTACCTTCCACTTATCACAATGATGTAATGCAGATCCACACTTTATCCCTGCCGTCTGGCTCATCCTTGACCTTGTAGGCTGCAAAATATCCCAATGACAAGCGGTCCACAGACGGTTTAAAAAAAAGCCTGACAACAGATTATTAAAATTCCTGTGTGTCGGAAGATAACATTGTGCTAATGCCTTCCTTTGTTAGCACGGCCTATTCGTTCAGTGATTACTGGAAATATATCTTTAATTTTCATGACGTAGCAAATAATGAATTTTGGTCAAAATACCAGCAAAATGTAAAACAATTCAGTTTCTTGTCATGGATTTTCTATAATCTCTTAGATCGGCAGTCGTGTTGGAAATTGCGTTCATGTCCCAATGATTTTAGTAGAGCGCATCAGTTCCAAACACACATTAAAAACAGATAGTGTGTGTGTCTCCCGTCCAGCTGACCAGAGCAGGCAGCTGCGTAGATATCGCATCTCCTGACCTCTGATCTGACTGTAAAATGAGATGTCATCCGGGTTCTCTGCAGCATTGTTCTCTCTCTCTCGTCCCTTTCATCCATCTCTAGTCCTTCCCCCTCCTTGCCGTCTAATTCAAAAGCCCATTTGTGAAAAAGCAGAGGGTCGCTGTTTATTAATAGGAGCCCTTCTGAATAAATCCAAGACACAAAATCAATAGTCCCAGATGAGCGGCAACTCAGCCAGGGCGAATGCTAATGTGCGCCGCGCGCCATGCCACGCGTTGCCACAGTTACCCAAGGGCACCTGAAGGGCGTAGTGCTAGGCTTGCCGTCAAAGCAAATGTATGCTAATGCGAATGGACAAGGGAGCACCTGACAGGGGAGGGGAGAGAGAGAGAGAGAAAGAGAGAGCGAGAGAGAAAGGAGGTGAATTCACAGTGCAGATGGAAGCTGCATGCACACTCGCACACTGTCCCCGAGGAACCGACACAAGCCTTTCAGTCTTTTCTGAAGAGGCTCAGTGTGTGTGTGTGTGTGTGTGTGTGTTAAAAGCTCCCTGACAGCCTGTCCAGAAAGCACGAGTGAGCACAGTCTGATATGCGACGCTGTACGGTTTCAGCTTGAGCAGGCAGGGATTTCAATATTCCTGACATCCCGTAGTAATCTCTCCGCGGCTCATGAGTCCTCCACTCACTCCAAAGAGAGCAGCACACGCTGTGGGTCAAAATAATGCAGCACATCTGGTCCTAAAATTCATTTGTGAATAAGGAGGATAGAGAGATTTTGAATACTGTGGCAGGCCCATTCAACAAATACAGAACCCAGTGGTTCTGTATTTGGTAATTCCACATGATAAGGTATTTATAATAGGGAGACACGTTTAATCTATTAGTTCATTCATACTTGACCTTTCACACCAAGCGCCAGTGCTGATTGACATGGTCAAGTGTTGTTGGACAAAAAAAAAATTGAGGAAAACCATTAATGACCAGGAAAATGACACTGAAGATTTTGACCAACCACACAGAAAAATATAGCACACATTACATTAAGGCTCTTTCGATGCTAACGAACAGCTTAGGAAGATCATTTGATCAAGAAAGATCTAGTCAGTTCCAATAAATGCTGTTCAATTCAGCAGCACACCATTAACATGGCCTAATGTTATTTAGCTCACGCTGTGAGATCTGATCCCAGAACACAGTTATGTTATATCAGTAATGCATGAGTGTCTGATTAGTGTGTGACATAAACGCACACACACACATTCAGAGACAGAGGAGGCAGACTATTCACAGCTCATGGCCTCATTTCTGCATGTGTGTGACTCTCTGTCTAGGCATGATTCTCTCTCATCTTTTTTTTATAAAACCCCACACGTGAAACCTATTCACATACAATGAGATGGCCATTCTGAGATCTGAATTCTGTGTAATCAGTTGACATTTGGCAAAGTACACGCTGCCAAAATAACACAGTAAGATGACTAAAACTGAAACTGAACTACTTCAAACTGAAAAGAAATATATAAACAGATCAGTCACAACATTGAAAGTGACTGCATGATAAGTTTCATGCCACCAGAATAGTTCAGGCTCCCTGAAGAATGAACTCTTCAAGGTTTCTCAGCAGCTTTACACTGTGTCTGTAGGCTTACAGATGTTTTCCTGCACATCAACTTCATCCATGTCACCTGAAAGTGAAAAAAAGTGAAAGTGAAGTGATTGTCATTGCGAAACTCTGCAGCACAGCACACGGTGACACAACGAAATGTGTCCACTGCTTTTAATCCATCACTTTTAGTAAGCAGTGGGCAGCCGTGATGGGCACCCAGGGAACAGTGTGAGGGGCACCTTCCTTTCCCGCTAGGCCACTGCTGCCCCTGTTAGTTGTTTTAATGTTATGGCTGATCATAACAAAACCACAATGTCTGCAATGTCAGGATTTCAAGACAGTTGGAATTAAGATTTAAAAAATGGAGACTCGTTTTTACATTATGAGCTCTGGTTTCTATGGTTCTTCACTATCTTGGCAAGTCCACAGAGCGTGCAGTAATGTGGGACCATCTGACCCTGTGAAACATTCCAACAACCCATTGCTATGCAGTATTTACAGTAGTGTACTACTGTCGGTGGGTGTGTTCTGAATGTATTATGGGTCAGCCAGGCTATCCATATGAGCATGAAGATCTTTGCAAGGCCACAAAAAAACAGAGCATAGCTCCCACCTGCAAGAACTGCTTGTCTTTGTTCTGTTTTGTACCAAAAACAGAACGTCCTCTCTCCACAGCCACTGTGGCCTGAGATTTTTTTGCCCTGTGACGTCCACAGGAGACAAGTCCCGTTTGAGGAATGCTGAAGTCTGTTCCTATCACCCGACCTTCCGTCTCTGCACAACTGGCTGCTCTGAACCGGGCGACACTTGTCTGCGGAGAATGATCGTCTTGACAGCTCGGCTGTCTGGCTATGGATCTTGGTGTGAGACAGTAGGTCAAAGCGGAGCCCCGGGGGTCACCATGCTCCCGCCTCAAGTCACTCAGCAAGCCCTCTCAATGCTACAGATTATATGAGCTGCTCAGGACTAATGTCTTCAGCCTTTTAAGCACTATTGTCTGCAGGGGGCTAATGGCCAGGGTGATTTTCATTTGTATAAAGTCAGAGGAAGCTGTTAATGGTTAATTGCACACCGAGGACCGCATTCATGCGCAAACCCCCTAAACACACGCACTGCACGTCCCTGACAGGCATTCTCTCTCTCAAAAAAAAAAAAAAAACTTTAAAAGCCAACGTATATGAGTGGATTTTAGCCTTGGAGATCACACTGATTCAATTTATTTGTGCACAGCATGACCATTTTTTTTCATGCTAGCTTGAAGCCTCAAATATAAAAAAATAACAAAGGACATGGTCGTAAAAATTTGCAGGCAGCAGGCAAATAAACTGCATGTTGTGCAACCAAGAGAAACTATTACAAATGGAACAAAGTACATACACTAGCAATCAGGTTAGGGTGCACTAACTTTCTGGTGACTAAGATTGAGGCTGATTTTGAAGAGTCCAACACAAGACACATATTTCATATTTGTTGTATCAGGAGAAAGTGAAGTATGTTTGATGAATTTGTGTTTTTACCTTCATTGCCGCTTAGTTCACTGTTGTCATCATCAAAACCTGCTTGATGAAATGTTCATTAACATGAGTGAACGATAAGAAAGTGTTCTGCAAAAACCTTCAGGGCTGTTGGAAACCGTCCCCGTTGTCTAACGGTGAAGAGTGTGCAATGCTGCAATCACAGCAAAAGCGCCCTGCTTTGGAGAGACTTTGTTTGCTATCTGTTTATTACATAACCTATTGTGCATTATTTCATAGTCCCATGTGTTTTGTTTTGTTCTATAATGTAAAAATTATGCAAGTTCCATGAACGAGTAGGTGCAACCAGACCTTTACTGGTGCTGTACATAGAGGGAAGGACCGGAAATAAGGCGTAGCTGAGGATAATGAGCATAATGGGTTCAGACTAAACTGAAGATAACTGAAGGTGATGACCACAAACAAGGTAGTCTCACAATATGAACATAAATTCACCGATGGTGTATTTTCTAAGGCAAGATTCGTAAAATGTTATATAATGTAATATAAGTCTTTTGTTAGGATTTAAAGGATTTACTGTGTCTTGGAGAGGAGGAAATAATATCCCCCTTTATTTTCCCCTGATTTTTTCCCCCCTGTAACATTATCCTCTGTCTTAACATTTAACTTTAGATTTAAGTCTGGCTTTTACAGAAGAAGACCATACACCAGATCCTGCTGTTTGGTGCCAAGGTCATTCTTCTGCCCTATGCAAAGCAGGGCTTGGGTGATCTGAGAGGTGAGAATGAACCCCAGTGCCATGCAGAAACCCCCTGAGGGGATTTGGGGTAATCCAAGCCCTGAAACAACAACCCAGAGAGATTTGAAACAGAGGGGGGGCAAGAGCCGGAGCAACAGAAAAGGTGGAGGAAATCTGAGTGATATTGCTCTGCGTGTGTGTGTGAGAGAGAGAGAGAGAGAGAGAGAGAGAGAGAGAGAGAGACGCATACTAATTCTTCAGGATTATTTCCACACGTACTTGGCATGCGACTGAGCGTGCCCAGCAGAAATGAGCATGTTCTGATTAGCTTTGCCTTTCCCCATCATCTCCTAAAAACTTCCTGTTCTACCTCACCCTTCCCTTCTCGATTGGGGAACAGTGTGTTTAGAGATTAGGCTTTCGAATGTGTCCTTCTGTTAAAAGAGTTATCCACAAATCAGTTTGTAATTATAAACTGGAAAACATGCAATACTTTCCAGATGATCTTAAACCTGATGGTTTAAACACAAGCTACTCTTGTGTTATTTGCATGCGAGCATGGGTTCTCTGCCTGTCATGATTGTAAGATTCAAAATACTGATGCTGGCCTACAAAGCCAAACATGGAGTAGTACCATCCTACCTCACAGCCCTTATTACACCTCGCACTGCACCTCGTATACTCCGAGCCTCCAGTACTGCTCACCTGGTCCCTCCATCTCTGAAGGTACGAGAAAGACATTCATCTAGACTCTTCTCCCTCTTGGCCCCTCGGTGGTGGAATGAACTTCCCTTCAAGGTCAGAACAGCTCAGTCACTGAGCACCTTCAAACAGCAACTCAAGACCTTCCTCTTTAGAGAATATTTAATTAAATTGTAACCTTCATATTGTCTGGCTTATGTGTAGAAACTATAACCGAGTGAATAAAAAAATTGTATTCATAGTTGGGGGTCCTAGTCAACCAGAACTGATCACTTTGATATCACTTTGATTGTAATATGGAAGCACGTTGTAAGTCGCTCTGGATAAGGGCGTCTGCCAAATGCCTTAAATGTAAATGTTGTAAGATTGTAAGATGCTGATTGGACAGTTCATATATGGTTGCTGTATGGATTACTTTGCTGGGGTCATGTAAAAAAGCAATGGCGACAGCTGCTGCTCTTGAGACATGACACTTGTGTGACAGAGGGAAAGCAAGACTGGGCCCAACTCTATTTTCAGAGCCAGGGACTGTTGACGTATGCAGTGGTCATTAACCACTGAATTGCACAATCATGTTGCGCGCGTGTGTGTGTGTGTTCCTTCCTCGGCTTCATAAGGACTCCGAAATGTTTCATCATATGGTTTCAAGCTTCAGCGATTTGATACTGAGTCACTAGAGAAGTGGAAGAGAGTGAACGTTATGTAAAAAGGAAAGAGCGGCAGTAAGTAAACGATAAGAAATGTCTTTCTATTGTGGAAAGCAACAAAACGTTTCAGCAAAAGGATTTCATTGTGCAACTATTATAATTCCGTTTGTCTTTTTGAGGCCTTTTGGTGGGGCTGACCTCAATAGCTTCTCCTCGGATGCAGTCATGTGGTAGGAATTGTGCTAAATCCATCTTAGCGGAAAGCTTTGGAAGTGGAGGTCAGGATTACACAATGGCTGCATTGTGACTTTTCGACCGAGAGGGATGATTTGTATGGAAAATGCAAAGGAGCAAAAATTCATCACAAAATAGTACAGGCTGATCGCAAAACTAAAACAACAAAATATCAACTGGAAATGGTCATGGTGTACCACCATCTAAGAGAACATCTTGTTCAAAATGTTGTGATACTGCCCATTATCCACAAAATCCTTGTCTGAATGTGAACCACTGATGTTTAATTATATTTAGTTAGATTTAATCCTGTTATGTATATTGTCTTTGTCATTGTTACCCATTTTCATATTCAATACTTGGTTGGGGCCAAAGGGATGGAATTTAAATTAAAAGAAAAGGATCTTTTTCATGATATTCTTTTCTTTATTTTTTAGATTCACAAGTGTAGTGATTCCTTCTAGCAAATTTGAATATAAATGGACAGATGTTGGCACCCTCTGTCATGCCATACCATGAGGTGAGGATGGCACATGCGCTTGGCATTGTGAAAAAAGGGTTTTAAACAAATGAAAATGGCACAATGGCTAAAAACGTAAAAAGAAAACAAAACACATAGCAGGGCACATGGTGTTGTGGGAGAAACAGTTAAACATTTAAAGGGTCCTAATCACCCCTACCTAACTGGCAGAACCTGTGGGTTATCTGGGCAGCAGTTGGTGGGTCTTCTAAAATTAAACAAAATTGATTTTTAAATAATTTTACCCACTGCAGTAATATTAAATTATTTCGTTTTTTTGTTTCTAATTACATAGTTTTGAGGTACACGTGGATGTACCAACCGGCACAGTCAGAAAACGAACAACAAACTGAACTGAACTGGACTAAACTGAGCAGACACACCCTGTATTTTCTGATCTCTGGCCTCTGAAACACCCATCCAGCGGTGATGGCAGAGGACACAATGTTTCGGAGGAGTCTAAACAAGCACAGACCATTTGTATTATTTTTTGCATTGTTGCTTTGATAAACTGCTGCAAGGGTCTGAAATCATGACAATGTGAACACTGACTAAAAACAATGAAGAACTTATACACATTGATCAAGCAATGGGGATAACCTGCAAATGAAATTGGAATGGTGTTGTTGATGCACAGCTTTGCTCTTTTGGTGGTTGTTCTAGACTTCAGCCTCAGCAATTTAACGTTTTTGAATTGAAATCAGATGATGAAACTGCACTGGGTTGGTCATGGGTTGGTGTGGGCAACCACGGGCTCAATGACGTTACATAACAAAAGGAGCGTTAGAGGGCAGGGATGTTCTTTATGCCATTACATAACAAATGTTTACATTTACATTTACGTCATTTATCCTGAGCGACTTAAAATCAGTAGCTACAAAATTCTGGACAATTCCAAAAATGCTGCCGGAGGCATGTTAATGTCCTTGGAATGAGAGTCCTGCTGACAGACTGCCAAATTATGAGGGGGAAATGCAGACTTCAGAACAACACAGCCTGAAACTCTAGAACTGCCTACTGATCCACGTCTTACTTGCTTTCAACTCTAGTTTGTTGGATCAAGCGTGTACAATGTTTTAAACGTTTCATATTCTTGGCTTTAACCTGTGTTCCGTACTAATATTTTAATCCTGAATTTGTGGTGTGATTCGCTTCTGCTATTTGATCTCTACAATCAAATCAAATACCACTGTCCAGTTTAAATACTGAATGACTGATGGGAAGGAACGATGGCCATACCGCACCACAAATGTGGCATTTAGGTGTTCCCTCTGAGGCCGTGGTGATTAAGTGGAAGAAAACCAACTCCCCGTGTCTCACTTTTCATCCCCTGTCATTTTCATGTGGTCTCCACATGTCCCATCAGTCACAAGAACCTAGATCCATATGACAGACCCAGAAACCATTGATCCATACAGCAGAAACGAGACACAGAGTGTGGAGCTGCGATGAAGGCATCTTCTCTAAAGGCTTCCTGGAGGAAAAACGATTTGTATGAAGCGTTTGGCAGTAAGATGCGGTTTGGCAGCTGCAATGTTTTCAATTTATCAGTGATGGGCTCTAATTTATGTCTTACTTATTAATTTATCCCAGAGTTGTGGATGCCAGGGTATTTTTGTTTTTCATCCTTTTGATGATTCATCTCAGCAATCGCCCAGTAGCATTCTGTCCATTCATTTACATTACATTTACATTTAAGGCATTTGGCAGACGCCCTTATCCAGAGCGACTTACAACGTGCTTTCAAGTTACCATCGATGAAGTGATCAGTTCTGGCTCATTAGGACCCCAACTATGAATACAATCATTTTATTCAATCTTGTTGTAGATTCTGTACACAAGTTAGACAAGTTAGGGGCAGTGGTGGCCTAGCCACTGAGGTGCCACTGAGCAAAGCACCGTCCCCACACACTGCTCCCCGGGTGCCTGTCATGGCTGCCCACTGCTCACTGAGGGTGATGGGTTAAATGCAGAGGACAAATTTCACTGTGTGCACCGTGTGCTGTTCTGCTGTGTATCACATGTGACAATCACTTCACTTTAAACTTAAACTTATAAGAAGTTTACTAGTTAATCTAAGTATTTTCTAAAGAGGAAGGTCTTGAGATTCAACTAAAGGACGGTCTGCACAGCTATCATGGTGGGCCGCTGACTGCTGAGGAACCCGTTTAAAAAAAATACACATGATGCAAATGTAGTTTCTTCAGTATTCTAAACTAGGGAGTGAGGTTGAGGCTACAGTTGATGATGTATCTGCTTTGAGTGACATCGCAGGCCTACACATATACACTGAAAAAAGTAAACCACAGCAGTTGTTTGTTTAATGTGTTTTTTTCTCATTACACTATTTATTGCTCTTTTAAACTAAGCTGTCTAATTTATTTTTCAGTGTACTATATAATACATCTAATCAGATATGCCAATTGTTTTGAAAATATCATGCAATTTCATAAAATAATTTGAACAAATGGTGTTTAAAGGCCTGGGCTGGGGGGATGGAACCAAACTACAAAACTGTGAGTAAAATAGCTAGGTGTGGCATGTGAAGGTTGATCAAGAAAGAGAAATTGTGTATTAATATATTATAGATATGCATTGGAACAAATGTATGCACACTTTATTTTAGTGTAATATTTAGTATAGGGCAGTAGAACAGTCACTGCCTGACACATATCCTGACCCAGGGGAAACAGACAGATGTTCAGGTACAGGGTAAGACGGCTTGGGTAACCCCACTGGGATATGGTGAGTGGTGAGCATCAGTAAACCAGGTAAGAAAGGTGTCTCACCAGCATCACGATGCATTCGACCCTACCAGACAGCAAAATCTACTGTATCTTTCAAATCCAGTTTAAAGAAACCACTGTCCCCTGTCTGCATGTGTATTTGTGTTTGTACAACAGAGCAGGTTATGTGAGCAAATGATTATGACATTCAGAATGACTTATGTAAACATTGAGCCTGGCTGGCCTGGTAAGAGGTTTTACTAGTTTGTGCCATTACAGATCACATAGACTTAACTGTAAAGCTGTGCGAGACTCTGCCCAGAGCAGCCTTCCTGCAATAGAGATGTTACCCCATCTGAAAGTGAAAATGAAGTGATTGTCATTGTGATACGCTGTTGCACAGCCCACCATGCACACAATGAAATCCTCTGCTTTTAACCATCACGCTTGGTGAGCAGAGTGCACCCATGACAGGCACCCGGCGAGCAGTATGTGGGGACGGTGCTTTGCTCAGTGGCACCTTGGCAGATTGGGATTCGAACCAGCAACCTTCTGATTACGAGAACCACTAGGTCACCTCTGACCCATCTGCCTAACCGCCTGTGGCATGTCCCAACAGGATAAGTTAAATATAAAAAAAAACTTTCAGTTTCCTTCATATACACAGGTGATAAAAGGTGAGGGGCTGTAAGGGTTTTTTGTGTGAGATTAATCAATTGTTATCACATAGTGTCATGACCCATGTCAGTCATCCATATGGAGCATAAAGAGCAGCAGGATAAATGTATTGTAACATTAGCCAACAAGGACATCTTCAGTTCAGTCAAGGCTTATTGTGTGATAGCTACCTAGCTACATGAATTGTGTTTTATCTTAACAGTAGCTGGATGCTCCCTTACAATAGAAATGCCTATTGTCAATATTCTTAGAGCTTTGAGAATTTAAGATGCTACTGCTATTTTCAATGTTTAAGCTACACAGGCGCTTTCCTGTGTGCTGTTGTATTGTATGCAAGGTACTAAATCTCCTTTATTCGTCCTGTGCTAAACAAGACACACCTCAATATCAGTGTGACGCCCTAGAGCCATCGGGCTGCCACAGCTTGTGCCCAGATTATGGAGTCCTGATCCATCCCAACTGACATCAATTAGGCTTAATGAATCAGGACTCCATAAAACACCTGAAGCAGCATGCAGACATCGCTGCTGCATTGATGTGTTCTGGACACTTAGTGCATGTGGTTTGTTTTTAGTTCTGGCAATCGCCTCTATCCTGTGGGTTTGTTTTTTTCTTGTTCCCAATTTTCCTTGGCTTTTGGCCCTCGTGCCATGTATTTTGTGTTTCTTTAATAAATCCCATTATTCCCGATGTCCCGTTTGTGCGTTTCCTTCCCCATCAGCCCGTGGTCTTGACAATCAGGTTATTTTTAAGGCTGTAGGGTAAACAATGTATCAGCTCTGTTATCAGCAATTTTCATTTCATACAGCCATTATATATAAGTATTATACAATACACTTCCATTCAAAAGCTTTAGGTCATATATAATTTACCTTGACTTTCCATGAATAAAATATAAAACAATTATTAAAATTAGTCATTGACAAAAATTGAAATAATTATGTGGTTGATTTCATATTTGTTGATACACTAGCTATTGTACTGGTGTGAAGAAGGTCAGATATATAGTTTTTTTAATCAGTGCAATTGTATTCAGCTTTACTAAAATTATTTTCAAATCACAAATGAAACTTGACAGACTTTGGACAGATATTTAACAAAGACAGCATCCTATTGGACTTATTTTTACTGATAGTACAGCTGTACATGTATGCAGATATTTTCCATTCATTAACACCATGTGATACAACATGAGTTTTGACCTACATGACCCTAAACCTTGAAATGTATAGTCTGCAGTAAGTGGTTGTGCTTAGGGCTCTGTAAAACCTTGGGTTCTAATACAATTATTGAAAAACTATTCAGACAACAAAGTCGAACTGAGAACATTACACTTATCTTGGCAAGAGTCACTGAGAAGCTGGAGCCCATCCCAGTAGATGAAAAAATAGAACCTGAACACAACGCACATCCATTAAATAATGCACACACACCGATTCACATAATCAATCACCAGAGCTGTGATCTATGGTCCGTCCTGTTGTGCCATCTACCTAACCGGCCCAAGAGAATGTCAGATACCTCTCCAACAAACACACCATCCTCAACATGCCAATGTTTTACCGACTAGAAACCATACATTTATCTGTACATTCTTCATTACTGCCTTGTGCCTCCACTGAAAAGAAGCAGAATGACAAGCCCAACATTCTCGCAGTGCACAAAAAAAGTTCCAACAGGGGAACCAGCTTTTCATGTTCTGAAATATTTTGAGTATACTAGGAACCACCAGGCCAGGACCAATGTCTGCTTGACCTCCAGTATGATGTGTTGTGTCACCTGCTATGTGAGAGTGGCCAACACTTTAGCATGTGTGTGTGTGTGTATGTATGTTTACAGTCTGTAATCTGGATATCCTATCCTGATTCTCTTCTCTGTCCTCATGCTGAGTGGAGCACAATGTTCTCATTAAATTAATAGTCTTTTACTAGTTCTCACTAAAAACGGGTATTATGTAAAATCTTACATTCTTCACATTCTCTCTGACTGCTCAAGGAAGAAATCAGAAATGTCACTCAGTATTGTGAGTGACATTTTTGTGTGAGTACATTATAGAGAGTACAATATTATGCAATACTAGAGTAGATACTGTACAGGGAGTGCAGAATTATTAGGCAAGTTGTATTTTTGAGGAATACTTTTATTATTGAACAACAACCATGTTCTCAATGAACCCAAAAAACTCATTAATATCAAAGCTGAATGTTTTTGGAAGTAGTTTTTAGCTATTTTAGGGGGATACCTGTGTGTGCAGGTGACTATTACTGTGCATAATTATTAGGCAACTTAACAAAAAACAAATATATACCCATTTCAATTATTTATTTTTACCAGTGAAACCAATATAACATCTCCACATTCACAAATATACATTTCTGACATTCAAAAACAAATCAGCAACCAATATAGCCACCTTTCTTTGCAAGGACACTCAATAGCCTGCCATCCATGGATTCTGTCAGTGTTTTGATCTGTTCACCATCAACATTGCGTGCAGCAGCAACCACAGCCTCCCAGACACTGTTCAGAGAGGTGTACTGTTTTCCCTCCTTGTAAATCTCACATTTGATGATGGACCACAGGTTCTCAATGGGGTTCAGATCAGGTGAACAAGGAGGCCATGTCATTAGTTTTTCTTCTTTTATACCCTTTTCTTGCCAGCCACGCTGTGGAGTACTTGGACGCGTGTGATGGAGCATTGTCCTGCATGAAAATCATGTTTTTCTTGAAGGATGCAGACTTCTTCCTGTACCACTGTCTTCCAGAAACTGGCAGTAGGACTGGGAGTTGAGCTTGACTCCATCCTCAACCCGAAAAGGCCCCACAAGCTCATCTTTGATGATACCAGCCCAAACCAGTGCTCCACCTCCACCTTGCTGGCGTCTGAGTCGGACTGGAGCTCTCTGCCCTTTACCAATCCAGCCACGGGCCCACCCATCTGGCCCATCAAGACTCACTCTCATTTCATCAGTCCATAAAACCTTAGAAAAATCAGTCTTGAGATATTTCTTGGCCCAGTCTTGACGTTTCAGCTTGTGTGTCTTGTTCAGTGGTGGTCGTCTTTCAGCCTTTCTTACCTTGGCCATGTCTCTGAGTGTTGCACACCTTGTGCTTTTGGGCACTCCAGTGATGTTGCAGCTCTGAAATATGGCCAAACTGGTGGCAAGTGGCATCTTGGCAGCTGCACGCTTGACTTTTCTCAGTTCATGGGCAGTTATTTTGCTCCTTGGTTTTTTTCCACACGCTTCTTGCGACCCTGTTGACTATTTTGAATGAAACGCTTGATTGTTCGATGATCACGCTTCAGAAGCTTTGCAATTTTAAGAGTGCTGCATCCCTCGGCAAGATATCTCACTATTTTTGACTTTTCTTAGCCTGTCTAGTCCTTCTTTTGACCCATTTTGCCAAAGGAAAGGAAGTTGCCTAATAATTATGCACACCTGATATAGGGTGTTGATGTCATTAGACCACACCCCTTCTCATTACAGAGATGCACATCACCTAATATGCTTAATTGGTAGTAGGCATTCGAGCCTATACAGCTTGGAGTAAGACAACATGCATGAAAAGGATGATGTGGACAAAATACTAATTTGCCTAATAATTCTGCACTCCCTGTATTGTTTCTGATTAATATGATATGATATTTTTGTGGAGCTGGAGTGTTTTAAAGGCTCCTGTGGTGACTATGGCTGTGGTGGAGGGGTTTGGTTGGGGGTTTTATTCGGAGGGCCTGAGTTTGCAGTTGGACTCTCCAGCCAGGGTTCATTCAGAAACCACATTAATGGTGCTTCACTCTTCTATGGCTAGAGAGTAAAAATAAACTGAAACGAAGAGCTGGACTTCTCCCTGCAATTTGTATGAATGTGAAACAGAAGGATTGTAAGGGGGGGGGGTCATGAAGAAACAGAAGGGCAGGAGGTCCTCATGGGTTGCTTTCTCTTGTTCCCACTGAAAATATAGGAAAAAAAAAATTCTGTTAAAAAGAGTGTGTATATGTGTGGTCATGCATTGTAAGCATTTTGTTTATCTCTACACTAACTATGAGGACAACAGGGCCCTGATCTGATCGATTCCAGTCTGCAGAGAAAGGGGTTGAGGGGTAGAGAAGATTTCGGTTTTAGTCCATTCCCAGACAATCCACTCTGATCTACTCAGGCAACTGGATTACTTTGTCTGCAGCACACAAACACACACACATACAGAGCATTATGGAAATGACTCAGATTAATTTTGTTTTTGACACAAACTCCTGGATCAGTGCCGGTCGAAGGGCCAGGCCTGGTTCACTTGGCACAGTGAGCCTCAGCCACGCCCGAAGAGATGAAGTCGGCCTCGGACCCTGCGGTTTATCTGCCGTCCGCCGGGTACACAACTAACAAATCAACAAGTGCTGATCTGAGAGCGATTGTCGCGGAGCACAGCATGACATTGCAGCTTAGGTCTCAGGGCACTGTAATCGGGTTCTTCTCTGGCAAGCACCTGTTGCCTTGGTGACCTAAATTGTGGATTTGCACGTATGTGCTGGTTTGAAAAAAATAAAGAAGCCTTCAGAGAAATTCACTTTTAGTCAGTTTACATTCTTTATCTTGCATTCTTCATGTATTTATATATGCATACTGTACATACATATGCATCAATAAGTAGACAAATGTCCTCATAATTATCAATATATATCATTTCAAAGAGAAATAAATACATTTATAGAATAAACCTTAATTATACAAAGGTCTAGAGACTTATTGTTATTCATTGTTACATACAGAATCACCATTGCTTAAAAGTTTTCTGGTGTTCTTTGTTTACAAGCCTATGGACTTAATATTGCCCCCTTGTGGTCTCCAAAAGAAAACCATCCAAATGATATTAAGATGGAGGCCACCAAATTAATTTGAAAACCTGCAAAGTATAACTGAGAATATGTCTAATATTAATACCGCAACAATCTACCGATCACAAATCTACACATGAACATTTCTGGAATAAATGTGTCATGTTGTTGCTGTTATTGCAACCTCAGCTCCCTTATCAGTGACCTGTCATGTATGTGATAAAATCCTGCAACAGTTCTGTGTCTGTTTATATTGTGTGCTGTTTTTTCCCCTGTCATTTGAAGATAGACAACTATTTAAATATCAGACTAAAGCTTTTGAAGAACCTGTGTGTGTAATACTGTGTTTTTTCACGGGTGGCATTAAGGCCCCTGAACAGTTTCCACACACACACACGTACACAGATAGGGCTTTAGCTTAATGGCGAGACCACAGCTCCCACAGCTCTGTGTTTATGTCTGCTGGGGGGGCTGTCGGGGGGGTAAGGCTGGCGAGACAGGCTATTACCTCCTTACAGGCCTCAGTAGCACAGCTGTGTGGGTGGTGGTGTGTGCGTGTGCGTGTGCAAGCCAGAGAGACGGGGCCCTCACTCCAAACACAGCACAGACTGCCTGACAACTGGCGTCCCATTGGCTCACTTAGAGGCCGCTTTAACCAATCAGAGGATCCCATGCGGAGAGGGGAAAAAAACAGCAAGTAATTTTGCTCTCCAGGAAGTGAAAGGAGAGCAAAAAGTTCGGAACATGGCGTCGTTTAGGAGGACCTCATGTAAGACTACAGACGTTTCTGTTTTTTTCTTTTAAAAATCTATTTCTTTGGTACAATTATGTCAAATTATATATATATATATATATTGTCAGATATATAATTTTCTGGAAAACTTTTAAGCAATTTCCAGAAATGCCATCTTTGTGAGGACATTTCACATAAATAGAAAACATACACACACCCACATACTCACACACACACACACACACACACACACAGATAAGTAGTGTCAGTTGCATCAAAGATTTGCCTCTGACAAGCGTCACACGACATATGTTGCACAGTTGAGGAGATCAATAACCATTGTCCCAAACAGCACACACACACACACACACTCACACACAAAGGAGAACAAAGTGAATATGGTACTGGGACCACTTTCTTTTCATTCTTTCTATCTTTCACTATGGGCGTGTTGTGTTGTTCGTCTGTACATGCTCCAGCCTCAAACTGAGAAAGTTCACGCTGCATCCTGACCCCTGCAGGCTACACTAACACTCGTTTTTAACACAGGAATCTGTTCGCACCGGGTGTCCGCCCGCAGGTTTGACCCTGGGCCCCCTGACCCCTGTGCTGGATGGATATGAAACAAAATGTTAGAGTAAAGTTGCAGCCAAGGTTTGGGGATTCCTTGTCATTAACCGACTCACTTCCCATTTTGTTCCCTCCATGCTCTCTGGCTGGCTGCTCTGGCAGCTCATTTATTCTGTTTTTTTTTTTTTTTTTTTATTGATAATAAGAGCTGTTCTGAGATTTGCATAATGAGTGAGGAGAGAATTATGTTTCAGCTTATTCTGTAGTACGATAACACAGTTATTCTGTGAATTATACGTATGTATATGCTAATATGTCACCCTGTAATATTCCTGAAATGTATTCACCATAGAACGTCCACTTAAATGTCTCTGCAAATGGAGTGCTAAAGGTGCACTTTTGGGTGCACTTTTAAAAAAAAAAAACATTGAATGATCGAATAGAATTAAAGTGATGAGCATGAGTGTCTGTAATATTGGTGGGAAAAAAGATCTTAACCACATTGCCTCAACAAACTGGAAGTGATCCACTTGTTTCTCAATGTTTTCATCTCTGAGGTATTTTGTCTAACACATGTCGGTTTTACATGATGATGCTTTGCAGGCAAAGGAATTGAAATCTTCTCCATTTTTGTTTGTCCTGTGCGCTACTGGTGCACATTTTCCTGGCATTTGCATGTTTGGCGGGCTGTGAACTGGGATTCACAAAGTGTAGAGTCACTACATACATATATAGATGAAACGTTTAATTTATGTCCTAATAATTTACCTGCAACCACATATACGTTCAGCAGTGACCCTGCCTTTTACAGGTATGATGTAAATATTGAACGTTTTCTCAGTTAAGCCTAAAATTCAAACTGGGAAATTAATATGAATCTATTTATGGAGAAAATTACAACTTATAATGTTGCTATACACTGAATTAAAATAGTATATTTTATTTTAAATGACAAGATTACATTTGAAATGTATTAGTTGTTCTCAGACCTTTCTTCACTGTCTCATCACCCGGGATGGGCGACATAGAAACATAAAACCCAAATTTAACACAATTCTCCTTTTTTTCCATCCTTATGCATAAATCCACAACCAGCCATTGTAGAAGTGAGTCTCGAAGATTAGTGTGTTCTTATGCTTTTGGGATTTTACTGCAGCGTGTTCCGTGGAGATTAGTGCCTGATCAGACGCAGCCTTGTTAAGTGCGTCTGTTCATGCAGGGAATCCAGTGCTGTAGTTTTCCATTACTTTGTGCCAGCCTTGCACCAGACACTCAGAAATGCATGAATATTTACTCCCAGTTCTCAGGGTCACAGACAGTAGACTGTTAAAAATTACCCTGTGGAAAGTACCGAGGTTTTTACCTGCATGTGTGTGTGTTTGCAAACCGATGTAAAAGATTAATTTTGCTCATATATTGATAAGAAAGGAGCAAAGTACAAGACAAAGCGTAAAGCTGAGACGCCCACAATGGAAAAACACACACATTCACACGTTTCCTAAGTAAATTGATTTCTGTCTGCTGTCTTTCACCTTTGACCCCAAGCAGACAGGTTTAGGCTTATGGGGGTTTCCCAGTTCTCTGTTATACACCATCACCAACCCCCATCCTCACAAAAATATTGATTAGGCCAAGGATTAACAAGACCCAATCAGTGACAACTGAAACATTGAATTATTTTTTGTCTTGTATAGAACATTAACCCCCAACATGACCCTGACTGGAGGCCCAGGGGGGTCTTGGGGGTCCAATTCAAAGCCCACTTTGTATTGAATGTATAGTTTTTGATGGTAGAATATAAAAGATAAAGAATCACATACTTATATGAATTAAATCCCATTACACCAAAAACATACAATATGCTGCACAAATCCAACCACAAAAACCTGAGTCACATATACCTTCAACTGCAGATTCTTCTTCATTGACTTCACCGTGTCAGCAAAGGTCACCCAGCAACCTCCAGAGACCAGAATGCACAACTAGGAAGCAGCGAGCCAAGGGTAGAGTCAGCCTGAAATCTCCGGACAACAAGAGTGTGTCTGTTCATGGTGGAAACAGCATCTGTCTGACCTCCTCAGTCCCCAGGCTGGTTCCATCACACCGAGACTGTCCCGGGATGACTCTAAAAAAATCACCTTACAAGAAGAAAACGAGGGCAGAGAACAGTCCAAGTGTGGTGTGCTCTGCACACAGTTGATAGTGTTCAATTTTGTGCAAATGGGGAGTTATTGTGCTCCCAGAAGCGTGGAAAGGGGTCAGCAGGGTCACTCTTGGCCGGTTTGCACACCACTGCACCTTAAGCAACAAAACTGGCTGGACATGAAAGGAACTATGCGCACCCAATCATGATGCCCTGAATGATTTCAGATGACTTCACACCATGAAAATGTTTTCTGTCTTGCATTGTTCTATAAAATATGGGTATATGAGATTTGTAAATCATTGGTGGAAGTAGCCTAGGGTAAAACACTGACCAGAAGTCCAGAAAATCACAGGTTCAAACCCCATTTAATACCTTTATGACCCTTCACAAAACACTTAACCCTCCAGGGGGACTGCCCAAGTTTTTTTAATGGCACTTCTTCAATTACAGATACTATATATGCCTTATTTCTCTCCCTTCACTGTTACAGTGTATATATTCTTAAGTCTTATTGGTTTGTACATGTCATATTACATTAATAATATAAGTATTATGTTTTTTGCAGTGGTGACCTAGCGGTATGGATGCGGCCCTGTAATCAGAAGGTTGCCGGTTCGAATCCCGATCCACCGAGGTGCCACTGAGCAAAGTACCGCTCTCCGGGCGCCTGTCATGACTTAAAAGCAGAGGACACTGTTTTGATCATTGTTTTTGTCACTTTTGATGGCACTTCTGACTGCTGTTTCATAGTGGACATAGTTCCACTTTAAGCACATTGGTGACAGCACTACTTAGGGATTTATTAGCCTGCATCCATAAAACAGTTTCAAATGTAGTTCAAATCCTGATTATTATGCAACTACAGTACATTTCTTATGGGGTCTGTATACACGTTTTAAATTAAGCAGCATTCCTTTCTCTCTTGGTCTTGTGATCTATAAATTGCTTTGGATAAAAGCATCTGCTTAATGATAATGTAACGTAAAGGATGTCTTGAGAACATGTGATGATGAAAATGCACATCGTCCTCAAGGTGGCAGCATTGCACTTTTTGAAATAAGATTAGCTACTTTTTATTACCATGCAGCGTGTGTTTAGGACAGTGTTGATTAAGTCCTTTCCAGTGTGTGTGTGTGTGTGTGTGTGTGTGTGTGTGTGTGTGTGTGTGTTCGACGGGTAATGAATTGTGAGTTTGCTACTTGCTTTTTGACCTTTTTAGCTGAGGCTTATTGTCATTTGCCTGTGAGTATTTCAACAATGTCTGGGAACAGCCGCAGCCAAGAGATCACATGAAGAATACAGCAATTCTTCATTTATTTTTGTTTTTCAAAAAGACCAGTCCCAAATGTAAACTTTAAACTTTAAATTGAAATGGTATTTTTTTTTTGTTGTTGCAATAATTCAGTTTATCAGTCTAGAAGGACAAAATATCTTGTTACTCCAATTCTAAAGAAAAGAAAAGTATCTGCTGGGGCAGGGTCTGTGGATTATCCACAATGTCAACATATTTTCTCAGCATTCCTATTACAATACAATACTTGAATTTCAACAACTGTAAATTCCATGAATTAGTGTTCTGCCAACATTGAAAGCATTAATGGCCCAAATACTCTGATATTCTTGGCTGGATTACTGATGGAAACTTTCAGGGTAGCTGGAATTTAGAGCAGCATGAATCCTCCCAAGATGACATGTTTTAAACATAAAAGGAAGACATATCTTGCATTTTTTACTGTTGGATTAAAATATATATTACAAACATTTAACAAAACAATAAAAATGCCTTTCCTTCCATTTTACTGATGAGAAATATAGTCTCTGGTAATATGCTGTTAAATTGACTTTAAATGTCTCAACAGTCAGGTCAAAGTTCAAATCTCTTCTCTTAGATCATTCTGTATACTTTTTGTAATCTCTAGGTCTTTATTGATCTTTTGGATTCCTCTGGTCTTGTTGTGTGTGTGTGTGAGGCCATTCCCTTCCAAACAAACGACTTCTTTAACAACCCCATTATCCAGATGCAGCTAATGCCGTAGAGCTGGTGTGTGAAATTTCTAATGCAGGAATCGGAGACTTTAAATGATCACTCTGACCTGCATGGGTGCAGTGGACGGTCACAGAGAAGATGAAGGGCTGATGAGACACGCATGTCACCCATAGGACAACAGCATCCAAGGAAACCACACACCACACACTCTGGGTAAGCTACATCTGTGTGCTTTATTTTAAATATTATTGAAATATGCTTTGCTGCAAATCCTACTTAGAACTGGGCTGAGAACCACAGACATGTATTGTGCATTGGGCATTTATATTCATTTATTTAGTCTGGTTTTCCAAGTGGATAAAAATGGAGCTACACACCACCCTGCTCCTTCTCAGCTTTGTGCATCGTCTTCATTGTCACGTATTGCAGCCGGGTAAGTAGTCATGTCCCTATATGCCTGTCTGACTGTGTCTGGTGTTAAGTGGAGTAGCCTAAGGTGATCGTGATGTGTTTGACAGGTTTAAACATCACAGTGCTGCAGGGCTGGGTATATCCAGGAGAAATGTTGCCTGAAGCAGCAACAAAGCAAACACTGCAAGAGGAATGGGAGGGGGTTCTTAAAGAAAAGTTTCCAGGAGAGTTAAACATCTATGAAGATCCCAAAGAGGGACATTTGACATCCAAGAGGGTGGAGGAACACACAAAACTGAACCCAGAAGCAGAAAGCCTAACAACACAAGACAACCAAGAACCTGAAAGAAGGAACAACAGCGAGAACAAGGAGAGGGAAAATGTAGGAGGGAAGGACGGAAAAGAGAAAAAGAAAACAATAAAGGAGAGCAGAGGTGACAAAACGTCCCAAGAGGAAGAAGTGAAAGAGAAGGTGGCGAAAGATCATAAAGCAGTGACGCAAAACTCTCACCCCACTCAGGAAATCCCTGCTGTTCTGACGCAAATAGACATCAGTCACTTCATTCCTGATGCCACGCCCCCTCCTACTCTGTTTACCACTGTGTCACCATCCCAAACTTTAAATAAGGTCTCTCAGGATGTGACTCCACCAGCCCTCCCCCCAACCTTCTCTTTATCTGCTATATCAGAAACAGCCAACAAGGGCATAGTTCAGAATGCCCCTCCCTCAACCACGCAGTCTCCAGGATCACTGGAGAGATTTGAGGACTCAACACCACTGGCTACGTCACTCAGCTTAAATTACCCAAATGAGGTTATTGTCAGAGTGCAGAACATGACTGACAGCCTTTATAAGGGGGAAGACAGAGCTACCACAGAGAGAGAGGTCAGAACGGGCCACAAAGACATCACCAAGAGTGTCACTCCAAACGCTCCTAACGCTAAAGATAAATTCAGTATCACGTTCACTAAAAAGCTCCAAAATGCCAAAAAGGAGGCACAAAAGCTTAAAATGAAAAACACGAAAGGACATGACAGTTCACCTAGCAGAGCAGTCCATCAGAACAAAACTGGACCAACACAACTTATCCGCAAAAGTCCTAAAAGTCCTCAATCTAACACAAGCGTGGCTACACAAAAAACCATTCTAGCACAGAGACCAACTGTCCAGTCTAAACCCAACCCAACAAGACAAGAGCCAAAGTCTCAAGACAAGGCCAAACCTCGAACACGAGATATGCATTCCACCAAGGCAACGTCAAATAAGCAACAAAAGACGCAAGATGAGAAGGCCAAATCACTGGGAAATACCAAAAGAAGTAAGCATCAGAAGAAGAAGGCCATCCTGCTGCCTACTCCATTTTTCCCTTATTTTAAAGATGACTACTGTCCAACCAAGTGTGCCTGTTATGGGAGGTAAGATTAAAATGGATAATCAGGCAATTTTTCTGGCCTTAATACCATGATTCCTTAAAGCTTTAAACCAGAATTAAGTTTTTGGATTGTGCAAAACTAAAATGATTGGCTCATATTAGCCAATCATATTTTGTTACTTGTACTAACCCCCTTGTAAAAACATAGTAAACACTCAACTCCTTAAAAACTCCAGTATTTAGCAGTGTACATAGTCAAATTTACATTAAGGACTTAAAATTAAGTAGTACCAAAAACATTAACATTAATTAAATCAAAACTGATCAGGACTGGAATTATATGAACAGGATTTATATATTTGATGAGGTGCGTACTAATTCACTCTAGAAATCTCTATAAAATGTGTGTGAACACTTGTCATTGTTTCTGCTTACAGGGTTGTCCAGTGTTCTGATAAAGGAGTTGACAGCATCCCCTACGGCATCCCCTATAACGCTCTGTATGTTCTCCTCATGAACAACCACATAGAGGGAATTCAGATGGACTTGCTTGCTGAATATGTCTCCATGGAGCTCCTGGTGCTCAGCAACAACCGTTTGACGGATGGCTCCATTGAGGGCTCCTTTGAGGGCATTCAGAACCTCAAGCGGCTCTACTTGGACCGGAACCTCCTGCAGAGCGTCCCGGCTGACTTGCCAGCGTCCTTAGAGGAGCTGCATTTGGATGGGAACAACATGAGCGTTGTGTCAGATTCTGTCTGGTCTCGTTGTCCTGGTCTACTGATCCTGAGTCTGAACAACAACAGCCTGGGCGTGAGGTCCGATTCGCTGGCCAAGGGTGTCTTTTCTCCACTGGCCACCCTCAAGACGCTCAGTCTCAACCACAACCAGATCCGGGCCGTGCCCTCCCAGCTTCCACTCAGCCTCCGGGAGCTGTACCTGCGTGGCAACCTTATCAAGAAGTTTGGAGCCAGCACTTTTACGGGCAAGTCCGAGTTGCTGATTCTAGACCTCAGTGCCAACCAGCTAACAAACAAAGGTCTGGGGAAGGGGGCACTGCTTAACACCGACAGGCTAGAGAGTCTCAACCTGGAGGGGAACCTTTTGACCCAGGTGCCACGTCACCTGCCGCCATCACTCAAAACTCTCAATTTGGAGGGCAACACCATCAAGATATTGGGCAAGACCACCTTCAAAAGGTTCCCTCACCTGGAGCATCTGGGTCTGTCTGGAAACAAGATTATCACGGTGGTGCCAGGGGCATTTCACGCCCTTCCCGTGCTTCATCAGCTGGATCTCTCCCACAATGACCTGCAGCAGGTGCCCAGGCAGCTCCCGGCATCCCTCCACGTCGCAGTTCTGACGCACAACAGGATCAGCTCTGTGCCGAGGGACGCATTCTGTCCCAGGGGCTCCAAGGTGTCCTTCAGCCGGCTGGTCCGAGTTCAGCTGGAGAACAACCTGATTGACATGGCGCAACTGGACACTCAAGCCTTCGCTTGTCTCAGGGGCTTTCAGGTGGTCCACTTCTACTGAAGCAGCAGCAAGCAGAGAATCAGAGATGAATATGCAGGACACGAACGATCATATCACAATGATGTACAATATTTAACTTGGTGTTAAAACAAAATTGAATTCAATATTTATATTTAATAATTATAACAATTAAATAAGGCCAATATTTAGTCTATTTAATATTTGTATTTAATGGTTTTATTGTCCAGTTTTTGTGACCAGGTATTACAATTAAAATTTGATAAAATAATGTAATTCATTACCCAGGGTGGGGCACCAGCCCACCGCATGCCACACACACACACACATACAGACAATTCAGAGTACCTGGTGAACATGATTTTGGACAACAGGAAGAAACTGGAGAACCTGGAGGACCTGGAGAGAACCTGCACCAACAAGGGGAGAGCATGCAAACTCCACACAGTAAAAGGTCCAAGTCGAACTCACAAGGTGTGTGAACACGCCGCCAACCGCCATGTCCACGTAGGGCCCAACATGAATGAAATAACTGTGCATTTCTAAACATACATACTGAACTCAAGTTTCTCAGGTCAAGTTTCTGATAAGAAATCAATTTATTAAAATATATTTTCTGATTTTGCTTATGTCCTGCTTTTGTGAATTAGTAGTTTAATTCTTGTACAAGCTGATTTGCGTTACTTATAAAACTACAAAATACCTGGAAATATGGGTTTTGTTTGGGCCTTGGACATTGGATTTTGTAAGTCAAACCATAAAGCATACCAAAAAGTAAACATGACCGTAAACTTTGCAAATATTTGGTGTCAGTTTAGTCATCCCAATAAACGGCATCATGTGGGTCTCCTGATTCCCTTAGCGTTCTTGTCCACCAGGTTGCAGTAAAGCTCCGCAGAATAATCCGCCTTTCAAAGCCGTGGAAGCTCCTGAAGTGAGACATATGAGGGCAGAGCACAGCACAACCCTTTCACACAGTAGCCTGATATGTTTTTATTTAAGTGCACTGCACTGTGTGGGAATGCTGGGCGAGACGTGGACCGAGAGAGAGAGAGAGAGAGAGAGAGAGAGAGAGAGAGAGAGAGAGAGAACGAATCTCCACATATTGACCTGGTGAGAGGTTCGGGGGAATTTCATCAGTGTAATAATGCAGCACAGCTACGTGGCACCTCAGTCCAGCTGGCCGAGGGAGAGAGAGTGAGAGAGAGAGAGAGGTGGGGGGTGAAGAGAGGAGGGGTGGATAGCTCTGTGCGCCATGTGGCTGGGTCAGAGAGAGCTCACCATTAAATCCCTACAGTCCAACTGGACCCTGACCTTTCTTCTCTCATAGAACTGTCTACCTGTCCACCGCAAAGCCACCCCGCGACCTTTAAAAAAAAAACAGCATCTTCACAATCACTTTCAGTCTTTTCTCTCTATATATATTTCAAATTTCTGCCTGAATGAATGCTACTACATTGTAAAGTACTCCTCTGTAAAGAAGACTGAATGCATGGATGACAGCCATGTGAGGTCTCAATGACATAATCCTCTGAGGCATCAGCGGCAGGTTAGAATCAGGATTAGCAAAAATAGCAAAGACCCCGAGCCAGAGTGACATAAAAGCTCTGAACGTGTCCGAGACATAGCAGGACGCATCAGCTGCCCATGCTGAGCAGAACAAACCCTGTGACTTCAGCCTGCGTGGCAGCCACAGGGCATCAGCGGCCACTGTGTCTCTTCAGGCGCAGCTCAGATCCCTGGCACGGCTGACATGCAGGAAGTGCCATGGGAAGGGAAATGAAATTCCATCCAGTTTTCTGTTGTTCCAGAGCCTTCTGGCAAAGCACAGTGCTTGAATGAGAGTACCGAGGATGCATTATGTGTTTAATGTGCAGACAAACGTTGTCTTTTTCTGTTGCATTTTTAAAACTATGCAGCTCCTACACTGACAGATAGGTGGTGCTTTTCATCAACAAAGACGGGAGGTGGAGGATGGAGCAAGAGAGAGAGAAAGGTATGGGAGAATGTGTAAGGAAGGAGAAGAGGGAGGTTACAGAGAGCAGGAGGGAGGAGACACAGTGAGAGAGGACCATGGGAGCCAGGCGGACCCCTACACACACTTTAAGGCTGCGTCAGGGAAACACATCCTCATGCATATGCACACTCGCACACGCACATATACAGTTTTGTTTTCCATTGGGAGCCTCCGCCGACAGAATGCACACAAATACGCATTATGCAGGTATACACACATGTACACATACCACCATTCGTCTATGTATAGAAGCCCATGCGTCCACACACACACACTTACAGACTTACTGGCGGGTTGGGGCTCCACAAGGGGGCCACTGTGTTTAATTTTTTAAGGTGGGAAGAACCGATTCCTCTCACTCTGCAGTAAATTCCTGTATACGCATGCATGTCTAGATCCGTAAACGAATGAAGTGCATCATCCGCCTGGCCTGTGCGTCTGTGTGTGTGTGTGTGTGTGTTTATTGTGCACAATTCATTAACTTCTGTCACTGAACTTATCAGGCAGTCTAACGCTCCCAGGCTATGAGTTTGTGGACCTGGTCTGCGGGGATCCAGGCTTCCAGGTGAAGAGAGATCTCTCACGTCTGACTTTAGCACTGCCTCTTTTCTGTGTGTGGGCCTGTCTGCACAGGATCCTGAGCTCATTGGTGGTAGACTGTGTGGATTTGTGCAAAGGTTATCAGAAGGCTTCCTTTGAAGAACTGGAGGGGCAGATTGGCATAAGATACACTGACCTAACCAGGTCAGAGGTCAACGCTCTTGTGAAGGTTTGTGAAAATTGCCCACAGCTTGAAGTAGGGGTGGGAGTCCAGAGGGCAATGAAAAATAACTAATAATGTTTTCCTTATAAACATTAGCCATACACTGGTAAACAGTTCTGGGGGTTCATTTGTGCTCTTTAACTTCTGTGCAAGAATTTATTTAGCAGCGATACAGAAGGCGTAACTGAATGCAATCTTCACCAAATACTTCTATATTACAGCTTCTAGCAGGAAAAATAAATAAGATAATTAATACTATCATAGGGAAGTGTCCTGCAATAGACTCATCATTACTGGAAACTTCAATAGCACATCTGAGTATTATTTTTGGAACCCTCTACATAATAATGTGGACTCTTATTGAACTTAGAACTGACCCAAGTGCTACATTTGCAGTGTTCTGAGTTTGTCAAAAAAGAGATGAATCATTCAGGACAAATATGTCCCCAAATATGTCCCCACTTTCTCAGTTGTCAATTAAAACTATGACCTAAAATATGGAAAGTCTTATTGGACTGATAAAACCATACATGTTCAAACCTCTGAGGCAGAAACTATTTGATTCCAGACCAGAGCACAATGACCTGACAATCAACTTCGTTCCAGCGAGTCTTCCGACATTCCCAGAGTATTGCTGACAAGTATGTCATTGTTGCCCTTCTGACCAGTAACAGTGGATTATCTGTGGAGACATCTGATGAAGGTGGTCTGCTCCTCTCAATGTCACCGCTGTCATGAGTTCACTATGCAGCAGGAGAAACACTGATGTGGCTAAAATAGTCTGTCATGCTGATAAAGTATCTTTTGCACTCGAAAAACATACGGGACTGATCAGCCGAGGCAGAATGTGAATGGATTCTGTTCATGCACTAGTGTTTGGAGAGTGGACTGGGCATCAGGTATGGATTGTGCAACCACGCCCAATGCAGCTGGTGCAAATGAATGATGATTTAATAAATACACACACACACACACACATATGTGGTCTCTTTATTTAAAAAGAGCAAACGAACATCATTTGAACTTTTGGGGAGAACTGCAACGTAAAGAACTAATTTACCTGACTCCTCTATGTTAATGAGAGCTGCTGCCAATGCATTTCCTGTCTTCCGTGATGACTGCTGCAAAGCGCGGCCCTGCCTCTCTGTCTAGGAAGCAGTCAGATGGCACTTCCTGTTGCCATGGCTTCTGTGGCCAGAAGGGTCTAGACAGGCCTGACGTGGGAACCTTTAACAAGGAGGAACCTTAAGAAGGCCATAGTTAATTGCATTAAACACATACTTGTTTTATTTGTGTGTGTGTGTGTGTTCACTTAAAAAGCATTTTACGCCACAGCAGACGTTACCTAAGCTGCTCTGATCCAGTCGGTGCTTAATACGGGCGTGTGCCCAAACTGTCGGAAGGGGGACAGATGGCGAGAGCGAGCGACCAAGAGAGAGAGAGAGAGCACCGGTTTCTGCATAAATTAAGTAAAACATCCCATCATGAGTTGTTTCCTCTGGGGAGGCTTGATTAGGGGCCATTTTCATTTGACCTTCCTTGAACGTCTCTTTCTTTATGGCTGCAAAAAAAAGTATACGCAGAGCTTTTTATGGGACTGTAAATCTTTCACATACTATTTGCATATGTGCACAGGAATTTAACTATGTCTGAGAGTTATTGTATATAATGCACTTGATGTAAATTGTGGGACTTTTGTGGATTTGTGGATAACCACAAAAACCAGGTAATAAAGTTAATGATATTATCTGCCACGTGTCCCTATAAAAAACATATAGGGTTATATTGGGTTCTCTCAGCATCAGATGGCCGTTTTTGTGCGGCCACTTCCTGAACTGTCCCTGTAATTTATAAGCCATGTGACAGATGCGGCTTCCTTAACTCCAGAGAAATGAAAGGTGGTGCCTCAACAAGAGGCATTTAAAGCCTGATTTCAAAGCCTCCCCTGAGGTGCGCCTCTTAAAGAGGATCTGGATGTGATGGAACTTTGTGTTGGGTGCTACTTTGAAGAGAGATCAGGACTTGTTCAAGCATAGTAAGACAGAATGAGCAAAGGCATGTGTTACTGTGGCTGTACAATTTACAGGGAGTAGGCAGCTCATGTGTGTTTACAGTGTATACATACAGTGTATGAATGTATACAGTGTGTGTGTATATGCTTGCCGTGTGCTTTGAAAGTGGGCACAAATGTGTGTTTTGGTGCTAAATATGGATGTGAGTGAGCATTAGAGTGTGTAGAATCACTTTCTGATTGTGTTTGCATACGCACGTGTGTGAGTGCATAGTTGAATTTGCATGTGTGTGCTTCTGGCTGATGTGTGTATAGGCATAGGGTTGAGATTATGATGTGAATTTTGTGGTCTGTGGTTTGTCTGCATGTTTGTGGCCTCTGTGTGTGCATGTTAAATGTATGTCACTCTGGTGGTCTGCTCCTTTGATGGTGAATTTGGTATTTAGCTTGGATTTAAATACTGGCCTACATACCTCCCGGCACCTTCATTTCCAACATCTGTCCATCTTCTGCCTTCCCATCCTTTCGTAGCCTCACCTCATATCCCTCACTCTGATACTCTGGACTGCTGCAGCAGAAAAAGCCCATGAACTGCATTGCAGCCATATGTAGTGTAGTTGCACGTAACACAAACTGCGAAGGTTTTTGTCCCAGCTCCATATTTTATGTAAAATTGTGCATATCAGTACATTACAGCAGAAGGGTTCATTGTATTACACAGGCTGCATACTGTTTTCAGTTGAGTGAATAGGCAACAGGTCTAGGTAATACTCCTTTTACTAATTTTATACGGCAGCATATTACTGCAACGCCAGGTCTGCAGCTACACAGCCCCAAACTCACAAATCAGTCTGTATAGCTTCTCTTCTACTAAATCAGACAACACAGGCCAGTCTGTGCTCCCTACATTCATCAGTGAGCCTTGACAACCTGTAGACCCTGTTAATGTTACCGTGGACAACTTTTATTAAGACCTGGCCACAGTAGACATGGAACATCTTCTAAGTGCAAGTGTATTCCTGTGAACTGGCACTCAAATCCTTACACTTGATCATGCATCCAACACATCAAAAAGTTCATTTGCTGCGTAATATGTCCCACACACTCAAGGAGATGACGAACTAGACGAGGAAGAAGGACGCATTCTCATGACGTCACGAAACCGGGGATTAATGGGTGAAGAACAGGACAGGGGAGACATCCGGTAACTTGTGAACATGTAACATAACAAAGACCCGATGGAGAACAGAAACTAACAGGGCAGCGTTATACAATTAAACAGGTGAAAACAATTAGGGAACATTTCACATGACAAACATGAAACTCCGGTCCGAATTCCGGACCGGAGTAAACCCTTCCGGACCGGATCATGACAATTATACATTTTTCAAATTGTAAAGTATTAAGTAACTATAATTTATTACCTTATACCAAGGTACACAGGGTTGTTAACAATACTGCATTATGCAGTAATATATGTTCACATATATGTGTTCATTCCTACTTCAATGAATTAAGGCTTAATAGGTTATTTTTCCTGGATAGCTTGAGGGAATTCACTCTGCTGAAATGTTCATCATGGCGTTTTTCATTTTTCATACTTTCTTTTTCTTTTCAATAAAGAAACCATAGAATTTGACAACCTGAGTGTCACAGGTCACCTACCCTGCATGGGTCCATCCTTTACACTGTAACAGATACTGTAACTTCCTAAATGAGGAAAGTGTAAAAAAAATAAAAATGTGGCTTGTAGTGGAAGAAATGTTAACATGACAGAGGGGAACTGAGTGCAACATAATAACACACACACACCTGAGTGTTATTACTGTTTTCAACATCAAGTTCAAAGCTTATCATGTGTTAGCTAACGCATGGTGGCCTAGTGGCCAAGGAAGCAAACTCGTGATGGGTTAAATGCAGAAGACACAAAAAAGCACTCTATCTTGACTAGTCTCCCAGTTGCTGCAGCTGAAAAGCTACCCTACAGCATGATCTGAGAGTCCTTCAGGTTTCCGTTTGGCCAACACCCGGTGGCCTGCCAAGTGCCACATGCTTCCGTCTTGCCACTCTACCATACAGATTGGTGGATTGCTGCAGAGATACCCGGCTATATGGAAATGAGTGACGTTTAAGACTTTTTATTTTTGGTCTGTTTCCCTGTGAACACCGGTTTTTCGTCTCCACCAATACGCGCTCTTCTTTTCTGTCTCCATCTGCCGCCTGTGCACGCGTGACAGAAGGATCCGGATGTTTAAGGACCTGTGCGGTAGTGAAACGATGACAGGTTGTCCTTCAAAAAGGTTCTCCTCGGTCCACAGAGGACCTCTGGATCTCTGGTAAAGTTACCATTGGGTTCATGGGTGCTCATTTGGACCTGATCAGGGGATGATCAGGGGAAATAGGATGCAACTGAGCTCAATTTTGAGCCATGAAAACATACAGGAGTTAAGTCACAGATTCCGGTTTTATGGGAGTCCCGATCCATTAAGCCCAATTGGTGCTAGGTGCAATGGATCGAGACCTCCAAATCAGGTGCATGGGCAACTCCTGTGACAGCCCCATGGTCCTGGTTTGTAACAACTTGTATATACATATTTTTCTCTTTTTTTTTTAAGTAAAAGTGCCAAAAACCACAAGTGACGCTTTTTTCACGTTGTCATTGTGGTTAAGTGTAGACTTCTGAGGAAAAAAAAAATTATCCATTTTGGAATACAGTTGTAATATAACAAAAATGCAAAAAGTGATGCGCTGTGTGGAACTACCAGCCCCTCTACTCTGGTATATGAGTGTTATCATCATACCAACACTCTAGGAAAGAAGGCCATTCAGGGGACTTTCACCTGCCCCAGAGGGTGCTTAAGAACTTTTACACCTGCACCACTGAGAGCACCCTGCTGGGAAACATCTGCACCTGGTTGGGGAACAGCATCAATCAGGACAGACAAGCTCTTCAAGGAGTGGTGCACTCGGCCCAACGAATCACTAAGTACGTCAGTGTGTCTACACCAAGTATTGGTGAACTAAAGCCAGGAAGATTCTGAAAGATCACTGTCATCTCGACAATGGACTGTTTTCTCTTTTGAGGTCAGAGAAGTGTTTCTGCTCACATTACACCCAGTATAATTATGCATTGCAATTTAACATCTGCAAATATGACTCTATCCATATCACATTTATTGCTGCAATACTCCACCGCCATATTGTTCTTATATGTATGTCTTGTTGGTAATGCACCTGCAAGTTATCCTTACATTCACACTGTTTCCACTGTTTTGCTGATCTGGACATTGTAATTACACACAGTATAATTAAACACTGTACCGTAATACCTGCAACTGTGACCATCGATACTGTATTCATATTTATACAAGACTTTTGAAAATGTACTTGAGTAAAAGTAAAATAACATATTTCAAAAACAACTGAGCTTTCCCCAGCTATCCAGCCACAACTGTGAAATCTGATCAAAAGGGTGAATGCAAAAAAAATTCCTGCGAGATTTGGCCAAAATCCCTGCATCAGTCAGACGGGTCATTGTTCTGCTACCTGTAGAAGAACAAAGCCAAAAGTATGGCGAAATCGTCTCATCACTGACCTCCATTGATTGAAGTGAAGTGTCAAATGAAAGGTGTTGCATCCTCACCAGGAACATTGCATATGAATATATGAATGTGAGTTCTCATGGAACTGCTCAAAACCTTCAAACCTGCAGGAGGCAAAAAGAACATATGCACATTGGAAGATTGTAAATAAGCATATGAGCATATGCTCTTTGTGAGCAAATAAAGAAAAAAGGGGCCCTCAGCTCGTAATCAACACGCAAATAGCTGGACAATAAGCCTGAGAGATGTATATATAAATTCTGAAATTCTTAAATTAGTTCATTTAATTATGACTAAAAGTTAGTTTGCTCAGCCTGTCTAACGGATTGTTTACTGGTTTTGTTGAAAGCTTATTGCATACTTTGTTTACTTAAGTTGATCCGCATATCACTTTAGTTTGAAGATATGTTTGACTTTTAGTTCAAACCCACAATGACAGTGATGATGATGATTTAGTTTAACACAACGCTTTTTTTGTTGTTGTTCATTTTAAATGGTACTTGTACTTGGCATGAACTGGCATGAGGACAACTGAACACTAATACACTCCAGCACTTTCAAACAACTTCTGGTCTCTATCGCCCCAATCATTTTTCACTTCACACATTTGCACACCTTCGCCCTACTCTTTACATATAATTTATGTTTAAAAACATAAATTTATGTTTATATTTGCAATATTTGCATATTTCTAACACTTTCGTAATTACTTGCCATATTTGTAATATTGAGGTCAATAGCCATTGCACAAGCATTTCACTGCATATCATTCTGTGTATGACTGTGTAAGTAACAAATACAATTTGAATTTGAAAATTTGAATTTGACTGACTCACAGGAAAATCTAATTCACACTGACGACCACAATTAAATGCCTGTTTGATTTACATAACACACTGGAGATCTTGATCCAGGTAGTTTTCCTCTCATTCTCATTGAACATACATGCATAAGGATCAGATCTGTACATCTGTTAGCACTTACAGAAAGAGGCATACTGGTCACTCCCTGGTCAAGCAGTTTTCCTCACAGGTTCAATGACTAAGTGCTAAAACTCAGCTACTTATGTCTGGAAAGCATTTCAGGCCTGTCTGATTATCTTCAGCACATCCCAGATGTCAAGGGTGAAAAGGTAAGTCTGACTATAATTCTCCATACCTACTGCATTTCTGCTCCAGTGTGTATTATTTTAGAGCTGGGACCATTCGTCCCAAGCCATATAATCCTGGTAATGAAAATGTGAAATATTTTGGAAAGAACTGGAGCAGACTCTTGGGTAAACGACTAGGTTGTCCAAAAGAAACAGTTTTTCGCTTCAGGGGAAGACAAGCATCCTTGAATGGTACTGGATGGGAGATTGTGGGCCCTGACATCCACACAGCTGAAAATTCCTCACAACCACAAAACCAGACAGATGTTACAGGTCAGCATTACAAAGACAGAGACAAAAGGATGGAGTCCATGTGATATTTATATATAAATTCCACATCTGACCACACCTATTCCCTTCAAACATGATCTACACAAACGAGAAAAGGTCCTTACGACTGAAAGGTTGTATGTATGTATTTGGTTGCCAAGAGGGCAACCTAACGTGTCATGGCGGTGACGACATTCCACGGATGAAGGACGCAAATGCACGACCTCACAGGACAGGGTTTACTGACGAAACATAGTACAAAGACATAACAGAGTAATATATGGCACAAGGTACAGCAACATGAATAAGATAATACATACAATGACCTGGTAGCGACACGGTGAAAACAAGGTACATTTATCCTAGAGATAGCACACAGGCGCACAGGTAGTACCAGTGAGTAACACACTCGCCGATGAACCAGAAGACCCAGGTTCAAATCCCACTTACTACCATTGTGTCCCTGAGCAAGACACTTAACCCTGAGTGTCTCCACTGATTCCCTACTGATTGTAAGTCGCTCTGGATAAGGGCGTCTGATAAATGCTGTAAATGTAAATGCAATCCAAATGTCAAAATAAAATGTGCCGAGAACAAAATTGATCTTGACATGGTGACTACCAAAAAAAAGCAATAAAGCAAATACATTCTAAAACATCTGAAGACAACAACAAACCTTGTGCTAAAAAAATATGTAATTGTAATGTGTATATTTAATTGCCCTAAGAGTACTTTTTTTTTTTTTGCTAGTGAAAACCCAGTGTCATGGAATGGGGTCTTGGTAAGTGTTAAATATCTTAGCCCAGAAGATAGAGTTGCTCTGGCAGCAGACCTCACAGAACACAAAGAAACGGATTTCCCTCGCAATCAGTTTCAACCAGCACTGTGGGAGGCCATCACATCCATGGACATGCACCCACAAAGTGCATGGGAGAAACTTTTCTTTCCAGAATGCACTTTTAGAAACTCTTCTAGGTGCCTGGCAGTCAATAATGTACAAAATATATTAAGAAAAAAACATTACCCAATGATTAGGGAAGCTTTTGGCTGAACAACATATGAGATGTAAGAGAAACGACTTTTGCCTTAGGTACAGTCTGACTCACAACCACAGCATGATAGATAAAAAACAACCTCACAACACTTGCATTTGCACAGGTAACTTAAAAGCCAAAATAAAATAAAAATAATTAAATATCTGTTTTTCAAAATATACAAAAATTTTAAGCTTTCAGACATGAGAACCTGGTCCCTGTCCTAAATTTAACTGCTGCTTACAAATCATCATTTGAACTGGACAAACTGTTTTGGGAGTAGGCTGTGTATTGTGTGATTTAATTTTGTCCCACACAATTTAAAGCATTTATTGCTGGCTAAGAGGACCTAGAGCTCCCAACATCACCCAGCTACCCTTTTCCAGCCCCCTTTCCCTTTCTTTGACCCTGAAGAGTTTATCCCTTGTCTAAATTCATGCATTCTTCCATAATTGCCTCATTCTTTCCCTGATCAGGGAGGTGCAAATCCTTGTTTTTGTGTCTGTGTGTGTGTGTGTGTGTGTGTGTGTGTGTGTGTGTGTGTGTGTGTGTGAGTGCATATGTGTGTATAAACTCATTTGGGGGTTTTCTGAACACGCATGAGTGTCCACATTTTTGCTTAGACATGCAGACTGAAACAACACAATGTGTTTATGTGGGAAGTAACTTCGGTCTGCATTGTTATCATTGACAATCTTTAAAAGCATAACAAAGCTTTCATAATTTAAACCCTTAATGTTCATGCTTAGACTAACAGCTCTTACTTCAGTTCATAGTCAGGGCTCAATGGTCACAGTGGTGCAGAAAAGTTGCCTATAATCAGAAGGTTGCCAGTTCAAATCCTGATCCGCCAAGGTGCCACTGAAGTGCCACTGAGCAAAGCACCGTCCCCACACACTGCTCCCCGGGCGCCTGTCATGACTGCCTACTGCTCACTAAGGTTAAATGGTTAAAAGCAGAGGACATATTTTGTTGTGTGCTGTGCTGCAGTGTATCACAATGACAATCACTTCACCTTCACTCAAAATAAGTATTTATTTTGCTAGAATTTTGCCCTCACAAAGCTGTTACTTCTTCTTTAATAAGCTCTTTTATCTTTCCCTAAAAGTCCCCTTGCTTAAGCCAGCACATATCCAGACCCATCTAATGTTTGCCAGAGACTATCTGGATGATCCAGAGGAGGATAGGAATGTCATGTGGTCAGAAGAGACCAAAATAGAAGTTGTGTTTGGAGGGGAAAGAATGCTGAGTTGCATACCAAGAACACCATACAAACTGTGAAGCATGGGGTGGAAACATTATGCTTTGGGGCACAGTTATAATAGTTTTGGATTTTTCATTAGTTTTTGTTTTTATTTTGTTTAGACTTTTTTTTTCAAATTCAGTTACTTTTAATTAGTTTTTAGAGGCAGATTTACTAGTTTTTATTAGTTTTGATATTTTGAAATTGCTTAGTTTTAGTTTAGTTTTTATCAGTTACAGTGTTAGTTTTAGGGTTTTTTTTTGTAAATTAGGATATTTGTCAGGTGCATGAATCAAAATCACCAGAATAGCCTTATCCATCTTAGCTCCGATAAGGTTATTGACTCTTGCAGCTCCGGGTGTTTTGAATTTTGGTTCGAGTGAAGTGGTGAACTTTTTGAAGGTAATCGAGTCACACAGTCGTGTAGACATTCCAGTCTTAATAAACATATTTACCAATGCTTCTTCTCATTTGTGGTGTTCCTGCGTATTTACTAGCCAGCAGCTACTTGGTCCATTATGGATGCTGTAGTATCACGTTCCTTTCCCATGTTACCTGGCCTGGCTACCGCTTCTCTTTCGGGGGAGGGCGGGCGAGAGGCTCGCTTGTCCAGGTACTCTTGGTTCGCCTTTTTGTGTGAGCTTTTCAAATGGACTTTCAGATTCGTGGGGGTTTTCCCCTTGAGAAGTATTCCACATATTATATCACCTGCTTCTACTGTCATAATCAAAGAAATCCCAAATAGGACTTTCTTCCGCTTTCTTCCGACTTTCGCTGCAGCCATCACGCTAGCCGGCGGCGTCACGGACAGACTATGGACACGTGACGTCACAGACCACGTGTTGCCATATTGGTCAAAAACCTGGCTTAAAACTGGCAGCGTGAAGTAAATAGATTTTAATTCAACCCAAAAGGCTTATTACAAAGACGAAACAAAGGACGTTTTGCTATAATATTAGTTCGTTTAAGTTCATTTTGTATACACACAAAACAGTTTCAGTTAGTTTTCCCTTTTTTTTTTAACTCTTTATTTCAGTTAACGAAAATGCTTTTTCAATTCTAGTTTTAGTTTTATCGTTCGTTTTCGTTAACTATAATAACCTTGCTTTGGGGCTGCTTTTCTGCTAAGGATACAGGCCGACTGATCCATATTAATCAGGATCCGTATCCGATTGTGAGATTCATGGATCTCACAATCCATGAATTGGCCAAAATACCAGTTACAGTGTGTGCAAACCTGGTGAAGACCTACAGAAAACGTTCTACCACTGTCATTGCAAAGGTTACATTACAATGTTTTGAGCTATTACTATTGATAAATTCTTTGAAAATCATACCATGTGATGTGCTTTTTTACTTTTTGGGAGTCAAATGTATAAAAGAATTTTCTCTTGTGGGCTGAGGGCTTCACTCCCTTCTCCATTGGGAGCTGGGGGGGTCTCCCCCCCAGTTTGTGAGTTTTGATTTCTCTCCCTGTTTCTTGAGGGCCAAGCTGCCTCGCTGCAGCTTGGTTTCTGGCTTTTTTCTCTCTTCCTCTATCCCTTTCTACTTTCTTTTATTTTGGATTTTCCTGTACTATTGGTACCATTGTACATACAATATTTCTATGTAACTGAAATAGTAATGTACCTGTGTTAAATTCAACACTGTTCATTCTTGTAACCTATATTGTGCCATGCCTCTTTAATGCTAGGTAATATCAGATTGTGTTACAGTGGTACGGAGGGGGATGGTTGCCGGATCAAATCTTTTATATCGCATGCAGTATCTACACTGCCAACAACAAGCAGCGTTCACTGTAAAAACATGTCTGGCACACCTACAGCATCCGACATTGTTCTTTAGCAGATCACATTCCTCACAGTGTTGCGGTAAGAGGATAAGGTTCAATTAATTCACTACAATCAAAGTAAAATCTCTGCTATAGCAAACCTCTCCTTCATCTTGGTTTGAGAGTCCACTTCCATGCTTTATTTCTGTTGGTTGCGTGTCAATGCATTGCAGCAAAATTCTACTTGGACTGTTATTCACAGAGGCTCACATACCAGTTTGCATTTATGGAAATGCCTACTGAAGCAGAAAGCCATTGATAAAAGTGAAACATGTGCTTGACATCATAGGGCCTTCTCAGTCAACCTGTAGAGTTGGGACAAAAATTGGCTGTAGCCTTTACTTCTGTATTGACAATGTAAGAGATGAAATTAAATTGGTAGCACTTTTCCTCAACTATTTCCATATCAGTCTATTTGGGGTACACTATTGGAGACATTACTGGAGATTTTAGTGGTAGCGTGGTGACTTATGATCCAGAAGGATCCTTACAAACCAGACACCAGGAAACCTTGAGGGTTTTTTACATTTTACAGACAATAGAGGTTGAAAAGGCCACCTATATACTGGGCTCAGTTTTATGGGTCTATTACCCTCCAGCTAGATAGGAAACTTTCAACTGATGGTGGAGGTATTCTACATCAAATGGGTAGAAATATTCCCTCAATGGGACTCTAAAACTCTTGTCTCCTCCATGGGAGGAGGGACAAGAGCTTCAACATATGACCATAAGATATCATCCATACATCAATGTTACCTTAAAAACCATGGCTCAGGCCACAGGTCAAGGTGTCAGTCTGTCTCAAATTCCACAGTAATGCTGACATATTCATTTCATTTTCATTTAAACACTGTTTTCCAGTTATAGTCTGCTATTAATGACAATACCACCCAACAGATCTCATCTTGAGGCAAGTAGAATGGGAAAGCAGAGTTTAAACATACTGCTTTCCCATCAACTTCCCCCGAATACTTCAGCTCTGCAGTTCTAGCAATGCAGAAAAAAGGCTCAAACATAAACTACAAATTTCTCAGTAATATCTGCATGTGTCTATAAGAATCAATCTAAAAGTCAGAAACCGGATGGAATCAATGCCATACGTATTTATCCTGTTTTTTTTGTTGTTGTTATTGTTTTGTTTTTTACAGTCACGTCATGTTAAATGGTTAAATGGTAAAAGACTAGCTGAAGCTGAAGTGAAAGGGCAAAGACAAAAGAGTAAAATCCAAACCATGCCCACTCACATCAGGAGTCAATAAGAGTTGCCTTCAAGCTCTGCCTACAGACTGCTCCCTTTGACATCAAGCTTGAACAAGTGTGCCTGAGACTCTGTTAGTGTGCGGGACAAGTTGTGTTTGGTTTTGACAGTTGAATGCACTGTTGGTGTCCATTAGCATTTCATGTCTGGAGGGCTTCAGCTCTGTGCTACATTAGCCAAAGTGAGTTACTGCCTGACAACAAAAGAACAGCAAGATCGGGTTCTCAGCCCCAAAGGCTTTTAATTATTCACAAAATGAAGAGAGGCTTTATGCAGTTCTCTGGTTATAAAATCTGCTTGTTTACAGGGTCCGGAACTCTTGCTAATAAGCTGTACTTTTGAATGGCTTTATGGGACTTTTTCATAGAACTTTTACATCATTAGTTTTTTTCGCCAGGAGGGAACCATCCAATAAAAAGAAAAGTTTTTCAATTTGTTTCGTTTATTAATTTGAGTAATCTTTCCTCTTTCTTTTGATTCTTTTGTGATGAGAAGTGGATTATACGGAAAAACATTTCATTATCCAAACTTGATTCTTTCATGAAATAGACTGGGCAGAACCAAGTTTCTGAACTTTCTAAAATATTTTGTTAAATCCTGTATTCTTGTGATATCTATCTATGCAAATGTGTTGATTTACATTAGCACTACTAAAAAAACAGGCATTTTAATGCAACATCATTATTGACATGCCTACACATCAGTTTGTTGAACCCATGATGACAGGTAGTACAGCATTTATGAGGGTACGTGTCTGGAGACAGGAGCGCAGCTGCCTTTCAAACTCACACTTTCCCCTTCATAAGTAGACCACTAATGACATACATATCACTCTTGAAATCTTAACTTTTTACCAGTCAGCCATATTCAAGATTTTGTGATGACTGACTCTAATACTTTTAAATTGTTAGATATCCTTGATGTCTGTGGCATGTTGTAGCGATTAGTTCCTGCTCGTAATGTCCTGGACATGGTCGCTCTGTACTTTTCTTTCGCACTGCCCTGATGAGGTCATGTGAGGGAACCCACGAAGGTTCTACTGAGTCATTTGAAAGCAGCTTGCCTTCCTCTGATTGACTAAACAGAACTAATTCCCTCTGTGCTCTTTTCCTTTCTCTTCAGTTTTCATTTCTGTGACAGACTGTTGCAGCAGTTATGCGTTTAACAATCGATTGTATAAAGTTGTGTGTGTGTAAATGTGTGTGAGTGTGTAGTAGTAGTAGTAGTAGTAGCAGTCATTTCCTTCTCCGTGGTCTGTTTAGTCCATCACTGTGACACGCAGACATTGCTGTCAGGTTTCCTGCTGCCTCTCATACTGGAATTTTTGAGGTAGGAGCAATTTTTGAAAAAAAAAAATGGGATGGGTTTCACAGGCACCATTCCTGCTACTCTAGACTGACCATACAGCAAAAAGGAAAGACAAAGTTCTGAGAGCTTAAATCTTCTTTTCCCAGCATGGAACTAAAGCTGTTAAAGCTCTTCTGTTCTGTCTGACTCTTCAGTTATAGCAGATTACTGTATGCTGAATAATTTCCTGCTCACACTGTGATAATGAATAAAGCCTGTTACTGTGTTTAATTAAGCTCCACCCTTTACAAAAAGTCTTGCCACAGATCAACCAGAACACAACTGGACTGGGTGGTTTTACTGACACACACTCAGAAAATGAAGATCTTTTTTATCTACATACATTACACCATTTAAATGCTTTGTGAATGAGGGAATGTTGGGTGTGTGGATAGAATGTGTGTGTGTGTCTGTCTGTCTGTCTGGGTTCATAGGTTTGGCCTCATCTCACCAGGCTTCACCTTGAGGTCTGGAAGGCAGGCAGGTGTGAGGATTTCATATATATCTCTCTCCCTGAATTCCTCAGGGTCACATTCCTCAGACGACTGAATGCTCAGCCTCATTTTGACTGGTCCGTGGTGAAGGTAGTCTGTTTCCAAAAGAATCCACCTGAGAAGCATATCCACGTATTAATGTGATTTCAGTCCAGCCATATGGAAGACGTGATGAACAAAGAGGAAAAAGAAAAACAATCAGATGAAAAACAGAGGGAGAGAGAGAGAGAGAGAGAGAGAGAGAGAGGAAAAATAATCTATTGATAAAAAAACAGAGATGGACAGAGAAGGAGAAATTCAAACCTTTAGGCCCTGTAAGACTTTATGGGACATTTTAAAATGTTCACACTTTTCACACAGTGAATAAACATACAGTGTAAACTGAAGATAAAGTCAATATGAAATTATGGAATCAGACTTAATATCACAGGGCCCGATTACCATATAATTATACATAGTGCAACATCCCAGAATGCCATGTTACAATTTTAATTACCTGTCCCTTGTTGTATACAGCTTAGATCAAACCTGCAGCACTAATAGGCCAATAAACATGTATTGTAAGTATTTTAATATTTTCAAATGTGTAGTGAATAAGCCTTATTCAGGAATAATTGGCATTGTTTGAAGTAGACGCAGATGAAAAGAATAGGAACCTGTTCATTTACACAGAAAGAACTAACAAACGCAAATATTTCTGCTCTGGCCACCCTTTCTCTTGAAACCTGATTAAGACGGTCCGTCAGCCAACTACCGATGCTCGACGGCCCTGTTCAAAAATAAAGGATCATTTTTTGGAGAAAGAGTTTCTTTTTCCCCCCGACTTCTTTTACTTATCCGACTTTCCATTTTTTTCCTCCTGTGATCTTGGTTTTTTAACACACTGGCACACTTTGCGTGTCTAGAGTTAAGTCCAGGATAACTGGCAATACCTTTAAAGGCATGAGCCAGCTAATGCTGAGGAAAGTGATTCCGCCGCTAACATGGGGTTTTGGTTCACGTCGGATAAAATGTTCTGAAAGGCCTTGGCAGAAGCCGACGACTGGCTCACTGGAAAAAGTTTGCCTCTTTCTCTCTGTGTGTGTGAAAATATAAATGTGTGTGTGTGTGTCTGTGTGTGTGTGACGGGATTTCCCACCGGATGTGCAAATGTAAGCATTCTGGACATGAACGTATTTTCCAGTATGGTGCAGGACACATGGGTGATTAATGAGTAAAACGAGGTGGCCTCATCTCCTTTCTCTCTGCTGCTAGTATCACACACACACACACAGAAACCCTTTCTTTTCATGGTCCATTATGAGGTCTTGTTGGTATAGCTGGATGGCGGCGCTGCTCAAACAGAAGAATTTGTCGCGTAACACATTCCAATATTCACAATTTTGGGTTTGAACTGAGGTTTGTTTCCAGATTTCCAAAAACCTAAAGTTTTATAACTGGTTTACAATGTGGGGTATTATTTAAGGTATTTGTATTTAGTAAAGAGTTCCTTTCAGGTCTGGACGTCTGGTGTGGAATGGAGGAATGGGGGGGAGAAGAATAAAAGAATGTGGTAAAAGATTATGGCCATGGGCATTGTGTGGATATTTGGAAAGAGTCGCCGCACCTCCACCTTCTTCCACAGAGTCTGAGGTCAGACGCAGATGGGCTGAAAGGGTTACACCATCTGTAACCTCTGCTGAGCTGGAAGTTTCCACTCCGCACGTAAAACGAGGGTCCGTTACTGAGGCTCAAGGGAGAAGAAAAAAAAAAAAAGGAAAGAGCAAAGCTAACCACTCATCCTTTGTTCCTGCAAGTGTTTCTCCTAAGGCGTTTGTCACCCACAGCTCACTGGATCAGATAAGAGTCTTCAGGTGTTAGTCTGCTTTCTTTAGAAGCCTGGAGGTGCTCCAGAACATTAACATTTTATTTCTAGCCCCACTGGGTATAAAGGGACAATTCACAATTCGTCTCAGAACCCTAACCCTATACTCTGGACAGACACTTGTACAGTTGGGAGTTGTAGAGGATTAATAAAGAAAAAAAATAAAAACTTTTGACGGTCCCTTAATGAAACACCAACTTGTGTGGAACGCCGCCGGTGTAATTACCAGAGGAACAATAGGAGCGGGAGAAGCCGAGGATGAGAAGGAGAGCAGGGGTGGGAGATGAAGAAGGAGGGAGGTTTGGTTTTTTTGGAATAAGGGCGCAGGAGAACCTATCATTTCCAGATGACACACTGTGGAGGTTGGCCAGCACTGACTTGAGGTTTCAGCCTCCATTTCTCTCTCTTTCACTGCACTCCTTCCCTGTTTTTGTCTCCTTTTTCTTGTCTCCCACTGCTTGTTGGAACAGGGCGAGAACTTCTCCTCTGTTCTTAAAGTGCCTCGTTTAAGAGACACCAGACCCCTCCCTCTGTCTCCCTCTCTCCCTCTCTCTCTCTCTCTCTTGGGCTTTCGCTGCCCCTTCCTCCTCCTCCTCCTGCTGTAACAGAACACACCTGCTTGGTCTTGGCTACACGCTTCCTCAGTGCAATTAGCCCTCGGCCTTCTGCGCCGCTCACTGAGCAATCCCTGCGGATTTTTTGGGGGAGACCCTCTTCAGCGCCTCTCCTCTCTCAGCTGAGCACAGGTAGGCAGCCTCGCATTAGGACGCTGATAATTGGGGGTGGGGTCCGCCGCGGTTCGTGCTGCTAGATTTGCGGCTTGGGCTGCGGCACGCGTGGTGGAGGTCTGAGCGGGGAACCGCCACTGGTCAGCTGGAGCACAGGCTGAGCACGATGGGGAGTCGGATGTCGGGATCATCTGCTGTTTCTTGATGTGTCTTATCATATTGCTTTTAATGCCATGACATGGGTGTTTTTTAAAAAGCAATTGGCAGGTCTGGAGGTGTAGTTGGAAGGATAATGTGAGAGACGTTTCCAGGAGGGGAGGCGGGACGGTGGGGGTGCCACACTGTGTTAAACCGGGTGCCAACCAGATAGGAGGTGTGGCAGCCGGTTGCTTCGGCTGGTTTGTTAACGCACGTGTGTGTTTTATACGTTCCTTTGCTGTTTCTACTGTCTTGGCTTTCCTGCAAGTTTTGGAGGAAAAGGGCACTGAGGACTGTGAAAGAGGAGCAGGGATGTCAAATATGATCCATTTCTGACCCCTTTTTTGGGCTACTGCCCTTGTTCGTTTTTCTCTTACTACAACCAATTTTTTACATTGTGATTTTGCCCCTTAAGTCAAAGTAGAAAATTTGGAGTAGGGTGGTGCTGGAAGTAGGAGGTCTGGGGAGCATAGAGGACAGAAAACAGAGAGAGAACTTATCGCCTCCTATCAGGCCTGCTTCACATCGACTTGACGTTCTCAGGCTTTGCAAACGCACAAGATACATTTTCATGCCAATTCACATTCTAGGGGTCTCTCCGGGGTCCCGGAGTTGCTAAGGGTTGCTTTGATCTAAACAAAGAAAGAAGAAATACGGTACCTGGCACCCATGAAACCTTAATGACACCAAACACACACACACACACACACACACACACACACACATACAGGCAAATGTGACTGGAGACTTCCCAGCAACCCACCACAAACATCCAGACTACCTCCAACACTCCCACCATTACAAGCAGACAGAGACTAATATTAATTTGGCTGGTCTAGGGATGGGATCAGACAGAAGGAGGCACTACATCAAGGTCATTTGGCTCAAACAGAGCTGTTACCCAACCCGGCCGGGGGGGACACTTGGCAAAAACAGAACGTTTAACCACAAACGATGAGGGGGAAATGTGCATTCCTTAAAGAAAGAGAGCTGGGGTCCACATTAGGGAATATAATGCAGCTGTGGATATTATTATTGGTCTCTTCCCCGTTCTGCTATTGTGCAACCATGTCTTATGTGATTTAACAACGAAAAGGTCCAAAACTGGCATGACTGATTCAGTAGTTTTCTTTTTTTTTATATAAGTGCTTTGACTGGACTGACTCAAAAGAGGCTGTGGGTGATGTTGCTTAATAGTCCTCTGGTTTCTGCAAAAGTGGTCAGAAGCCATTTTAAGTGTGCCGGCCAGTTTTTAAGATTTTAATAGTTGTGATGAGCTCTTGACTGACCTGCAAAACATTTGATAAAACCGTTAAACGGATAAGTGAGAATGTTTGGGTCTGGGCTTTGCAACAACACACTGGACTGTCGACGTGTTTAAAAGGGACAGACATGCTGTAAATGTCCCATAGCCCCGTAAATACCTCCCCCAGAATGATTTCCGTCAGCTCCTCTGGAGACAGAGACCCCAGGGGCAGATAAGTGTGAGAAACAAGAGAAAGAACGAAAGAAAGGCCTGCTTATGACCTGCATGGTAATTACAGTGGATAGAAGAATCCAGAAAAAGTAAAGGCGTGTGTTCATAGGAGCTTCTACTCTGGACAATCTGTGTGAGGAATTGTGTGTGTGTGTTGGGGCGGGATGGAGGGGGTTATGTACAGGAAGTGTCAGCCCCACTCTGTCTGCCTGTGGAGAAAGCTGAAACCAGATGTGACAAACTGCAGAGACACAATCTGGGGGTGGCTGGGAATGGCGGGAGGACTTAAGGGAATGAGAGCCTGTGATGAAAAGAGGTGAAAAGTTACCTGCTGGACATCTGAAGTGGATAAATGGATGAACCAGCGCTGGTCCAAAACGACCTTGTCAATGATGACATAGAGCCTAAATACACACACATATACACACACTCACGCTGAAAGTATGGATGAAAAGTGCCCTGCATTCACTGACCTCACAGCCTTTCATAACTCAGATGTGAGGATGGAGCCCATTAAACATCACAACACTACTGTTCCACAACCAACAGATTTTCAAATCACGGCCCCTGCTTCACTTTAATGAATATTAATTATGTTTGGAGGGGACGGATGAACATTCCTTTTCACCGGCAGAGAGTGCAGAAGAATGATTGCCAAATGAGGACATTTATCTTCTGATGCTCAGGCGCTAACACCGTATTTATGGACAGACTGCTCAGTCCAACGAGGAGCAGTTTGCAAATAAACAGATGCACACACACACACACACACACACACACACACACCATCTATTTATGCTGATGGCGCATATCTGACATCCAAAACATCCCAAAAGTTGTGTAGAAGCATTGAAAAGTTGCAGGTCAATTCAAGGTGGATTCTGTGGTGACATCGACATTTCAAATCTAACTGTACAAAATTCATTTACGATCCTGGCGAAAACATTCATAATTGCTTGTGACCTGTAGTTATACTATACCCGGGGGAGGTGGTGAGTGACAACATCTCCCACATCATGCAGGAGACCCTGACAGCACTGAGCAGCTCCTTCAGTGGCAGGCTGGTCTTTCCTGCCAACAGCTGACCACACATACATACATACATACACTAACAAACACACACATCCAGAAGGCCAGTTCCGTTTTTCTTATGTGCAATATGTGTACATATTCACTGGCCTCCATAATTATAAGATCTTCTCTTTATCTTCTAATAAATTCATTTTTTTTAAGTAATATAGCCCCACAATGAAAAAATAAGAGGAAAATACAACCTTTAATTCAAGTGCATTTATTTAGTGGGGAAAATAGTCCCATATTAAGAAATAACTCTTTTACATCAAATCATGTGTGCCACAAGTATAAGCACCCCTGTACGAACCCCTTTTGTCAAGCACCTAAAAAAAGCATCTAATCTTCTATCAGGCCTGATCTGAGAAGATGGGAGAAAACAGAAAGAGAAATATTCAACCATTCCTCTTTGCACAATCTATCTAAATCATCCAGCAACACGGCTCCTCTCCTCAGCACTCACTCCACAAGTTTTCAATGAGGTTGAGGTCTGAAGTCTGAGATGGCTATGGGAGGAGCTTGTCTAGTTCTGTGTCTGGTGAACCACTTCTGTGTAGATTTGGCCACATATTTTGGGTCATTACCTTGCTGAAAGTCCCAGTGACGACCCACCTTCAGATTTTGGACAGATGCAACCAGATTTTGCTTTAAAATGTCCTGCTGTTTCAAAACATTCATGATGCCATGAACCCTAGCAAGGTTCCTAGGGCCACAGCATCACCTATCCTCCCCCATACTTCACAGTGGGAAGGAGGTGCTTTTCTGCATACTCATCTTTTGTGTTCCACCAGACCCACATAGAGTGTTGGTTGCCAAAAAGCCCTATCTTGGTCTCATTTGACCAAATCGCACAGTCCCAGTTGAAGCCCCAGTACTGCTTAGCAAACACCAGACGTTTGCATTTATGATTGTGAGTGCATGCCTCCCAAACAGCTTGTTGGCATGTAGATAGTGCCTGATGGTTGGTTTGTGGACCTTGTGACCCCAAGATGCTACCATTTGTTGCATTTTTTTGTTGTATGTTGAACTTTTTTATATTATTCAGTAGGCATATTCTGTGAGCTATTTATTTATTTATTTATTTATTTATTTATTTATTTATTTATAGTTTATCTTGTATGGTCTACTTTCTGCAAGTTTCCAAATGGGGCACTAATAAAGAATCATCTTAGCTTTTGTCTTATCTTACTTTACTCTAATATTTACTGAAATAACATACATGCACACTCTGACATATTTGTGGTGGTTGAAGATCACAGGGTTCAATGCCCCAAACGAATGAAATCTTATCTCATTAAAATCTGACAATTATTTTCAGATCACAAATGAATAACTTTTGTGTAAAGTCAGTTATTTGTCAGAGAGACTATGAGGGACTATGAGTTTAGTTCTGAAACAGTTCCTATGTTCAGCATTTGTTTTCCTTCACAAATTTAATGAGCATAAAGTTACTTATGACGATGACAGTACCGTGAAAAACAGCCATGAAGGTAAAGAGAGTCTGCAATTAGTCTGCATCATAGGCTCCACAGAATGGAGTTGAAGGAACATTATGGTACGATAAATGAAACAGTAGATTTTAAGATGTGGTCAGTGTAATAACTGTCTAAGAAATACGAGTAGTCGGTGAAAGAGAAAGAATGATGTGCTCTTTGCTGTCATGTTCACGCCACGTTGTTCATATGAGCACAAAGTGGATTTCCTACTTTATGGGGCCACAGAAAGACCCTCCCGGCAGGTGGGACCCTTCAATGTCCAACTGTAATAACAAAAAAGTCGAATTGTGTACATAAAATGAGGAGACCCAGTGTTTATGTGTGCATGTGTGTTGTATGAAATTTTGTGGGGTCCATATGTCCATGTTAATAAAATAACAATCTGATATGAATCATTTTGTAGAAGTTCCTTAATTTGTAAAATCTATTTATAGCATTAATAGTTGTTGAACAAAGACAACTATGGCTGAGCATATACATTACTTTGGTTCTATTCTGGTGTGGATTACTGTTTTTTCTAATATATATTGGGCATTTTCTATATTATAAAACAACTCACATATAATTATGTCATGATCTGGTATCTCACAAAGCTTGTGAACTATAAACTCAAGTTATTCTGTACAGATCAGTGCATGTAAGTATCTACATGCCATTCACTGAACTATTGAGAACAATGATTACACTTGTACTTTACACTAAACACGGTTTAGTCCATACCAACAAGAATAAAGTATTATTCTAAATATTGGTTTAGATAGCTCAACTTCCTCCAGGTGACCTTGATGGACTCAAGGGCTTTGAAATTTCTTATGTGCTTGTGCTTCTCTGAGCTTGTAACTACTGTAGGTTACTCTGGATAAAGGGTCAGTTAAATGCCTCGTATGTGGCAGAAAAAATATTGATCATTTTAAGGAAAACACACATTTACGTGGTTCTCCAGACAGCACAGCAGGGCCGTCTCTGTTCTCTTTCACGAACTCGGTGACCCAGAGAACGAGACCAGGCTGACAGTCACATACCCAGCAATCTGTCTGTCACACATGTGATCCTGCCCAATACTTTTACACTTTTACTGATATATCTTTACAGCCTCTGGTATGTGTATGCTTTATTATGGCTTGTTGTAAGGGCCTTGACGGTTGTGACATTTTGATTATTACGGTACATTTGTAATTTTATTTTATTTTACCTACTGTACTAAACAAAGGATATAAATATGTCTTTAAGCGAGGGTCAAGTTCAATTTTACTGTCAAATCTGCACAGAACACAGTGAAAGGATGACCATAGTGCAACACACACACACAAAAAACAAAACATAAAAGAGCAGAAGAGCTGAAAGGATTGCTATGAAGCCTTGATTCTCAGTGTGGTGCAGGGCCATTCAAGAACAAACCTTCTCCAGCGATAGCTGTGTGCTTAGGGTAATTGTCTTCAGACCATTCTGAGGTTCAGAGCACTCTGGAGAAGGTTTTTGCCCAGTATATCCCTGTACTTGGCCACATTCATCTTTCCCTTGATTGTAACCAGTCACGATGTCCCTGCAGCTGCAAAACTCCCCACAGCATGATGCTGCCACCACCATGCTTCACTGTTGGGACTGTATTGGACAGGTGATGAGCAGTGCCTGGTTTTCTCCACACTGTGTGCTGTGTGTACATTGATGAGGGGAAAATGAATAGCAAATGGCTGCACTACAACAAAGAGTAAAACATTTAAGGGGATCTGAATACTTTTTAATACATTACCATATCTATCTATTACTGATCCAATAGCATATATTCAGCTGTTACCAGACTGCGCACTTTATTGTAAATATTCATCTTTACCAAGATGCGTCTGATAGTGCTAATGCTTACTCAATTTATGTTGTTGAATACTTCACTATCTTCAAGTATTTGTTGAAGTAGCTTGGAGATGGATTGCATTGTTTGCTCTGAATCGGCTCACAAAAGAAAGTTCCTGTTGTTGGGTGCACAGGTGTTTGCGTCCACCCCAAGCAGGTCTTCTAGCCTTCTAGGTCTTCTGTAGAAAAATGCAACCTCAAATTGTTATTCGTTTTTATGGTGCTGTATATACTTTAATTTACTGTATATATCATACACAGTACACATCTCAACAAGTTCCCAAAACTACCACATTTGTTCATAAAGGAGCTGCAATGTGATATGATACAGTACTGTATATACTCTAGATTCCGTATAGGTAGATATACCTGTTTATCAGTCGGAATGTCCTTACTATGGATGAAACGGCTTAGACTCTTCGCCCATCTTACCTCATAGTCAGGCCATGGTTTATGATGTGGTCCACCAAAGTCGTTCTTATGCCATCATAAATATAAGACCTGTCTTGGTCTTCCTCTACCTCTGCCTCTAGTCCTCCCTCCTTCCATGCTTGCAAAGTTCTCAAAATGGCTTAAGTGACAGTTTTTGTATCTGATTTTGTGTTCAGGTGCGTGTTTAAGTATTTTCAATTACCCAATAGTACTTTGAGATTACATTGAACAAAGTGTCTTATGTATGAAATAGTGTGTAGTGTGCAGGAGCAAGTGTGTTGCACAATTGCAATTAAAGTGCAAAGCAGCGCTGGTTAAATTTTTGTTTAAGGTAAAGTAGCGACAACTACAAGTAACTTTTTTTTTAAGCATATGCCAATAGAGTTCAAGGAATGGGTTAAAACTGTTATATCCTCAGTCTAGTACTGTTCATATCCTCTCTTTCTCTGTGTTTGCAGAATTGTCAGTGGATGACAGTCAATGATATATATTTTAGGAATAAAAGTACCTGTTACATTGTTTTTAATGCTGGTCATAAGCTAAATATTTTCAGAGCTACAACTCACTGTGAAACGACTGGCTAAACACTGTGATACAGTATTTTGGGAATGTTGCGTACAGAGGTGGCTCTTTTGCTTTTTTCTATGTAAGGTTTAAGTAAAAATTGGTGTGCTTGGAGAAACAAGCTGATTTGGGAAAAAAATCCTGGAAATTCCAAACTTTGCATCACCCTTTTGCTGGTATGAGAAGAATCCAAACAAAAGTGTGTGGGTGAGAGAAGCTTAGAACGTTTTCATGAATATATATAATATTGAAAAACCACACACTTGGGAATCAGGTCAACAATATGTTAGCAACAGGCAAATTATTTGACATGAGGACATACTCTGCACACCTTAATGTACCTGGCTGCTCCATTCGACTAGCCGAGACTACTACCACCTTTAAGAAGCAGTTGAAAACACACTGCACAAAATAAAAAAAAAAAAAGAATTTTCATCCAGGGCTCTTAGTTTTGTAACTCAAAATCTATAGAAACCAAATGAGAATTGCTGATGACTTTCTCTTGTAAGTCGCTTTGGATAAAAGTAAAGTAATGGCACAGATCCCAGTTCACAATAAGCTGTAAAAAGCACCATAACTATCAATGTCTCAGTATGGTCAAATAAAAATTGTGTTTAAGAATCTGTATACACTCTTAACTTACCGGCTTGACAAACTCCACAGCTGATATGCTGCATGCACTGGGATTCGATGATGTTAATAAGATGCTAATACAATAAATATCCATCACATAGAAATTTACAGCATTCATCAGACGCCCTTATCCAGGGTGACTTACAATCAGTAGTTACAGGGACAGTCCCCCCCCTGCAGCAACTTATGGTTAAGTGTCTTGCTCAGGGACACAATGGTAGTAAGTGGGATTGGAACCTGGGTCTTCTGGTTTATAGGCGAGTGTGTTACCCACTAGGCATCTACTACCCAAAATAATATTGCCTAGTCTCACTGGGAAAGTGTCCAAGCACAATCGATCAGTAACATTGCCATATGGCATGTTACATAGTACATGCTACTATGGCATCTTTCACTTTCTAATGAACAAATTCACAATCATTCACTGGTTCATGATATTCAGAGAATACAAATTTACATTATACAGACTTTATTTGCAAGTGGACTGTCCATTTGATTGTCATGCTGCTATCAAATCTTCCAGAGCTCTAACAATAGTATATTCCACTCTTCCCAGGCTAATAAAGAATGTCAAATAGTATGGTGTAGTTTTTGAAGGGTGTTTCTGAAATTTGAGTCAGGTGTTGTACAGGGTCTTCCATTTATACCAGACAAATCACTCAAAAAGCATGATATTTGTCTCTTGAATAAAGTGTGACAAATAAGGCAAAAACCCTGTAGTTTTCCAGGACTGATCTGTAGCATTTACCTCTGCCCTCTGTGTCTTAACAGGCTCCACAAGTGCACCATGAGATCCGTCTGCCTTTCCCTTCTCCTGGTATCGGCGTGCTGGGCACTGCCATTTCAACAAACAGGCTTCCTGGACTTCATGATGGAGGATGAGAGCTCCGGTGATGCCCCAACCCCACCTGTCATACCAAAGGATCCATCTGTGTTCTTCCCAAAACCCCAGGAACCCAGTATAGCACCCTTTGAGCCCGTCAGACCTGAAGGACCAGTGTGCCCCTTTAGGTGCCAGTGCCACCTGCGTGTTGTGCAGTGTTCGGATCTAGGTAAGATCCACAAACTGCTGCTATTACCAATTGGTTATTTATCATTCAAAACATGGATATTGTAATATGTAAATTGATAAAGAATGTAGTCGCCTCCATTCGGCTGCTCCTGCTCCACAATGCAATGTTGTTCTCATAATTGCTTGGCAATGGCAAATGCTCTTCCTGACGCAACCCTTCCCATTTACCCGGACTTGGCACTGAAACCAAGAAATATACTGTCACATGCATTCCCAGTGGCTGAGTGACATAAAGCATGTCTTGAATCCATCTCGTAATGTTCTTCCTTACTAACACTGTGTTCATCTACAGTGTGGCAAATTGTAATATTACTCTTTTGTAAGGCTTAATCACACAATTTCTAGCCAACCTGGCCTTGCATCCCTATGGAAACGACGTTGAGCAGATCCAGAACGATTATTTTCTTAATTCTTAAGGATTCTTAAGAACCAAAAACCTGTTTTAGACAAAAGTGTTCTCCTTTGGGCGGGTCCTTAAACATCAACAAAATAAAACAATAATATTTCTTCACACTGAAATTGACCCCTGATCTCAGTTTTATTTAACAAGCCATACTGTGGCACAGTGGTTAGCAAAGAGGCCGAGTTTGCATGTTGGTGTGCGTTTCATCTGGGTTCTCCGGTTTCCTCCCGCTGTCCAAAGGCATGTACACTAGGTGGACTGGAACTCTAAATTGACCCAAGGTGAGAGTGTGTGACTGGATGTCGTGGTTGGCTGGCTCTCCGGCAGCCAGGACCATGAGTAACAGGACTAAGTAGTAAAGGAGAGCTTGTGTCACGACTGCTGGGTATAATATGTGCGGAAACATCTTGTACTGCATTTGAGGAGAGGTTTTAGAAACACTATAAAAGACTTGCCAGAATTGAATCATGACACGCTTGCCACATTCAAGAATCTGAATTCAGAATTCAGTTTTGTGTGTGTTTTGGCACATTTTTGGGCTGAAACCATCAGGTCACTGGCAACACTATACATGTAATGCGTTGACAGGATGTAAATTTAAATGATCTGAAATTTAAATTGTGGACATAGCATTTTGTAGTCTTAGAATGTAATTTACATTTACATAGCATATACATTTCTGTGATTAATTTAACCAAAAATGTATTCAGAAATACATTAAATAAATAAAAATGTGTGTCACTCTGTGTGTACTTCCTAATTTTAGGCCAGTTAGAGAGCCACCTATAGGCTGCAATGTCACCCAAGTGGATATTGTTGCTGTTGTTGTTTGGAGACATTCGTGACTGTCATTGAAGACTTCATTATGTCAGTCAGGCTTCATAATGAGGTTAAACATTGTACAAAGTATAAAGCATGTTTGATCGGCCCTTCATCAGGTCACTTTTCCTAAACCACTTTAAAACTCCACGCAGGATGCAGACCTAACTCACATCTACAAGGAGGAGGTATTTGCCACAGGACTGTTTTCCCAGACAGGAGAGTAGTTTAGTGGAAATTGGTCTGTCCACTTTTACAAGACCCATTGAAAAGTTTTTGTCATTGAATTAGACAATACATAGGAGTAGTGCTGAAGTGGAATGAAAATATTGTGGTTTGTTGTCAGTGCCAAAATAATGCTGAAAGGTTTAATTGTAACTTATTCAATTGCATAAGATTTATTTATTCAGCTTAAGTGCTGCATGCTTGCAGGGGTGGTCCCAAGGTGCCTTTAGTGGATTTCTATGGAAAAGGGCTATTGTTAAGTCAAGTGATTGAAAAACCTTGCTGAACAGCACACGTTGACACAAAGAAATGTCTCCTCAGCTTTTAACCATCTCCCTTTGTGGGCAGTGGCCAGCCATGACAGGCGCCTGGGGAGCAGTGTGTGAGGACACTGAGCTTTGCTCAGTGGCACATTGGCGGCTCAGCAACCTTCTGATTACAGGGCCACGTCTTTAACCGCTAGGCCACCACTGCCCTTGGCGGTTCAAATACACAACTGCCAAGGTGCCACTGAGGAAAGTAACAACAACAACAACAACCATTGAGGAAACCACAACCACAGACAGCTCCCCAGGTGCCTTCCATGGTTGCCCACTGCTCCCTCTGGGGATGGTTTATCGTAAATGCAGAGGACACATTTCACTGTATGCACTGGGTGCTGTGCTGTAGTGTGTCACATGTGACAACTAATCACTTTCAAGCAGCCTCCAAAGTTTTGAGTCTATCATGAATTAATGAATTGTCGGTTCACTGTTGTAACAATGGCTGTGCTCAGTGAGATGTAAAAGATGTCAGTGAGAGCATCTACCCGCTGGTCTGCACATTCTCTGAGCATCTTCCAGGGAGGCTTTCTTGTCCAGCAGCCTGTCCTGAGTTAATTCTGCAAAGAGTTTTCCGTGGTTAGACATAGCAGCTGATCACTGGGAGGAGGGTTGGATGTCCTCGTGTGTCAAATCATGCATAGAAGTCATTCAGTGCATCCGGTAGGGAGAGGTCATTGTCACAGGCAGAGGTTTCAGTCCTGTAATTTGTGATGGCCGTGTGTCTCCGCTGTCCTGGAAGTGGGTGTGGAGTTTCTGGCAGTTTGGCCCTCACTGTTCGTGTCAGCATCTTGGTTCTCAGTCATCAATTATATAATAGAAACGTCGCAAGAGCACAGTAACTATGTTCAGTAACTGTGTCTTTATTGTTAATAAAGTTAAGTTAAATTAAAATAATGCACAATATTGTTCTATTTGAAGATGAACATTGCGAAGGCAATAGAGAAAGAGAGACAAAAATATATATATATGGACATACTGATGTTTTGGAAGAGGCTGTTCCATTACCTCACAGAACAAGCCAGCGAGATCTCCCCCCAGAGGGAGGAAGCCAGAGCTGTAGTCACATCTCCAGAGTCAGCTTCTCTGGCTTGTAGCCTGGAGCCTGCATCTGCTCCACAGATCTTCTGGCAATCGCACACCCTTGGCAATAGCGGAGGCAGAGGGAGATGGGAGTGTAAGAGTCAGAAAGAAGGAGCGAGTCAGACAAGATCAGCAATTCATCTCATTACTTTCTTAGCTCACTGTTATATACCCAGCTTACATTTTTCTAGACATGTTTACAATACAGTCTCAAGAGTACTCAAGAAATCACTATTGTATGGGCTTGACCGTTTATATGCATAGTGTCATGCTCAACAGAGAGAATTTGGCATTACTGCACTTATGATCAGTTAAATGCTAAATCAAATGCAGACGCAAGTCCGCAAAAGGACATGCCCTTCTAAGGCAAAACTTGTGTCTGAGTGTAAGGTGCCCCGTACTGATTATGAAAAGGCCTCTGGCTCGGTGAAGGAAAGCATAACAGTTTTATGGGAAAACACGTCCATGAAGGATGTAGATGTGACGAGAGCTGTCAATGGCGGGCAACAATTAGCAAACAAACCTGCAACTATGACATGCTCGAGAGAATGTTTTAATAGGGGACTGCATACTGACGGCAGAGGAACTCTGAATTCAGATAGTTAGTGTAGCAGAAACCTCAAGATTACTGTGATTTAGCCTGGATGACCTCTGCAGAGAATTAAGTCGTCCTATGTTGGTGAAGGTCTCCTTCTGTTTATTGCTGTGGTATCCTCTAAGTGTACCTTGGAGGGCAGGGCCCTTAGATGTGTTCAAAACCTGTCTAAAAACTTAACAATAAAAAATGTATAATAAAAAAAAGGTAATTAAATAAAAAGCATATTTTAACAATTAAGTATGAAAATAGCTATTAAGAACTAGTTTATATTGTATATTGTAGTTTGTATTGTAGTTTATGTAGCATAGGCATAAAAAGGTTGTCCAGTGGCTTCTGGTATGATGTCTATATCTATAGATGGTTCTCCAAAATAAGCTTTTTCAGATGCAGACTCCACAATGGAAAATTGATTAACACAGATTGTTGGGATAAGGCTAATTTGTACTTATTCACACTTTCACTTTTGAAGCAACTATCATTTGAAATTAAATTCAGACCCACTGCCCCTTCTAATATGTTGTTATATGCCAAAAAGTTTTCTTAGTCTTTCTTAGGATTCTTTTGTCTTTGTGGCACAGATATAACAAAGATGTCTTCGTCATTCAACACTCCGCTACTATCATCGAACTATAAACACAGACACATTCTCAGCACAGTTTATAAATTGTGTGAGTGTTTGTTCGTACCAGAAACAGACAGAACGATTTTGCCAGACAATACATGTCTGTGCTGACTTGTGTATATTACTGATTTATAAGTGGGCCAGCAAGGCTGTTGGTTTTCCCCTGAGTACTTACCTAGTCATAACTGTTTGTCTGATTCAGTCCTATTACATAAACCAATCCAATCCACACTCATTTAGTCTTCTTAAGCATTAAATAATGTCCATTATTCCTGCTGTACAGGATTATTACTACATCTGTTATGCACTAAAAGTAAGTGTGAGCAACACGATTGGCCAGGTCTTGGTCATTTGTGCCACTTCTTTACGGGAAACCCCAGGAAGTCTTATGATGTGAATCCTCCAGACTTCTGAGCTCTTCTACTGTCTCTTCTACTGTCAAGACCCCCACTCACAAGCAAAGACAATGCTTTTACACTAACCCTACACGTGACGTTCATTCACTGTGGAGGTCATGAGTTAATAGACAGTTAATGGACAGCAGTTCAAATTTCAGTATGAGATGACATACAGACAATACCAGTCAAAAGTGTGGATAGGTTCACTTTTTTAGGGGTATTTGTTTGAGACTATTTCTTAAACATAGAACAAAACAGAAATTATGTAGTAAACAAAATCATTTCAAAAATGCAATTCAAAAGTAGTTAAATTTTTTGCTGTGATGGAAGCATTTGACACGCTTAGCTTCTCTCATCCACCTTAAGATGACAATGGGGACAGTTTTTCAGTATTTTTCAGAGTATGTGTTGTTGCTTTTCCTTCACCAATGTTAACATGTGGTGTTATGATAATTATAACAATGCACAGAACAAGAGTCTGAATCTGATTCATAAAACATATTTTGTCGTAGAAAATGTTTTACTGGTAGTGTGTGTACATTGTAAAATAGCTTATTTTGCAAATTTTTGCAAAAGGGAAACTTCAACTGACATGATTACAGCACTACTTTTTGTCATAAGGTTTCGTCCAACAAACTTTTGTTCCATTTCCTGTTCAGGCCTGTCATTAGTGTGTGGCTGAGAAAGCAGACAGTGCCAGTCTTGTGTCTGACCAAGCCTAGGTTTTCCTGCACTTCCCACCAGCCTTTGATTCCCGGTCTTCAACACTGTAATAAACCAGTGTCAATCAAACCATTGATTCCCAGTCAACCAATCTGACAATGACAGCTACTGAAATTATGGTAGATTTTTATATATATATATATATTTCTTTTTTTTTTTCTTTTTTTTATTCAAAATATTCTTCATTAATGGTAGCACAGGACACCAGTGTCTCCAGTGTCTAAGTGTAATTGGAAATGTATGCTTAAGTTAAGAAACAGAAATTAAGAAGAAACAAAGCCTATACTGTGTAAAAATGATAAGAAAGCAGACATTTCAAAATGCTTATTGAGGCCTAATGGTGAACGAATCCACCATAGCTACATAAGCCCCTCTGTGCAAAAGTATGCCCCAAAATATAAGTGAATATATGTGGTCTGAGACATTATTTGGCTGAAAATTTGCCTGAAAGCGCACAGGATTTGAATAATGAAATTTTGAATAACATAATTATTGTTTAAAATTGTATTACTTTTTTTTCCTAATGGGTCTATTCAAATTACTGGACTATTAAAAAAGACAAAATATGTTCATAGTCATCCGAACTGCAGTAAATGATTACATACATTATGAAAGCTAATAGGACATACATTAATATACATATACATCAAATGACTACGTGAGATGGTCATTGCACATCAGAGTGCAGTACTAATGTTAAGATTGTAATGTGCAGTCTGGGAGGGAGAAAAATCATCTGAAGCCTTAAACCATCTGCAGATAATTACACCCTGCAGATGATTACACCCTGAAATATTATACCCTGCACTTTAATCTCTCACTACCTCACACTGTGCCGCTGTGTTATGGTCATCATATCATGTCATATCATATCACTACTACTGCCATTATTATCATACACAAAAAGGGTGGTAGTAGCCTAGTGGGTAACACACTCTCCTATGAACCAGAAGTCCCAAAATCCCACTTACTACCATTGTGTACTTAAGAGAATTAACCCTAAGTTGCTCCAGGGACACATCTTCTCATTCAATGTGTTTTCTTTATTTTCATGACATTTTTATTGGTAGATTCTCACTGAAGGCATCACAACTATGAATGAACACATGTGGAGTTGTGTACTTAACAAAAAGTGGAGACCTGGACTCCACAGTCACCGGACCTGAACCCAATCGAGATGGTTTGGGGTGAGCTGGACCGCAGAGTGAAGGCAAAGGGGCCAACAAATGCTAAACACCTCTGGGAACTCCTTCAAGACTGTTGGAAAAGCATTTCAGGTGACGACCTCTTGAAGCTCATCGAGAGAATGCCAAGAGTGTCCAAAGCAGTAATCAGACCAAATGGTGGCTATTTAGAATAAATTAGAATATAAAACATGTTTTCAGTTATTTCACTTTTTTTGTTAAGTACATAACTCCACATGTGTTCATTCATAGTTTTGATGCCTTCAGTGAGAATCTACCAATGTAAATGGTCATGAAAATAAAGAAAACACATTGAATGAGAAGGTGTGTCCAAAGTTTTGGCCTATACTCTATATATAAACTGTCAGAAATGTGTCATGCAGCGCCTCAGCAGTGGACTAAAAAGCCATCCGGATTCTGGCCAATGGAATATGTGGTGGTGTATTCTGTTACTACATAAGCAGCAGATGAAGGGCACGAACACGAAGATCTTCATCATAAACACTGAATATTTTGATCCTCCAATAAATAAATGTTGAGCTGCATGGGGTCTGTTTGCTTACTCTTCTCCAGAATATTTGCAACTGAATGGCAGTGCAGTTCCTGAACCTTTATTCATGAATATAAATTATAATTGCAGATTCAGTTGTTCCTTCCCCTCTTCTTCAGGCCTTAAGAATGTTCCAGAAGCTATCCCTGCTGATTCAACACTGCTGGATCTACAGAACAACAAAATCACTGAGATCCGCGAGAATGACTTCAAGACTCTAAAGGGCCTTCATGTAAGTCCATGTGTCTTCCATCTTCTCTCTTTTCTTCTCTTCCTGAACGTGTCTTTCATGCGAGTCACTGTGCACACAGCCATTTCAACAAGAATACTGCAAGATTTTCTGCAAAATGTTGTCATTTGCAGAAAAACAAACCTATAAATGTTATTTTTTTTATTCTGGACATTCGTTTTATAGGTTCATTTCACACACGTCTGAGTATTGTAACTTTGTCTGTTGCTCCAGTGCTGGATCACAGCAGTGGAAATCTGATTTATCCTTGGGCGTTCCACTGAAACGTCAACCACTTGTTTTCTTTTTTCTTTTTGTTTCAGAGAGTTCAAATGAACATGATCTAATGTACAAAGCAAAACAAATGGATAACAGTTGCCTCAAGTGCATTTCTTCCATTTCTTATCTCGAGAAATTGAATCACTGTTTTCCGAAGAGACATGAAATCAGTCATTTCTTGAAACAAAGCCTCATCCATCTTTAATGAGCATGCTGAGCCTGCCATACCAACTCTGCTGGAGTTAAGATGGATGCTGAAGAACTTCCAAACATTCAGTGAATCTGGAGCTGTGGCAGAGTAGCAATTAATAGACAAAATTCTCCAAAAATCACACTGGGTCCTACTCAAAACTCCCTCCTTGGCTCACTGTCCAAACACAATAACTGAGGCGCCAGTGCCTGTTAGCACACATTGGAAAGTCAGCATTATAATCATCACAGAGACCAATGGTGGTCATAATTATTCTGTTTAATTCAGTATTATGTTTCCCTGAAATTGAAATAAAATCCTACAACACATGCATGATGTCCTTAACTGGACTGAAGGCTATAGTGATGGAGTTAAAATTACGTAAGAGGCATTATAAATATTAAACCAAACTCCTATCCTGAAAACATTACAAAGTTTTGCAGTACTAGTTTAGAATGTTCTTCACTATGTGCTTGTCTGTTGATAGGCTCTATGCTGCCTATCAATCAGTACAAATACGTGATATTAGAGAACATTGAATTGTCTGTATCCATACACTGTGTATTGAAATACACTGAATGTCTTATATTTTTTGTATTTCTGAACAGACTCTCATCCTGGTGAACAATAAGATCACCATTATCCATGCCAAGGCCTTCATGCCTTTGGGAAAACTGCAAAGGCTCTACCTGTCCAAGAATGTGCTGAAGGACATTCCTGCCAACATGCCCAAGACCTTGCAAGAGTTGCGAATCCACGAGAACAACATCACTAAGATCAAGAAGGCTACCTTCCAGGGCATGGTCAATGTCATTGTTATGGGTAAGGCCTGCTTTGTTAAACATTATACACTAATTTATGGTTTTGTAGGGGTAAACAATTCATGAAAGTTACAAAATCAAATTCAGTTTGAGAAAGGATCAAGTGCTGTGAGGTGAGGAAATCATATATTAGAACAATAGAACAAACTGGTCAGCTAATATAAACATGGCTGAAACTTAAGTTCTCTGCACAGTGCTGTGTGAGCTCAGCATTTCTATCATGCAAAATCAATATTCTGAGTAGACCTTCATTTCTCATATTAATAACATTCCTTTTTTGTCTTCTGTAGAGCTTGGCTCCAACCCTCTGACCACTACAGGCGTCGATGCTGGGGCTTTCTCTGACTTGAAGAAGGTGTCTTACATCCGTATATCTGATACTGCCATTACTGACATCCCTAAAGGTACACAGGCACAATGACACATAATTCACATCATTTTGCCTATCCCTGTAGTGTATATGGATGTAAATCGTGACTTTGCTTTGATTCACTGTTTCGTGTGCTTCTCCCAGGTCTGCCCAGCTCACTTTCTGAGCTTCACCTGGATGGAAACAAGATCACCAAGGTTCAGGCTGAAAGCTTGAAAGGACTGAAAAACCTGGCAAAGTAAATACAAATTGTAGTTAAGTTAGGTACACTAATTAATAGGTAGAATATGCAAAAGGTGAATTATATAAAATGTAGGTGGATATATTAGCAATAGTTCAAAGGGTTTGGTAATGCGGTCACATGCAATAGCTACAAGTCAAGGGGAAGAAAACCACATGGGCATAACAATTAGAATTTTCTTTGTTTTTTAACAGTTTAATAAATTATTAAGTATTTCAGTGGTCACAACTGGTGGATAAAAATAAAAGCCTCTAGTAAGAATACTTCTAATTCATCACTTTAGCCATTTCTGATTGGATGTCGAACTGTTGCAGAAGTACACTAAACTCTAGACATCCAATCGTAACCATGGAATTCTCCACATTCCTGGAGATCCATGGCCAGACAGGAGAAAATACTTAGATAACCACTGACCACAATTTATCCTATAGGGATTCAGTTTTTTCTATCACAAACTTTATCACAGCCTCGTGGGCACATTGCCAGGCAGGAGAGTTTACTGAACATTTGACTCCAATTACCCCAGTCTGAGCTCAGACCGGGACACATAAAATTCTTCTACCTATAGACTACTTCCTGAACTTCTGTGAATTCCTATGTCAAAGGTTCAGTTTGAATCATTAAGTATTGCAGAAAGGACTGTTGTGAAATCGAAAGAATTGTTATTGTGACCTTGTGACAGGTTCATATGAAAATGATGTAGAATGGCTGTTAGGATATTTGCCAGTGTAGAAATACAGGGGGGATGACATCATGGCTCCTGTTAACTTTCCAATTTCCTCTGCCAGTGGGTCATTGCAGGAGGTTGTTTCCATTACATACTTCTCAGACAATATTCACACTTACAAACTTTCACATACTTTAACTTTGGTAAGTTTCAGACTTGATGATATGTTGAGCGCCAGACTTTTTTATATATGCAGTTCAGTGTTTCTGGGACATTTTGCTAATTCATATTCCCCATTGGTTTTTGGGTGCAGGCTTGGCCTGAGCTACAATGATATCAGTGTTGTGGAGAATGGATCCCTGGCCAATGTGCCTCACCTCCGTGAGCTTCACCTGGACAACAACGCCCTCACCGTCATTCCTCCTGGCCTTCCTGAGCACAAGTACATCCAGGTGAGTCCAGTTGCCCCCACGGCACATATCTGCATTAGGGGTGGGGTTTAAATAAAATGGTTTAACATTTGTTTGTTTTTTTTCCATGGTTGTCTTTGCAGGTGATTTATCTGCACAGCAACAAGATTGCTGCTATTGGAACTGAAGATTTCTGCCCACCGAGCTACAACACAAAGAAAGCGATGTATTCTGGCATCAGCCTCTTCAGCAATCCCGTGCCCTACTGGGAAGTCCAGCCCATCACCTTCCGCTGCGTCTTTGACCGCTCTGCCATTCAGCTGGGCAACTACAGGAAATAGTCTGGCCAATCAGAGGGGCCACAGCAGCCTGTGTCACTGTTCCGACCCCCCACCCTCTCCTGTCTGGCAGACGCATCTGAAAGCACATAACCCCTTCCTACCATCCAACCATCAGTGACTCCATAAACATCCTATATGGCAGATAATGACCGCTCATATCTCATCTCATTAAAATTCTTTTGTTGTTTTAAACCAAAAGTTGTACTTTTACACCAGATTCATAATCACAGAACATTATTTTGACAATATGCTAGGCACTCATACGTTAGAGCAAATGTAGTCAACTTAATATTCCACTTCAGTTCCCCAAAACCAGCATTGTTGCATCTATATGTATGACTGGAAGTTTAACTGAATCTCTATGACCACTGATTAAATACACACAAATTATTCTCAGTTTTGAATATTTATAAGCATCTGAATTTTGGCCTTTTAGCAGATTTTCCTTGACCTAAGCCATGGCTGTGACTCAGACGTGCAGGCTTAGCTAGCCTGCTGAGCAGGCAGCGAAGAGTTAAATCCCATCTGGAAATGTCATTTACATGAGTCTGTGTGCTAGAATGTAGTAGAATATTATAGCGTGTAGTGCTGAAGTTCAGCCTGTGCTGTTGGGATATTTTAATGCTCGGTTTTCTTTTCACATTGTGCGCCGAAATGGCCATGTCCAGTTCGGATTTCTTTTGCCTTTGCTCTTGTCTTGGTGTTAATTTTCTCTTTCATCATTCAAAACCAGACCCAGGTCATGCAATTTTGGTTAGACAGTCACTTGAAGATACGGTTACTTAAAAAAACGAAAATAAATCTAATGTCCACTATCAACAAAGTAATTCCAAAGGCCATGCGCATGATTTTTAAAAAATGATTTCTTTTGTTTTTCTGAGTGTGCATTTTTATTCATCCAGTATTTTTTTATTACTTTCTTCTTTCCTAATGTCTGATGCAGAACAGTGGGAGCAGGTGGACAGGAATGGGCGACCCACTCACGTTAGTGTGAATGTCACGTGTATAGATGCTGTACATAAAAGCTGTATAAACCTTTCGACGCTTTAAAGCACAAGCACTTACAGTAGTTCTGACTTAATATATCAGCAATAAAGTTGATCTTCCAGGTTCTTCTTGTTATTTTCCGAACGACGGCACGATGGTGTACTAAAGCAAATAAAATCAAATCAGTGTCAGCACACCCTTAAGAAGTGTCACCCTCTTGACTCGCTAGAGAACTATCTGGGTGGTCTGAGCAGCTCAGGAGGACACACTTTTTGAAACATGGACATACTGACGCTGGAGTTCAGTTTACAAGCTTCAAAGCATTGTAGTACTTCCAGATGACCGGTCCCATTGAGCTTTAGGGAATCCGTAGCCTGACCTTCACTATTTTGATTCCACAGGAGAATCTGTTTATCCTCTTCTCTGGTAATTTTACTGGACTAAAGGACAGAATTTGATCAATCAGAATGAATCTAAGAATCCTGAATCAGGAAGCTGCCCATACGAGATCTTAAGATGAACCATTTGGAAGCATAAAAAAAAATCAGGGCTCCATCAGGGTTTCTTTCTATCTTTGAGACAGACAGTCTTCTCTTTATTGCATCTGCTGTACTTTTGGATTTTACCAGTATGCGATCACCATTCTTTCCCTACTGACACTTTGACTCCAAGCAAGTCTGTTCTGCAAGGTCAGACCCTGTATAAAAGATGGGTATAATATGCTGTTACAGCACTGGTTTATACATTCATCAAGCGAACAAAAAAAAATGACCAACAAAACCACAGCAGTCAATTGAATCATAGAACTACAATCGCATTTTGTCAGCAATAACTTTCAATGCAGCAGTTTAGAATGTGATCATTAGTAGAATAAATATTTCTTGAAAGATGTCTTGCCCCTCCAAATATTTTGTTTCTTTACAAAATCAAATCCTTTTTTTACTTTTTAGGTGCATGACTGTGTTAGAGTGTGATAGGCTGCAAACATCAAGCTCGGAAGAAAAGAGAATAACAGACGCAAAGGATGAAAACAGAACAGAGCAACAATTAGCAAAACACCTGGATGAAATATGAATTGTAATTTGTAAATTTGATTAATTTTTCAGTGGTTTGTGAAACTGTGATCTAAATGATCTCGGCCTTGAGGTTTTGTTTCTCGACCTCACCCTGCCTTTGTTCCCATTGTGAACCCTGACGCCCCCCTGTGGCAGACGCTCGGCCCGCATTCTGTTCTTGGGAGACTAGTGGCACCGTGTGGTACGTCTGTGTGAGTATGCATACAGCGCTATGCGTTAATGTACACGAGAGAACACAGACCTGTGTGCAAGCTTGTGCATGCTCACGTGTCAGATATAAACCATGACCGTCGAAGCCACCGGCGCGGCAACCCGAGCCTCCTCAGTCCACGCCCAGGAGGGGAACGCTGTCAACCTGCGGACCAGCTGGAGGAAGATGCCCCTTCATCTAACTTGCCCACAGTGTGTTGAATTTAGTGGACAGATTTTAACCCTTTCGTGGCATGCTAAGCCCACTGTAACACTTGTTTGGATCTCAAGACAGAAATCCAGAGTCATTGGAAGATAATTACATTGGAACATAATTACATTTCTTCATCTTTTCCAACATCCTGGTTTCACTAAAAATAAAAACCAGCTGAAGAGGTGAGCATTCTGTGCCCCATTTAAAACAATTCTGATTTTATTGTGTAAAAAAAAACCACACGTATCAGGCTGTTACAGACCTCTCTCTCACTCACTGCCATGCATGCCTGCTGGATTAGAAGGCGACTCAGCCCTGCAGAAAATCCAGTTGGTTTCCAATTTCCTTACCCTCCACCTCAGATGTATCAGATGTTTGGTGTATTTTTGCACAATGCAAGGTGGAAAATCATCCACTCTACCAATCTCAGTGAGGGTTAAGGGGCTCCATCAGATGGCCCACAAGGTCTGAAGTGGGAGGACAGGGAGGGTTGAAGCACAACCCATTGATTGACTGGATGAGCTGTTAAGACTGGATGACTCCATGACACTTTTGTGGCCCTGGAGCCCGAGCTTAACAGGTAACTCGATTGTTATTGTGAAACCCAGCATCACAGCGCAAGGTGACACAAAAAATGTGTCCTCTGCTTTTAACCATCACCCTTGGTGAGCAGTGGGCAGCCATGACAGGCGCCCAGGGAGCAGTGTGTGGGGACGGTGCTTCGCTCAGTGGCACCTCAGTGGCACCTTGGCGGTTCAGAAGTGGATCCAGCAACATTCTGATTACAGGCCTACTTCCTTACCCTTCCTTAACCACTGCCCACCCCCTCCTCTTTCTCAGTCTTTGACTCTGTACAGATTCTGAGTATCAGGACACATCGCGTCTTAGGAAGAAACATTTGCCATCACATAGTTCTTGAACCCATGTGTTTATTATAAACCTCTAATCAGTTGTGCACCATCAAGTAGCCCTAGCTAATTCATCTAAATTGTTGTAACCCCAACAACCAGTGGTTGTTGTCTATATTTTATTGGGTTTGTAACAGAATTAGCTAGATTTCACCGAGCAGAATGGACGTGCAGTAATGGGAGGCAACACTTAACACACTGTTTTCCTGATCAGACAAAGTCATAGTGGGAAGAAAAAATGTGATGCATACAGATGTGGAAGATTGCATGTCTCAGCTGAACAGGAACAGGAAGTGGTTAAAACTATATACTTTCATTTGTTGTAGATTTGCAACGGCAGAGCAAATGTGCTCTTTTTGTTCTCTCTTGCCTATATAAAATTAACATTGTTTCTTAGGTATGTGTTTAATGAATACTGATGAGATATACAACACACCCGAGTAGTCAATGGGAAAAATACTAATTAAATGGTGAATACGTTTCTATTGTGTTAATATATTTGTAAATCTGACTCAATGCCTCATCAACCATGAACCTAACTCCATGGCACAATAAAAGTGACATGGAAAATGTACGGTTTACCCATGTAAACACAAAGCTAAAACTGTACTGATGCCAGCCAGTAGGGACACTAGACATGTGGTGGCTATTAGTTTGAAGCTGTGTCCATGTCTTTTGCAGTTAGTTAATGGGCATAACTGTTTGTAATAATGCTTCCCCTCAAAGGGTGAAACTCTGAGGAGTCCAAAGACTGGCAGCGGGGCCAGTGGAAGCAAACACAAAATTCCTGTGTTTCCACCCAAGGTTCTCCTCATCTGGCTACCATGGTTCAAGCAGGACCAGGCACTCGGCCAGCTTTCCCTAATGCTTCTCGAAAGGAGGTTGGCCTGGGCACTCAGCTTTCCCCTGTCCCCCCTTCTTGCAAGGAGCAGGGCCCAGAAACTGTGATGCATCCAGCAGGGAGGAGGACCTAAAGATTTAGCCGAACCTACCCTACCCCTCCAGCCACTTTCTCCGTCACTCCTCCTGTTTCAGTATGTCACCCTGCCCTTTCTTGGTTATGAAGCACTCAGACACCGCGCCCACACCATTCGTCCCTGCAATCCGCCCCTTCAGATAGGAGCACCTAATCCATACTGCTTCCCCCAAAAATATGAAATGAAGGAGGCAATTGAGGACCAGTCATCCAGGGCTTGGTGGTCCTGGGAATCCACATCAATGTTAGGGGCATCCTTGCATCCTTGGGAGAAAGATTGACAGGACAGGCACAAATGAGTTTCACACACACAAAGACAATCAAAAAAGAAGTCCTCTGGCTCTGGTTCTGGACTCGTCGCGGGAACATCAGAAGGTGGTATCAGTTGAGGCATAGTCAGAATCCATGAATGTTGAGCGCTGGGATGGGAGGCAGCAGGGTGACCGGGACACTCGCAAGGGTCTCCAGTGAAGCTGGCGCCATCCCTGCTAGGTTTTAGTGGTGGCCACCTTCTGCCCCGCTGAAGCCAGTGAACCGGAAGAAGGCATCGAGACTGGTGGCAGCCGGTAAGGGCGGATGCTCATGTTGGTGAAACACTGCGTCCTCCCCTACGCTCCTGTTTTCCTTCTTGCTGTTCATGAGTTCCACCTTACTCTGGCATCACTGGGCAGAACAGAGCTCTTTGCAGGTGAGGGTGGTGGTGGGTATGTTTCCGGTGGTCGCTAGCCAAAGTCTACCCACATGTACTACAGAAACCTTTATCCCCCAGGCGTTGTCTTCTCTACCTAGTTCAGCTGTTCCTCTATCGTGCGGTCATGCCATATCACTTGAGTGATGAGGCACAGGGGCACAACAGGGTGAAGAAAGGATGAATTTTAACTAAATGAAAGTGCAATGGCTAAAAACACATACAAACAGAAGGAAAAAAAATTTGTAACTTATACAGCAGTCCTAATTAACTCAAACCAATAATATGCAATAATACGGGTCATAAGAACCCATAGGTGAAACCACATGGTGAGCCAGACACTGTGAGATTTAATGATAAAAATAAAATAGAATGCCTTTTATTGTCACTATATGGATGTACAATGAAATTTACAATTAATTAATATCTGGTCTGCCCATAATACATTATTTGCTCACCATTACTTGTAGACTTCAGATTTATTGCCTAATACTGTTCCATATTTCATGATGTTCACTAAAACTCTGTTTGTACACATGTGACAGTAGTGAATGTGGTTAATTGAATATCCATTTGTGCATCACTTTGAGTTAATTCAGTTGATTTGACATATTTCAAACGTCTTCAGCATTTTGTTGTGAAAGAATTGCAGAGGTAATGAGTATAAGCTAGGAATCCCCTGTCAACCCAATATTTTAAGCAAGCAGTGCCCTATGGGTAACTGGATCTGACCAAGTAGAACCGTGTGATTAGCAAAGGAATATTCCAAACACTGGCATCCTGTGAAGTTTTGCATATTCTTATCTTTGGTTCATATACATGCAGGTATCAATGCCAGATCCTACCAGTCAAATTCATGCATTTTATTAAGTACTTTGGATTTACAAACAATAAGGCATTATGTTTTCTTACAGCAATTAGAGAAAAATCCAAAAGGTGTTATATTTGAGTTTATTTTAATGAAAGTAAGTTTATCCAAACTTTACTGACAACTTTTACACGCAACTATACATTTAAAAAGTGTAGTTACTGCATTCCTTACTATACAATATATTAGTGGAAACATTCTGAAATCAGAGCCTGAGCTGCTGGCATCATTTTCAGATGGTTCAAATCTGCTTCACATTTCCCTGGGAACCAGAATTGCTAGAGTCAACAGTTTGCATGTCTCTGAACAACACATCCTCAAAGAAATGAAATACAAATGGATCAGGACATTGCTGGCCAAACCAATCACATAGCATCAGTTCTACACAAAATGAAACAAACAGATGAGGATTAGACAGATAGTGCTATCTGCGGCAGACAGGCACTCTGCTCTGTTTTTGGCTCTTTTAATCTGTCTTTATGACCCTACCCGGGTTAGTCCAGTGGGAGAGGAGGAATGGTCTTTGATGCGTGGAGAGATGAAAGAATAGTTTGTCAAAGATTTACACGGCAGGAGCATCTGTAAAAAGTTGGACATGGGTCAATCCTATTCCATTTGTCTCTCCTTTTTATTATTGTTTTTACACGAACGATGCCATGCTGTTTGAAAGTCTGGTAAAGATGATTAGCATCCAGACTCTTGTGTAAGACCTGGCTGGTCTGATGTAATTGTGTTTTTTTTTTTTTTTGTTTTTTTTTGTCAGTTTTTCCAAAGTGCTATTTGCAGCTTGAAAGCTCTGCAAAGGTCTGCAGGCAGCTGGCACCCAGCATAGCCAGAACACTCTTGCTGCTTTGCTTTTTCCAATTATGTAATTTTCTGTGTTTTTTGGAAAGGATCTTTTTTTTTCACAAGCTGCCATTTCATGCTGGAAGACCTTCCTTCACAATTAACACTTCAGGCTGATGCAGACCTGTGTAATATGAAACTCTTTTTTTTTTGCAGCCTAAAAAGATCTGTACATTGTTGCACATTTATTCAGTCTGGTCATGAACAGTCAAATAGAGAAAACTCTGAATCCCACAATGCACCTGCCAGTGAACAGATAGAGACCATATGTTACAGAAGACCCTACTGATAACTGCTGTTCCATAAAACTGTCAGACTGATCTTCCGGCTTCTGCTTTCCATCATCCCCAGGAGGACAAAGGTCTGGCTCCTACCCCTCAACTGTCTGTCTCTCTCTCCCTCTTTTTCCTCCCACCCTCTCTTTTCCTTTTTTTTTTTTTTTCCTCCAGAGACCTCTGGCTGTTCACAGCACTCTGGACTACCTGCAAGCCCTCCACCTCACTCACAAGCTCTAAGAAAGGCAGAGACTAAAGGTAAGTCACCTTTAGGTTTTCATGGCTGTGTCTAGCTGGCCCTGCATGATATTAAAAATTAAATAGAATGTTAAACAAATTTACAGTGTACCAAAGAGGTCTGCAGTTGGGAGGCTTAAGATGTGAGCTGGAAACGCTGCTCTGTTGGTCTGTGCTGGTTTGAGAGATGCTTAGGAGAATGTTCTGAAAGACTGTATTCATGTATTTTACCTGCTATCAAATAAGTATTATAAATTAGAAAAGGAAAATTTTTATTATCTAGTTTGGATGCTTTCAAATAACAGTCAAATCATGCAAATCAGATAAAGATATTTTTATATATCTGGATTTTTGCTGTGTTGCTTTTTACTTTTTGTGATTTGTTTCATAATATATTCTGTAAGTTTTTTCACTAGTTATATCACTAAATACAATTTAAGAGTCAAGGTTCATGAGATGACTATGGATGGTAAACATGACCAAGCTCTTGTCATCACCCTCCCATCCTTTCTTATCCTTCTTGCTATTTTTATTTCTGTCTCTACAGTTGACCTCCAACTACCGCCATGTTACCATTCCGTCTACCCCTCCTGGCTGCTATACTTAGTTTGGCCTTATGTCAGTATGACTATGACTACAATCCCAGTCCCCAGGTGGGGCCATCCAGTGGCAGTTGTCCTGCAGAATGTGAATGCCCCTATAACTTCCCAACAGCGATGTACTGCAATGATCGTGAAATGAAGACCATTCCCTTTGTGCCAACTGGGATCAAATATGTGTACCTGCAGAACAACCACATCACTGAAATCAAGGCCGGCGTCTTTGACAATGTCACAGACCTGCTGTGGCTCATTCTGGACCACAACCAGATAACCAGCAATAAGATAGAGAAAGGTTCCATTGACAAACTGACCAAGCTGGAGATGTTGCATATCAGCAACAACAACCTGACAGAGCCGGTAGTGCCCAACTCTAAAGCCATGAAGGAGCTGAAGATAATAGGCAACCAGCTTACTAAGTTCCCAGCTAGCACCTTATCTGGAATGGAGAACCTCACCTCTGTGTACTTGTCAAAGAATCAGTTGAGTTCTGACAGTCTCAGCGGGGCTTTCAAAGGTCTAAAGTCACTGATACTGCTGGACATCAGCGAAAACAAAATGAAGAAACTTCCATCTGGCATGCCTAGCAGCCTCCTGATGCTCTACGCAGACCACAATGAAATTGACAGCGTGCCTGCTGGGTACCTGAATAAACTGCCTTCACTGCAGTACCTACGCATGTCCTACAACAAGCTGCAGGACTCAGGTCTCCCTGCTGGGGTTTTCAATGTTTCCTCACTTCTTGAGCTGGACTTATCTTACAACAAGCTGAAGAAGATTCCAGAAGTAGGCGAGAATCTGGAGCACCTGTATCTCCAGGTCAACAATATCAACAGTAAGCTTCGCTCACTTCTCCTGTCCTGTTCGTCTTGCTTTTCTGACACCTTTGGCATTTAAGTGTTTTTGGTGATTGCAATTATTATGATTTTTCTTCCTTCAGAGTTTGATGTCACAAGCTTCTGCAAGAGCATCAGTCCAGTGAGCTACTCCAAAGTGAAGGATCTACGCCTTGACGGAAACAATCTCACCCAAAGCAGTCTTCCATACGAAGCATCTCAGTGCCTCCCACTCGCTGCCGAGCTGATCATCGACTAACCCCAACTCCCCCCCGAGCCCCACTGTGTTTAAACCATCAATAATAACCCTTCTGACTTGCTTGACTAGTGATGTGCAGAAAATATCTTTGGACACTTCTTTCAAAAAGGATATAACCAATTCAATCTAATCAGGGCTTGACAACAAACCCCAGCTAAGAGCTGCTTAGTAGCTTTTTGTGTTTTAGAGATTCGCTCAGACATTCAGATTAGATTGCAGTCTATCAGTTGAGTAGACACACAAAAGTAGATCCATCTCAGACATTTTTTCAACCCCAAGTGCATTGTAAAAAGACCTGACGTATACTGCATTTGCAGTGCTGTTATTGATGAGAGAGAGATTGAGAAAACCCCCAATTCTGCACCCGCAGATTCAGACAAAATAGATATTTTTACTCATGTCTGAACATTTCTTAGTCACCTTTGTCTGTCTGTGCACTTCTTTATACAAGACCTTCAGGTAAGGTCTAAATATCAGTCTTTCTCTTCCAGGAAAGATCATGCCATTCATTCTCATGACTTATTTCAATATTTCTATTGTTTGTTTTATAGCAACCTGATACATTTCATATTCTATGGTGAAAAAGTTCAACATTTCCTATATAAAAAGAGTAACTATACCAGTCTAAATTTAACTTTAAAGATAATATGATATATACATATATAAAGTTAAGGCAATGTGGACACATTGTGATGTTTAGCACATTTTGTACATTAGTCAAATATTGCATCTTGTTACATACACTGTTATATAACAATCATGAATCCATTATTTGCATACTTTCCATTAATAAAAAGGCATTTGAAGTTGTTGTGTTCATGGTTATGTTCATATTTGCCCTGTTTTCACATTGAACCAGCAGTGTCATTGGGATTAGGTATTTTATTATATTCTGATTGATTTCTTTACTGGTTAGTTACTCTGTAAGGTCAGAAAACACAAGCAAATAAATCTATTTAAGAGTTTTTGGGTGGAGTCTTGTTTTCAGATATTAACCAATATATTATTTTCAAGTGCCCACCTACATTTGTGCAATGGTACAGTACGTAGGTTTGTGCAGTGACTTTTTTTTTGTTTTAGCAAGATTTCTAATGATTTGTTGTAAGGTCTGCTCAAAACAGACGTAAAAACAGATGAATGCTGACCATTATTAGCACCAGTGTGCTGCAGTTTATTTATTTTCCCATAATTTCAGGCTTCAATTTGTGCTTTGATTTGGAAATCTAAATATATCAAAATATTTTTTGCTTTTTATATTGATTAATCATATTTTAATAATTAATATATTGTAATAATAATGAATTACTATAATTTTTTAATATCCATAATGAATCAATACCACAAATTTTTAGATTTATGACAACAGATGGTATTTACAGTAATATTGCTGTTGTGGAAAGTATTCTGATTCAGTGTTATTTGATGCCTATGGTTTTCACATGGTTTCAGTTTTGCTCCATCAGTGTAGAGGAATCATTAGTAGATCATGTTCCTTTAAACCATTAAATGACAGAATAAAATAATGTGTAATTTCATCACATCATCGCACAGACCTTGAATGCTTTTCAATATTTTCTTCACATAACACACTTCATATTATTATTAACTTTAACTTTTTAGATTAGATTAGATTAGATTCAACTTTATTGTCATTACACATGTACAAGTACAGGGCAACGAAATGTAGTTTAGGTCTAACCAGAAGTGCAATAAGCAGCAAGTGCAGGATACAGTTCAAATAAGTTAAGTTATATATATATACATAAAGTGATATGTGCTATACATAAAGTGATATGTGCAGTACAAAGTGATATGTGCAGTACAAAGTGATATGTGCAGTACAAAGTGATATGTGCAGTACAAAGTGATATGTGCAGTGCAGTGATTATCAAGAGTGTATGGATATGCTGCATGGATTGTTTTGCCCAGACGAGTAAGAAACCTTTGTGTATTAGGTCAGAATATTTCAACTTCAAAGCCTTGTTTCTCAAATCTAACCTTAAAATGCAAGCCATGTATGGTCTAATGGTACATTTCTGTAAAATGGCTGTTAAAGGGTACAGATATGAAAGCGCTATAGACCTATTTATCATAACAGTACAAATATGTTGGCTCCTTAAATGGCTTTTATTATTTTAGATTTTATTATTTGAATTCCCTGGTTTTGACATCTTGGATCGTTTGCTCATTTATGGCTCTTGGATTATGAAAGTGAAGTGATTGTCATTGTGAAACCCTCCAGCACAGCACACGGTGACACAACGAAATGTGTCTTCTTTTTTTTACCATTACTCTTGGTGAGCAGTGGGCAGCCATGACAGTGTGTGGGGACGATTGCTTTGCTCAGTGGCACCTCAGTGGTACCTTGGCGGTTCGGGATCTGATTACGGGTCCACTTGCTTACCCACTAGGTCACCACTGCCCCTTTATGTCTACTGGATTACTACAGCTGGATGTTCCTGTGTGCCTTTGATCTGTATGATTTCCCCCAGTTGCTTTGTGTCTTGTGGCCTGCCTATATCACCCTTATCCTGCCAATACTCAGAGTTTTGTGAAATTTGAAGGTTGAGTAAAACAACAGAACCTGGTGAGTACACTGCAGTACATTCATAGCTAAAGTCTGTATTGCAATGTAGGTATTGGGAGCCTTCATACTACTCTAAAAGGAAGAGATTTATATTGGTGACAGCATTAGTTGCTCTTGGTGAGGAATTTGCTAACCTGGGCTCCCCAGCAACCTGTCGTTGGATGCTGAGCAACACAAGATGATCAGGAAGGTTGCAGGGACTAAAACATGCCTCATCAAGAGGATGCATGAGGAAGGAATGCGTACTACAATAAGCAAGGACATCAGACCTGTACACTCTGGTAGTCGTGACATTGAGAACTTTACAGTCGTGTGTGTGAGTGTGTGTGTGTGCATCATCCTCCAATCATGCACCAATTTCCAAAATATTTCCACGCTTCATTCCCTGAACCAAGTTTTTCCCGGTTGTTTAGACAATAAGGCCCTTCTCATGGTGAGTGCCTCTGCTCTCAACATCTGGTGATGTGCAGAGAAAATAAAATGACTTCCTTGCCCAGCTCAAACAAGGGCAGGGACACTCTCCTCCCCTGGCCCCTTAGGTCTACCATTTCTCTCTCTTTCTCTCTCTCTCTCTCTCTCTCTCTCATTGTCCTCTGTAAATAAATTCCAGATGTGAAGCAGATGTTCCTCCTCTCACTCATGTTTCCTGATACAAATGCCCTTGCAGAGCCACACAGAGTTATGGTTAAATGTTGGAAAAGTAAACCAAAAAAACCCAATTCCTGTCCATCGTATGCATATTTTGTGAATAACATGCCTGTGCATTTTCTCTTGACAGGCTGACAGGCAGTTGAAATGTCTTCAGGGAATCCCACCTAACCCAGGTGTCAAGTAGAACATTTTTTTTCTTGACTCCTTCAAGGGTTAAATGTCTGTTAGAGGTTCAAAGCAATCTCCTGGTGTCAGTAAGGGACTTGAATATGCACATCAACATGAACCCATTCAGTCCCAACAGGCCATGCAGCAGTTATACAGAATTGCAAGTAGCAGAACGCAGAGAAGACAAGAAAAGGAGCTGCGCTGGCAATCAGTAGCCAACGCACGCTCTGTAAGAGGCAAACTCACTCATTGCTAAAACACGCACACTCACTTGAACCAGCTGATGTCAAAGGTACATGCTGGAGGGGGAAATACCATCAACAATCATCAAGCAGAACTGCGGACCAGAGGCTGGGCTAAGAGCTGGGGGACAACCTGGCACCAGCCATTGACCGCTAAACCGCCACCCATGCATCTAGGACAAACAGGTAAAGTTCTCTGCCTCTTTCTCCCTTACTTACTATTTTTTTAATGGTAAAAAGGTGAATGGTTATGCAGGAAGAGGCCTGGCCGGTTGGCCAGATAGAATCATTGGGCGGTGTACCTGATGTATAAAGTAGTTTATAGGTAGCGTTTATATTGCTTGCAGAATCTGACTTGTATGTGTTGGTGTGTAGGGTGCACATCTAGTTACATGTCTAGTTTCCATTTAAGGTCATAACTACGCCAATGTTGTCCTTCTGTGTGTCAAAGAATAAGGGGAGTAGACACATTTTCGATTTTAAGTGATCTGTGCAGTGAGTGAGGTAACAGACCCATTCCTGCCTGCAGAGCATGTGTTTCCCTTTAGCTGAAAACTGAGGGCTGACATTTGTTTTGAATTGAATCTTCTCCTCTATGCAAGCAAGTGTGAACTCATGAGTCATCTTTTTTTTTTTTTTTTTTTTGCATGGTATGTGTCATTATTTTATTCCAATTTCAGCGTCTCAGCACCCTGATTTAGTAATGTGCATTGCTATGGATAATTTGTTCAGGATTACCATGAGTATGCACAACCTTGTATTTACATTAAACAGCTGGGGTATTTTCACCATTAGAAAAAGCAGGTCATAAATTCTTCACTGAGACGCCCTCTGTCTGTTTTACTATATGCATCTTAAGTTTTAGAGTAATTAAGAAATTTCCTTTTTTTTTTAATAGAGGACAAACTGCAATGGACATTTCTGAACAGTAGATTGCCAGTGTGGAAAATACAGTTCTCTCTCTCCACAGTCCTTGAGAAAGGCTGTCTCATCCGTCCCTTGAAACCTACAATGCATGGCTGCATGGGTGCTGAATGACCCGGCAGATCGGCTCAGGCTGTTGACATCCTTCCATGAACCGTCTCTGGGGTGTGTCAGAGTCTTCCCAGACACGAGATGAGGGATGATGGGATAGTGGATTAAGATAAAATGGGATTACAGAGCATTGTCGTGTCGTGTTGGCATTAAAAGGAATTTAGAACAATCTAATGACAAAAAGAGATTTTCCCACCATGGCTGGATGTTAAAAATGACAACAAACAAATCCTTACACTCTTCATCCTTACTCTCTTTTAATTTTATCCAATTTGGGCAAGCACCCCAATTTACTCTTCAGTCCCTACCAAGACTATCACTTATATGGTGAACAACTTGATTGAGGTAAAGAGAACCAGTGAAATAATTCAAAGTAGGAGACATTTTGAAGAATGACAAAAACTAATAATAATAGGAGGAGGACTGTGCTGGGGGAGGAAAGTCTCGATTAGAGTGTGTAGTCTCATATTAGCCTAATTCTAGGTGGGCCGTGGCCCAAGTCTTCTGGTGACACCACACACCATTTTAGGACAAGATTATGACTCCTGATCTTGAAAGGTTGTGATTGGCACAGAGTGTTCTAAAGGTCAAGGAGTTAGAGTTCCATGAAAACTCTCAGTGATATAAATACAGATGCAGCTGAGTGTTATCTTAGAATGAAAGAGCGCCACAGTTGTTGGGACACAACAAAGGTAAGATTGGATGCAACCTGTGTTTGAATCTCTTTAGGACTTTTTGTTGTATTACAACTGTATAACTGTATCACTATAATGAGGTACTCATTTATTAAAGATTGTTAAAGATCTGTATGGTTTTTTTAAAAAATGCATTATACTTTGACTTGATAGTGTAAGTTTGAAAAAGTGCTAAATTGTTGTGTGGGACATATCATTAGCTTTAAGTCTCATAGCAGTGTGCAGTTGTGCACAAAAGCATTTTGTAAAGATAAAGATACACAATCTAAAACTATGAGTTCAGTAGGTAACGGCCTCTAACGCTTGAGTAAAAGTACAAGAAATTAAAGCATTCATATTTTTATTTAATGTCCAGCTTTCATTGTCATTTTTGAAACAAGACTCTTGCTTAAGCAACTCATTTACCCACTCACAAGTAAAAAGGAATGACAGACTTTGCACAAAGAGTTGGGATTAAAAAAAGATTAGGAAAATATGGAAATACTTCAATAAATGATAGATTGCTAGTATCCTATTACGTTTACATCCACTGTTAAAGAATATTTGATTTAGATTTTTTTTAAGAGCTCTTACGAAACCAAAACAGTGCAACAATTCTTAATCCAGCATATCACTCAGAGGGACTGTACCCTCACGTTCCTCTGAGGCCTCAATTATGGTCCTATTTGTCAGGGGAAATAAAAGAGTATTATCCTAAGCACTGTGACATGTGTAATTCATTTCGCAGAGCGTACCAGTGTGGCTGTGTGGAAGTGTGACTGGGTGGGTGTGTTGTGGCCTATTCCTAAACCAAACAGCTAAAGCTAAATGTCTGGAGTGGATTAGCGTCCGCCATAGCTGTGTGTAAGATCATTAGATATGACCTGGCTAGGTATCCTGTGGCTAAGAGGGTTAGATCTCAATTGGAGTCAGATGGGACACAGAGGTTAACCTGAAAAAGTACTTTGTTCTTCAATGAGCGTATTACCTTAGCTTGAGTTCAGGGTGGCTGTGTTGCTATTCTGGCTGTGTTGCTATTTCTCCTGTTTCTCACAGAGAATGAACCTACTAGGAAGCCTTCTTCTGTTCGTTTGAAGACATATTCAGCAACAGCATTCATTTCTTATATAGCCCAAAACCACATACAGTATCTCTCAATGGGCTTTGACAGGCCCTATAGTTGACCCGCACCACGCTTTACCCTTTCTACACACAAGGAACAACTCTACTAAAAAAACTCCCAACAGGTGTAATGGTAGGAAAGTCCAAAGTGCAGTATAGAGCATCTGTCCATGTTTGGAGGTACCGGACAGTGCAGAGTAGTGTCATGGTCTACACAGCATTTCCATTATAATGCTACTGGTCTACTTGAAGATCCCTGAAGCTTTAGCTTTCTAGTGTTGGTGGCTCTGGTGACCCTGTGGTACATTTCATGCTGGGGCATCTCGTCAGCAGCTGACTGCCAGGAACCAGGATCTCTCTGGCGGTCCCATCATTGGACTCTGGAGATGGTCTGGGCACTTGATTCAGTGCCTTGGAGAGAACAAACACATGGGATTCAGATCAGCTCTGTACAGATTAACATAATGACATTGATAATGTTGATATTGTGGATATTATCATCTTTTCCAAGTATGGTTTTGTGCTGAATAATGTTGTAATGAATTAAATATTTGTACATGTGTGCACTAGCACTCCAATTTTAAGACTCATTTATTGCTGACCAGAGTAGAGTTTTAACTCTGTAATTTTTCCTGATCCTCTTGACAATCCTTTGTCTTTCTCTTCTATCCAAACAGTCTGAACCACCATGGAACTCCTAGTTGTCTGTGTGGCCTTGCTTTTTTCTGGGTCAGGAGGTGCTCAAGAAACACCTTATGAAGACTACATGGCCCAGCTGAAGGCATGTCCAAAAGAGTGCCGCTGCCCACCCAGTTTCCCCAACGCGGTATATTGTGACAACAAAGGACTGAAGCGCATCCCCGTGATCCCGCCATACACCTGGTACCTCTATTTGCAAAACAATTTGATTGATGCTCTGTCTGCTGACGCTCTGCGTAACGCCACGCAACTCAAATGGCTAAACCTTAACCGCAACAAGATCAGTAACGAGGGATTGGAAGAAGGTGCCTTTAGAGCCTTGCCCAACCTTGTGCATCTGTACATGGAGGACAATCAGCTTACGTCTGTGCCCTCGCCCCTGCCCTCCACTCTGGAGCAGCTGCGCCTCTCTCGAAACCGCATCTCCAAGATCCCCGTCAAGGTGTTTGCCGGCCTGGGGCGTCTAAATCTGCTGGACCTGCAGGGGAATAAGCTCCAGGATGACGCCGTGACTGAGGTCAGCTTGAAAGGCCTGAATGGCCTGGTTCAGATCAACCTGGCCAAGAACCAGCTGAGCAGCATGCCTCCTGGTCTCCCTCCCACGACCGCTCAGCTCTTCCTGGACGGGAACAACATTGAAAAGATCCCTGCTGGCTACTTCAAGGGTCTGCCCAAGGTGTCCTTCCTCAGGCTCAACCATAACAAGCTGGCCAATGGGGGACTTCCAAGGAATGTGTTCAACCTGTCCAATATCCTGGATCTGCAGCTCTCCCACAACAAGCTGACTGAGGTGCCATTCATCCCACCCGGCCTGGAGCATCTGCACCTGGATCACAACAAGATCAAAAGTGAGTTCTATTAAAATAATTGAATGCATGAGATACATTTTTGTTGACCACTGACTAACACACACACACACACACACAAATCGTTTTAATGTTCCAATTGTTGTATGGTCTGTTCAACAGCTGTCAATGGGACTGAAATCTGCCCAGTGTCAGCTAGCTCTCTGGCCCACTACTTTGAAGAGAATGGTCCTCGCCTTCGATATCTGCGTCTGGACGGCAACGAGGTCAAACCTCCAATCCCCTGGGATTTGATGCTGTGCTTCAGGCACCTGAGAGCTGTTGTGATTTAGTGCTGTTTGTTTCCCGATGAACATTCAAGAACCAAATGTCACCATGGATCCCCTTTCTAACTGAGACCACTTGGGGTAAAGCACACATGAGCGAACTCTGCAGATTTGTTTCTCATGACCCGGACTAGAGGGCTTATCAACGACTGTGCCTTCAATAGTAGTTTACTATTACTATTCAGCATTACTGAACCTTGCTCTACCAATCATGTGTTAAGATGATCAGTAACACTGCCGGATGTCCTCAGCAACTCTCTAGGAATTCTTTTCAAACTGGCGCTTAGCACAGTTCCACGCAGTAAGCTTGGGACTTGTTTGCTAGTGTTAAATCACGGGATTAAATCATCCAGAAGGGGGTACTGTGCGCAATAACGGTCAGTCTATGCTACGGGCTTGGTCCACTTTAAACCTAAAAAAAAAATAATTACGATTAATTACAAAATTAGAGTTTGAGTTAAAAAAAGAAATTTTTCTATTGTCCATTGACAAAAGTTCATTCCCTATATTTTTTCTTTATTTTTATATTAATGTGATTGTGTGGTAGTGGGAACTAGCTATTAATGTATTCTGAGGTGAAGCATATATTTGGTGGTTGAAAATGAACCAATATGAGAACTGAATAATTTGCATGTGGTCACAATCTGAATTTTTGGTTCTACATACAGTGTAACAGAATTTGGTGAAGTGTTGTGCACATTGACTGTGTTCAGGAATGTAAGATTTCCTAGTTCCCCAATCGGAATTCTTTAATAAAAGCATTCATAACCTATCTACATGTTTGGTTTGGTTTGTTTTGGTAGTGGTCCCGAGATACACATCTGTGGTGTCCACTGACAGCACAGTGAAAAGGTTTTATTATGAGGGGAACTGCAAGAGGTAAACATAGGAGGAATCAAGAAGGCAGGATCTTTTGGGGGAAATTGTTTATGCAGAACAGGTACTGTGGAATCCAATACTATCATTCAAAAGTTCAGGGTCGTTTGGAATAGTATTTGTTTTCTATAAAAGATTTATAGTTAGAATAGACAATATTGAGAAAAAACATTTTAAAGAAGAGTTTCTCAATCCTTGTCCTGAAGGAACATCTTCCAGTTAGTTTTCTTTCAAACCCACATAACTTCACAACCTGCCACACTCAGTTTTATGTCATGAAGAAACTTCTGAAAACCTAATTGAAGTTAATTTGGAGTGAAGACTTTTTTGCCGATGTTCCTCCTGGACCAGACGGACCTGCTAGTGAGCACAGCTTTCCGTTGGAACACCAAGAGTAATTGATTCTGATAAAAGCTTTATCTACATTCATCAGATACCTTAATCATAACAATGTCCGGACAAGATTTTGAAATGCTTGTTTCAAACGAAAGTTTTTTGAAGCTCAATTAAAGAGAACAGTGGAATACCTGGAAAGTGTCTAAGAATAATCCCCAGATATTATTCTAGGATATTAATGCTGAGTGGGGATGGGCTTGCATGGATAAGGGTGGCTTGGCATGCACTACATTGAATGGCTCCCTCCCTTTAAAATGTTTACACAAGGCTGTTCAGGACATGGGCAAGACCAGAACACCCCAGGAATAATGGTTTATGGTGGAAGGTGTTTTTTTGTAGTTGTGATGTTATATCCTAAAAAACGTTTCTTGGCCTTCAACAAAGGATCAAGACTCGGATTATACTTTCAACCAGACAGAGAGGTGGTTCCATGAAAATTGAATGAATCCTGATTTTGGAGCACTTCAGTCATACAACCTAATGTCATACATGATAGTGATAGTAGCCTAGTGGGTAACACACTGGCCTATAAACCAGAAGACCCAGGTTCAATCCCCACTTACTACCATTGTGTCCCTGAGCAAGACACTTAACCCTGAGTGTCTCCAGGGGGGGACTGTCCCTGTAACTACTGATTGTAAGTCGCTCTGGATAAGGGTGTCTGATAAATGCTGTAAATGTAAATGTACATAACATTTCCCAGGGTCAAAAACAAAGCTAACGTCATCATGTTTGTGATAAAATTACACTGCAATTTGACATTGTCACATCAAGCGACGTGCTATGCTCTACTGGTCATACTGGGTTTAGTACTATTTTCACCAGCTCAGTTTGTCTTTTTTTTCATGAAATTATGACACCAAAAACCACTATTTATGTAAAGTCACGCAGTGAGGTTTTGAATGATATAGTTCTTATATCCCATCTCTCTCTCTCTCTTGCTGTCTTTTCTTTGGACTACAGTGTTTGCAGAGGGAGGTCCTGACACAGGGGAGAGGTGAGTCCTTTCTCAAGGCAGACACTTCCTCTCTGCACAGTTTTAACAGAATCGAGGCACAGAGGCTCCATTGTGCCGAGTGGCCGGCAGATCACCAACATGAAAGCAGTGCATGCCTCCGCCTCGCTTCGTACTTAAGCCTGATTAGGATATTCAGCCCTCCCTTTAAAAAAAAAAGAATACAATAAAGACGTCTGTTGTTTGGGCTGAAATGGACTTTGCCATAGGGGGGCTGTACATGTGTGTATTGTGTTACAGTAGTTTCTGCAAAGTATTTTGGGTTTGTGTATGTTGTGGGTAGGTGTGTGAGCTTCTGCATGTGCATGTGTGAGTGTGTGAGCCTGTGTGTGTGTGTGTGTGTGTGTGTGTGTGTGTCTATCTGTGTATTTATACAGACAGTGCGGGGTGGGCGCTGCAGCTGAATGACCCAAAAGAAATTTCTCCTCTCACCCCTTTCTCAGTGCCTACCTTCACACACGGAGTGCCACTCACGTTTGGGAGAGCATTCGATCCCACACACATATACCCACACAGCCCTCCGCCTCACTCACCGCCACCCTGTGTGACCTGTCGCTGTTGGCCAGGCCCCTAAGCCCCGAACACCTCCATCTCTTCAGCAGGGACCATTCGGGAAACCAGGAGACTGAGGTAAGCCTAGGCTGCTCTCCTTTATTTTCATGGCTTTCGTTCACTGTGGACATGGGTGCTGGGTGAGGGGTGAAGAGTAGTGGGTGAACTCAGCACCTCTCCCAGGTGATGGGTGCAGGATGTCGGGTGCACTAGATTCATTTTCATTGAAGGTTGCTCATTTCATGCTAATTCTGGATGACAGCAGGTGGGAATTAACAAAATGATTGTATTTATTGTTCTATTTGACAAATGTCTTATTGGCAGTAGATCTCTCAGGTCTGAAAAAAAAAATTAGGAATTATGGATTATTAATTATGGTGGATTGCTTGCATTTGATTACCTTCGAAGAACAAAGCATCTAATGTATTCAACTGATGTCTTCTGGATTATTAGTTCAATAGTGAAGTGTGTGCAGTGCAATCATATTTCATCTAAAATGGGTTATTGATTCACATTTCAAGAAAAAGAAATGTTTTATTGTTTGGTTTAAATTTATGGTGTAGTCCTTTTTATTAATATTCAAAAGTCAATATTAAGACATGCAAAAAAAAATATTAATCCACAAGAGCTGCTGGCTTTTGAGACTGTAAAAATTGGTGAATATCTGGAATGTCCCAGGTAAAGCCAAATAAAACACACACACACACACACACACACAGCTCCTACACATGCTGGACTATCACTTCTGTATAAATGCATAGCTCTGTGCGGTACATAGTCTGCCTTTCACACTTTCGCTGCACGGTTTCGATTGGTTGAGGCCCAGAGACTCAGCACCAGAGAGCTGCCTTCTGAAGGGCGCACAGTATGGAGACAGCATTTTCATGGGAGCATTAAGATGCTAATTGTATTTATGTTGCCATTGTTATTGTCAGGTTCTCCCAGGATTTTCTCTAAATTGCTACCCGCAAGGTCCGCGGCGCCCAAACCAACAAAGACTAGATTTACCACTTGGATAACCTGGATACGACATCCCATTTAAAAGCTTCTAATCCCAAAAATAGTGCCCACAGAGGTTCGGCTCAAAGACTGGTGTGTGTGTGTGTGTGTGTGTGTGTGTGTGTGTGTGTGTGTGTGTGTGTTGAAGAGAGAGTACTCTCTACTTGCAATCATAACTCTCTGCCATCCTGTCCACAAACCTCGCTGGAATTTCGAGTCTGAGTGTTGAGACAGGCCGGGACGGCTGCTCATAAAGGGGCTCTGTCAGAACCAAGAAGCAAGTCAGCACACACACACACACACACACACATCCTGCACTATCTCTCCTGCACACTTTTTCTCTTTTCATTGCCATCTCTGCTCTCCCCTGCAGGCTGTCAGTCAAGAAGCTCAGATTTCTGGGCCGTGTACCTCACCAGCCAGGCTTTTTGCAGTCTATTTATAGGCAGGGAAGTGAGAGGACTTCATTGGTCACCTTGCACCATGAAATGACAGATAAATTGTCCAGATTGGCAGTATGCAATGCATTATTTGTCAAAGTGTCCTTTTTTCTGCCTGCAGAACCTGGGTTATTAGTAGAGGTGTGAACCGTCACCGGTCTCGCGATTAAGATAATGACTATGATTATTAATGCACCAATTATCCATACCATCATTTTTTTACTTAATTACTTCACATTATGTTTTCAAATATGTTGGTCAGATGGCGTTTGTGGCGTCAGGTGAGTGCGGAATGAACGTGACCATTTTTCTGCTCATTGGAGCGAATCACAGCGTATACACGGGCGTTCAGCACCAGCGTTTGGTCGGCTGCATGCTTGGAATACACAAATTAACGTTGCATGGATTTCTTGCCATCAATTTCTGCTGGAATCCTGATGAGTGGATTCGCCAATCGAACAGAAAATCAGAAAGCAACTTCATTATTGTATAATCGGGTTGGTTCTGCACTGCATCGATGCAGAATCGTCCACGTCTATATCGCGATGCATTGATTATGAGATTACTTTCAACACTACTAGCCATTAGGCATTATTACGTCTCTGCCTTTCACCGCCTTAACATGGCAGGGGGTAGGTTTTTTCCAAGATCCTGTATGCTTGAATAATGGGAGGCGGTGATCCTCTTTTGGGCTGTCTGCACTTGGTAATGAACTCTGTGACCTCGGCCCCATGTACTCAGCAAAGATTAACGCTCAGTGATTTGCTAAATACCATGGAGCATCAGCTCATTGATTCTCTCTTTCTTTCTGTCCCTCTCTTTTTTTTGGAACCAGAATGATGGTGATGCTGGCAAAGCTTGTGGTGGGACTCCTGGTCCTGAATGTGTCATCAGCTTCTCCCCCCAGATACGTCCGCCAAGCAGAACTGGACACGTATGATGGCAACAACTATGAGAATGGTGACTATGAGGTGACTGTCGATGAGGTGAGAAAGGAAGCCGTGGGTTTAAAAACACCTTTCACTAACTTGTTACATTATGCACAAAACATTTTTTGACCTCTTCACCTTCCCTCAACTAGCATTTTTTTTCCAGGTTTTTCAATAATCAGTTTCAGTGTTGAATTTGTGTTGGTTTTAAGGATAAAGAACAATCAACAAAAAAATTGTGTCTTAATGTATTACTCCTCAACACAAACAAATTCAGCCCATGTCTCAGTTCCAGTTCTGAATTTTTTTTTTTATAGCTGTCAGTCAATAAAAATGTAAACTATTACAGATGCAATTGTGGAAAAAAGGCTCAGGCTCCAATGGCGGCGCTAACCATTCACTTTGTTTGGAATGAAGTTGCGCACCACCAAAATGAATTGTGGGTCCATTATTGTCTTATTATTTTATAATCAGATTCTAATAAAGAAGTTAAAATATTTAGTATAATGATGGTGGAATAGGTTAAAGGCAGCCAATACAAGGACAGGAGATAAAGGGGGAGCTTTTAAAATGTGTTCTTCTTTTGTTTTATGGGTTGTTTTTTTAATTTTCTGAAAAACATTGCAAGTTTGATTCATTCCATTGTTCAGAACATTTATCTCCACATTTGTCAACATGTGCTGTGGCACCCGTGTCTAGCTTGCGGGATTCTTACTTTGTTGGTATTGTGTCTGTATAAAATGACAGTCGGTGCAGGCTGCAGTAGTAAAAACAGAATGTATTTGGGCTGTACCACAGTGATTGACTGCGCTATTATTGGCATGTATACTTGTAATTTGGCATGTCCTCGTGCAATTAGGGTTCCACCGAAAGCCACTGTTTAATTTTCACTATGACCGGCGACATTAGTCATGTAAACACAGCATCACATATAAAACACATAATGAAATAAAGGAACAAGGAGAAAAATGCATTGGTGAAAACCTGGATCATTACAATCATGGCAGAAATTGAGGGCTGGCCTCACCTGAGGTTTTGTATCTGTCTCGTAGGAGTGCTGTTATTTAAAAATGATATAATTTAATTTAAATATTATTCATTTAAACAATTAAATAAATAGTTTTATAAAGTTTTTACTTGAGTGCAGAATGGTCAAGTGTGGGGGGTGTCAACTCTAGGGCCTTTCAAAGGACATTGAGACATTCTGTATGTTATTATGGGCTATATAAGAAATAAATGTTGTTGTTGACGATGAGTTTAAATATTTATTTATTTTATTCCCTACCTTATTCCCTACATTAATTACATATCAGGATCTCTTTTGGCTAGGACAGTGATACTCCCAGGCATGATTTGTTTGCGCAAGTCCAACAGTTGATGGCCAGTTAACATGCCATCATGATGAAATCCTTCTCCAAAATAAGGCTAATTAGGAGGTCACAGTTGAAAGGGCCAAGGTGGGGCTAGCCTACAGGATCTGTAATGAGAGATAAGCTGATAAGCCCACTGACGGAAGTGATGATTCATGGTTGCATCACTTACACAGCTTTTTGCACGTTTTATTTATATGCTCAATCTCAGAAGTGATTTCACGTGGTCCATTGACTCAACATGATATCCCTGATGTACCCACGAGACCTCCAAGGTCAACATGTTGTTCCAGCACAACCCAATAAATGCTCAATCTGATTGTGAACTGGGGAACCTACTTTAATCCAGTGTTAGGTGCTATTCTATCCACAATATGCAAAACGTACAGTTCTTTTCAATCAATGCAAGCCATACCACCATTACCCCCTGCATGGGAAATGGGAAGTTCATGTAAACAAGTTCTCAGGTGGACATTTCAAAATAGGGTCAGTACACAGAAGTGCTATTCAGTATTTGTCATAGTGTATAGTGCATTCGGTATAAGCCATAGTACATAAGACTAGTGTGTATGAAGAATAAACAGTCACTCACTAAGAGACAATAATAACCATTTTAATACTTTACATTTTATTTCATATTTGTTTCTTTTTAATTAACCTAATCAACTTTTTGACAGTAAACCAGGACTTGATGTTCAGAACTGAATTGTGAGAGTCTTGCACAATTTTACTTTAACATTGGACCTTCATGAAACAACGGAATGTTCTCCAGGCTGGCGTTATTAGGCAAAAAAAAAAAATTAGTTAGTACCAATTAAATACAGTGGTTTTCTGTGTTTTTTGGATGAATTATGAATTTGGGCTGAAACAGGTATGTGAACCCTACCTCTCACGCTGTGCTTATCTTTGTGTTTTATGCGACATGATATCTTGAGCTTTTAGTTCCGTTTATCAAGCCATTACTGAGCAATTTCTGTATTATCCTGCTGAAAGAGTCCACTGTGGTGCACGAGGTCTTCGGTCTTCAGCAGTCCTCAGGGAGTAGTTTAAGTAGTATCCACATGAATGCTGGAACCACGTTTCTTAATATGAAGTTGAGCTCATACACATACCCAAACTGTCACAGTCCCCGTTCCCCCCTGACAGGGGGCACGGATGGCAGTGATCAGCATTTGGTGGCCATCTTGCCACTCATCATTGTTGTTCGTCCCTGTGTTGCTACACGCTGTTTACTTATTGTACGACTACTCTCTCTCTCTGAATTACCCTTGCCTGTCTACTGTTTGCCCTTGGTGTTTTCGTTCTCCTGCCCAACTTCTGACACCTCATTTTGTGAAAGTGATTAGTTGTCACATGTGACACACTACAGCACAGCACCCAGTGTACACAGTGAAATGTGGTCTCTACATTTAACCCCTTCCCCAAGGAAGCAGTGGGCAGCCATGAAAGGTGCCTGGTGAGCAGTATGTGTGGACGGTGCTTTGCTCAGTGGCACCTCATTCGAACCGGAAAGCTTCTTCTGAACCCATTGTACTGAATGCCTCTCTTGTACCTCCGCCACTGCAAACGCCAACCAGCATGCTCCACTTCCAACCAGCCATGGTATAGATTGTATCCTCTATCTCTACTCCACAGAGGTCACAGCAGTCTGGCCTGCCCCCACCTCCAAAGCAGTTCCTGGGCTTCACTAATTTCTACAGATGTTTTATCAGGAACTACATCCAAGTGGCCCAGCCCATGACCAACCTGTTATGGCAAACCCTCCTGCCTGTGCTGGAACCCACAGGCCCCCATACTGGTCCACCCTGATCCACAGCTGCCCTTCACAGTGGAAGTGGACGCTCACAACTACAAGAAACTCCAGAAACTCCACCCCTGCTCATTCTTCTCTCATCACCTGGCCCCAGCATTTACATTTACAGCATTTATCAGACGCCCTTATCCAGAGCGATTTACAGTATTTACAGGGACAGTCTCCCTGGAGCAACTTAGGGTTAAGTGTCTTGCTCAGGGACACAATGGTAGTAAGTGGGATTTGAACCCGGGTCTTCTGGTTCACAGGCGAGTGTCTTACCCACTAGGCTACTACCACCTTAGCAGCAGAGAGCTCCTGAGAGCTCCTAGTGCTGGAGTTTGCACTGGATGGAAGGGGCTGAGCGCCAGATGGACCCGCTTCACCCGCTTCCATTTTACACTCTCATTTACATTTTACATTTACAGCATTTATCAGACGCCCTTATCCAGAGCGACTTACAATCATTATTTACAGGGACAGTCTCCCTGGAGCAAGCGGGATTTGAACCCGGGTCTTCTGGTTCATAGTGTTACCCACTAGGCTACTACCACCCATACCGACCAGGCTCACACAACACGAACGTTGACTCCTCTCCTGATGCCACGCCCCCCATGAAAAGACCACTGCCCTGGAGCAGACCAAAACCCAAGAACTGATCCAGAGAACGTTCTGGTGGCTTAGTCTCCCAAGAGATGTGACAGAATACGTGACTGCATGTCCAACCTGCCTGGTTCTTGCTTCTGCCCCACCCTCACCACCCCTGGTTCCACGTCTCTCTGGATTTTGTAACCGGGCTCCCCATCCCCATGGAAACAATGCCATCCTGGTCCGCTTTACAAAGGCAGCCTGCATTGTCACCCTCCCAAGTCTCTCAACCACATTCAAGAGATTGTCTGTGCAAGGCAGAATCCATGTGCTGCCATGCACATCATCATTGCCGAACGGCTCTGATACTCAACCCAGGGACCAGGTGTGGGTCTCCACTCACGACCTGCCCATGCCCTCTGGCGCAAAGAAACTGGGGCCACACTATGTTGGCCCTTCAACGTGGTTTGTCGGGTCAACCCAGTAGCCTGTCACGTGTCCCTCCTCAGAACAACGAGAGTCACCCTCAAACAGACATGGCAAAGGTCAGCGTCCAGTATAAACATCTGGTGGCCATCTTGGAGTTTGCCCACTTATAATTGTGGTTTGTCATGCCCACCATGCTCCACTTCAAACCAGCCACGGTAAAGACTGTATCCTCTACCTCTCCATATGTTGCTACCGCTGCCGTGCAGTCCCCTGCACCCCTCCAAACTCTGCCTCCCAGCACCCATGCTGCTCCAAGCCCAGCTTGTCCAGGTACACCGAACTTTGGTTTCCTTCTCTTCGTGAGACCTCAAGCAAATGGTTGGCTTTTCACGCTTCTTGCCTGGGGGAGGCCGCTTGACAGAGACACAGGCGGAGGACCTCCACCCAAGACAAAAGCACAGAATGCCATGGAGCTGGGACTTCCCATCTTACAACCTTTAGGTGGTTTCAATGTTATGGCTGACTGGTGTTTCCCTAAATATGGCCAAAACTTTAGTCCCATCACTATGTATGTATGACTTTTAACAAAGTCTGATAAGGGCGTGTCTTGGTCTTGTATTTCCCACAAAATAAGTGTTAGAGCTGTAGAGTTGTTTTAACAAAGCCCTGGCATGTGTATTGTATTTGTCATGATTTTTAGTTCTGGCATTGTCCGTAATTTGGATTGGAAGAGAATGTTTGAAGTGTTTGTTCATGTTTCATATGCAGACCAGATATTTTGTTCCCTTTTTCTTCACACAGCTTAGGCACATTGAACAATTTGATCATGTGTGGTGATTAAATGCTTTAAGCAAATCTGTGAACAGATTAAATTGATAGACAAATAAATAGTATACATATAATAAAAAGAAATTGCAACAAATGTTCACCAAATATGCCAAAATAAAAATTTTCAGGCTATGCTTGCACATTATGAAGTCCCAAATAGTGTTTCTCATGTTTAGATTGTTTAAGATATATAGTAAATTGTGTGCAAGTGATTGAGAGGGAAAGAGATATATCGAGATGGAGAACTGCAGTTTAGGGCCGAAAGTGTCATTCAGTACAAACAAAGCTGATCCTGTGACCTGTCTGCTGTGCAGCTTTGGATAAGGAACCATTCCCTTCAATACAGTTTACAATCCAGATTATTTTCTTTTTGGAACTTGCACCTAGAGCCTGGTTGGCCAGGCTGGCACTGCACTCAACAGCAGGATCAGATTTGCGAAATGGATCATGGAGAAGCCAAGAGCCTTAAACTGTTCCTCATGCGGGTGGATTTGACTCAAACCCACAATTCTATGTGTTAAGTCAAGACATGAGACCTGCCTGTAAGGAACTCTGTCCTCAACCTGTCAGGGTAAGGAGGAGGGAGGTCTTCCCAAGGTTCTCTGTCTTTAGGTGTCTGCCACCTATCTATTCAGGCTTAAGTAATTGATTACAATTGATATGGAGTTGGAGTTTGGCATATCTAGAAAAAAAATCTAAAAAATACAATAGGAAGAATTGTAAAAGAAACGCTGCCCAGTGTTGTTTGTGTGTAAGGGGTGAGCTCATTCCTAGTCGGAAAGTGTAGCTGGCGATGAGTGACACTTTTACAGACCTAGTCCTTCCTGGGGCACCAGCTTTTTAAAAGGGTAGTGTGCTTTTTGTCCAGGCTGCTTTTTAAGACTTGTGAGAGTCTCATGTAAATTCCATGTCTGCAGTGACCGTGCTCTGTTGGTCTGAAAGTATTGGACTTCATATTCACTGTTCATTTACATTTTACATATGTCTCATTTTCAGAAGATGCTCAGAGTTAATTGTCTTGCTCAGGGACACAATGGTTTGAACCTGTGACTTTGTGGTTCATAGGTGAGTGTCTAACCCACTAGGCTACTACCATTCTAGTGATGTTCACAGTACTCTAAATTGCTGAAGAGTGTTTATTGTATAAATATTTGTCTTCAAACAACTTTCCTAAGAATGGGAATGGTGAAAGGCATTTTTTTTTAACATTTGACCCATTGACAACTTAAGATGTAGTCAGGATGAAGCATTGATACCCAACAAACAAAGTTGATTTTGGAATTTACATAAAATTGTTAGTTGGAACAACATCCTTTTACAATATTGAATCAAAGGCCCTTTTTCAAAGTACAAAATACATTTACATCAGACTGGTCAAAAATACTGTCCAGACATTTCTAATGCTGTAAACAAGTCTTGAGTTCCAATGGAATACTGTGTCCACTAATGCAAATCTATCGCTTTAAAAGGTTCACTCATTGTTGTGTTTTTTCATGTTTTTAATACATTCAAATACACTTGTGATTTCTATAAAATGTTGATTTCTCAATGTCCTGACCACACTTCAATTTTGAATCAATAATTACGGGTACTGAGCTGCTTCCTGGCACTTTTTAATAGCAGTAACCTGTTAAAATTCTCCCCATTTTCCCCAAAAGGAAAACAATGAATCCGCATTACTCTTTTTGCCAGTTCAGGTGTTGAAATTGCCCACCCCCCCACATCTCCTTATTCTGCGTGAACTATGCTGTGTAGCTTTTAACCCCTGTGGAGTCGGTGGAAAGATAATTGTGTACATGTGCCTGGGCGTAGAGCTTCAACCTGATGAGCCAGACCCATGTCATAAATTTCACTTTGGTCTAGTTTCCAAGGTTCTTTTTTCCTCTAGCCTGAGTGGTGGTGCTTGAATGGTGTTTGCTTTTTCAGGGGGAGGAGAAAAGACTTATTTTCTGGTGGGTGTGGGGGAGATCTGCTTCGTACTTTTGCTTTGGTTCTCAAAGGTTGTCGTTGTCATCGCTTAGCTGGATTTGCGCCCTAATGAGCATCCTATCCGGGTTGCTGCACGTTTACCTATTCATGCACATTTACTACTGCTAATGGGGTTTTTACTGCATGCCCTGCTTTAAAGGATTGCAAAAAAACTCCGTTCAGCCTTCAGCGGCTCCATAGCATTTGGCATTGTAAACTAAATGCTAATGAAATATAGGCTTCAGCTACCATGTGTTTCTTGGTTCCACCAGGACCATTTACATCTTGACTGAGCTCTATGACTAGGGCAGAGTGTCTGCTGTGACCTGAGACTGTTTGTAAGCCTGCAGTGCCCCTCTGAGGCCACATAATTTATTGCTGTATTTATATACATGGTTAGAGACCTTATTTCCTAGCTCCAATATTTTGCTTTTGAGGCATATGTTTTGAGGAGAATAAAATAAAAATAAAAAACAGTAGCTGACTGAATGCCAAATGTTACTCTGCTACCAATGTCAGTATCACAGGCAGCATGAAGTTGCACCATTGCCTATAAAACTCTGATTGGTGGTCTGGGGGGTCATTATTGTGTGCGCCCCATGAACATGTATTAGAATAAATAAGGATTAATGAATAGACGGTCATTTTTTTTTATAGAGGTCAATTAAAGTTGACGGTGTATTTAAATCTAAATTAATTTGTGCAGTATGTTGACCGTTTCTTTGTACTTTCAATTAGATTACAGTTTTGAAATTGGGAAAATTTCATTTGTGGTCTTCAGATAGAGACTGACACCCTGGACCCCCTGGACGAAAATGAAACTGGCCACACTGCCTCACTAGAAGAGGAAGAAGAGGAAGCTGTGGCCATCAAACCCATCCCACCAGGCTCAGGAGGTTCTGGGGTGTCTATGGGTCCTGACACCCAAAAAGGTCTGTATCAAATCACAACACCCTCCATGACTGTGCAAAATCCCCCACATCAGTAGTTTTTCGTTTTCACAGTGCTACCGTTTCATTTAACTGAGCACAATTGGTTAAATGTGTTTCAATCATTCTTAACAATTCTGACTCGTTGGCTAATTAGCTTCACCATCACCTCTCACTGTTCCTTCTCAATCATTGTCCATTCTGTTCTGTGTCTTAACACCTAATCTTGTCTCTAACAAGAGGAGGAGCTTCGTCTGACGCCCACTGTCATGCTTCATATCTCTGGAGGTTCTGGGGGTTCCGGGGGATCAGGGGAGGTTTCTGGAACTTCAGGAGGATCTGGGACTTCTATAGATTTAATTTCTTCAGCGTCAGGTGACTTCAGTTCTGAGATTTCAGGGTTTACTGTTGAACTTGGTTCTGGGGTTTCTGGTGACTTTGCTTCAGGAATCAGTTGTGGGGTCTCTGGTGACATTGACTCTGGCATTTATGGAACTTCTGGCGACCTTGGATCTGGAGTTTTTGGGGATTCTGTTGAACAGGGTTCTGCAGCTTCTGGTGAACTTGGCTCCGGACCTTCTGGTGACATTGGATCAGAAGTTTCTGGTGCTTCTGGTGACATTGTTTCTAGTGTTTCTGGGATTTCTGGTGACTTTGGTTCTGGTGTTTCTGGTGACCCTTCTTCTGGAGTATATGGTGACCATGTTTCTGGAATATCTGGTGACCTTGCTTCTGGAGTGTCTGGCGACCTCGCTTCCGGAGTGTCTGGCGACCTTGCTTCTGGAACGTCTGAATCCCCTGCTCTCCATGATTTGAGAACCTCAGGTGACTTCAGTTCAGGCCCGTCTGGAGCTTCTGGTGACCTTGTTTCCGGAACGTCTGGGGATTCAGGAATTTCAGAGATAGTTTTGGTTCCTGATGAAGGTCAGTACCAACTGCAGTGGCTAATATTTCTATAATGTCATTAAAAGGTTTAGTATATTGTTAGTTGAAAAGGGCTGATTCACGTATGGCCTTGAAAACTTTAATACTTTATATAAACTCGTAACAGTTCAGTCGTGGTTAAATTCATGCTTTCCATTATCACATCATTGAGGGGCCTAATTTCTACCTTACTACTTCACCTGGTCATTTAACAAGAGGAGGAGCTGCCCCCGAAGTATAAAGTACCTGAGGAGGCCTCTGGGTCTTCTGGGGAGATTTGGGATTCTGGGGAATCTGGGCAACCAAGGGAGTCTGGGGAGTCTGTGGAACCAATGGAGCCTGGGTTTTCTGGTGAACCCGGAGAACCTAGGATACCCATTAAGCCTTGGGAACCTGAGCAACCAGAGGAACCTGAGGAACCTGAAATTGTATTTTTCCCTACTTTAGGGGAAGGTCAGTACCTGAACAGATTCAATTTACTGGCAAATGTTTACGATATTTACAATGTGTTTGTATTTCCTGACAGAATAGAATTGAATAGAACAGAATAAAATAGACAATCTGTGTTGTTGAATTTTCTATCAAACAATTTAAGACCTAAGATAAGAACAGATTAACATTTTGTGTCATGCGTTGATACCAGCCTGGTTTATGTATATCCTATGATACATGATTGGCACCCATCTTAATTCTAACTGTCCCATTTAACTGTCTAACACTGGTTAAATGTGTCATTTGACTCATTGTCATCACCTCTTCCATTGTCTAGCTATATTTTAATATGTCTGTCTCTTAACACCTAATTGTCTGTAACAAGAGGACGATTTGCTTCCAACAACCCAGACCACACCCCAGGAGGGTGTTGGGTCAGAGGAATCAGGGTTCCCTGAGGTGGAAATTCTCATCCCAGGTTAGTAACAAGCACATGTCTGTAAAACACTGCTGATCCCTGGACTGCTTCATTATGGCCACAACGAGTCTGCGTGCAGGGTGGTAGTAGCCTAGTGGGTAACACACTCGCCTATGAACCAGAAGACCCGGGTTCGAATCCCACTTACTGCCATTGTGTCCCTGAGCAAGACACTTAACCCTAAGTTGCTCCAGGGAGACTGTCCCTGTAACTATTGATTGTAAGTCGCTCTGGATAAGGGCATCTGATAAATGCTGTAAATGTAAATGTAAATGCAGTAGCAATACGTGATGAACATGTCATTATTTATGTCATATCACACAAGGAAATTTGTTTATATCACACAATTTTTTTTGTTTGTTCTGACACTTTTGCTGAAGGCATGCCAACCTGCCTGTTATGCATATGCCTGGGTTCGTCTGTTTACTGTGACGACGTGAAACTGGAGAGTGTGCCACCCCTCCCCAAAGAGACCACTCACTTCTATGCTCGCTACAACAAGATCACTAAGATCAACAAGTCCGACTTTGCTCAGATGAGTATGTGAAAGGGATGCAATCAATTAAATTCATTCACATTTTCATAATAAGAAATCAAATAATTTGATGTTATAGGTTTCTAATCTCTAGTTTCTGTTGCATTTTCTAACCCTTCAAGATAAGCTGAAGAGAATCGACCTGACGAGTAATGATATCTCACGGATTGACGACAATGCTTTATTTGGCCTCCCTGCCCTTGAGGAATTAATTATTCGGGTAAACCGTGTGACCTTCCTACCTGCTCTGCCCCCTACAATGACCCTGATTGATGCCAGTCACAACAGACTAGGTAGCTCCGGTATCCAGAAAGAAGCTTTCAAGGTGAGATCCACGCGTTGGAGTCAGTAGGAAATGCAACGGTTAACGTATGGTTGGTGACGACACTGTCCCCTTGTTTACAGGATATGGCAGGCCTTCTGTATCTGTACCTGACGGACAACAACATTGACTATATACCCGTGCCATTGCCAGACAGTCTGCGTTCGTTGCACCTACAGGTACCTGCACTCCTACCTCAAATCTGCCACCTCATGGCCAATGTATGAAACTGCACCAGAGCCTCAACCTCTCTGCTTCAGCCTCTATGTAAATACAATTTTACGATAATCTTTTTTTTTTCCTGTTCTCCCCATAGAATAACAATGTCCAGATGATGCACGAAGACACATTCTGCAATCTGAAAGACTTTAACTACATCCGCAATGCTCTGGAGGACATTCGCCTTGATGGCAATCCCATTAACCTCAGCAAAACCCCACAAGCCTACGTGTGTCTGCCTCGTATCCCTATTGGTGCTCTTTTTTAAATGTGGACAAACAGAAACACACACAGACACTTATGGTTAAGTCCCTACCACATGACATCATTTTTGACACACACAAATGTTGTTTTATATTGGCCAGTTGACTGGAATCCTGCAACGATTAAGTTGCATGAACAAAACGACAAAACCTGTTTAGGTGTCTAAAAAACACAAACACACACACACAGACACACACACAAAGAAACACCCATTCACAGGTACATTGGCAAACAGACCAAAAAAAGAGAGAAAAAGCAACAAAACTCAACAACTTTCTTAATTAAAAAAGTTTAAAGATTCAAAAGTTTTTTAATTTTTTTATTTCTGTTCAGGACTGATTAAATTGTATGAATATTAATGCTTTTTTTTATTAATGTTCTGTAAAAACATATAAATATATTGAATTATTATTAATTCTAACACATTGATTTTTTTAAATAGTATAAGGTAACTGAAGCTGGAGCTCACTGACTCAATGAAGGGAATCTGATGCAATAAAATAAGCATTTAACAAAAGCACCTGTTGTAAAGTCTGTACTATAATATAAATATATATATTCTGAGCCCAATTTTTACCAAACTGCAGGATTTGGTCTATTTCACAGGTGATTGTTAACTGTGTGCAATAGCCTTGAATGAATATTTCATATGACTTAGGGAAAGGGGGGTGTGGTTGGGGTGTGCCATTGTGTGCTTTGTATGGAACTACCACCGCAACTGAATAAAGTTCTTTTGGTGACCTCTCCTAAACAGGGGGCGGCTCAATGTTTTTATTATTATCATCATCATTTGTGTTTTTCAAGAAAATGGAGGACACTGCAGAGCTGCAGGGGGGTGAAATTGACTTCAGGTTATGGGAAAGAGTAATGGAAGCCAGGTTATGGAAAGAGGTGATGGAGAAGTATATTTTCATGCCAGGAAAGAACACCACAGATGCAATGTTTGCTGATGGTGGAAGAGTACAGAGAAGGTCAGAAGGAGCTACACTCTGTCTTTGAGGTCTTGGATGAAAGCATATGACAGGGTGCTTAGAGAGGTGCGGTGGTTTTGTATAAGGAAGTCAGGGCTGGCAGAGAAGTACGTAAATGTGGTGCAGGACATGTGTGAGGGCAGTGTGACAGTGGTGAGGTAGAAGTGACAGATGTGTTCAAGGTGGAGGCTGGTCTACACCACTGTTTCCCCATCCGTGGTCCTGGAGGAACTTCTGCCAAATAGTCTTCACTCCTGCCCTTGTGTTGTGTTACACAACATATTCCAGTCATAGTGATGAACATGTCATTATTTATGTCATATCACACAAGGAAACTGATGGTAATGGAAAATACAGAGTTTAATAACCTGGAGGTGGAGGCTCCAGGTTATTAAAAACTTCCTGGCAGATGTTCCACCAGGACCAGGTTTGGGGAAACTCTGGTCTCCACCCAGGATCAGCTCTGAGATCGTTCTTGTTTGCACTGGACAGGAGTCCCGATGGACGATGATGTTTGCTGATGACATTGTGCACTGCAGGTAGAGAAGTGTGCAGGTGGAGAAATGCTCCAGAGATTAGAGGAATGAAGGTCAGAAAAGATAAAACAGAATACGTGGTGACGTGGATTATCAATAACATCATTTGGTTAAATTTATATTTCTCCCACAAACTAAAAAGAGGCCAAGTGCATCATATATTTCACAAACAGTTTAGGTTGAAGGAGACAGATTGTCTAGACAGATAGAAGTGCTATTCTACCAATAGCACTTCAGTCACATTGACTTTTCAGAAATTTTCAATGAGTTTTTCAAATAAGTCCAGGAACTTCTGTCTTCTCTCCATTTGTGAGGGTTCCAGAACCACCTCTCTCTTTTTCTCTTTCATTACTGATTGCTTGTCTGCCCCATCGAGGCTGTCTGTTCCTAATCCCATGTCCCTGTGCAGGGCTTCTCTCTGTCGCAGCATGATGGCTCTGTCTTTCTCCAACTGGGCCCGGTCTCGATCCACGGCGGCCCGTTCTCTCTCCACAGACGCTTTCTCTCTCTCTAGGGCTGCCCTGTCCCTGTCGAGAGCAGCCAGTTCCCTCTGGAGCGCCGCTCTCTCTCGGTCCAGCACCATCCTCTCGCGCTCCAGTAGCCCCTTTTCGCTCTCCACGGCAGCTCGGTCGCTATCCAGCTGGGCCCTCTCCTGTTCCATCTCCTCCTGGTCACACTGCCTCTCCAGCCCATTCCACTCGTCCGCCTGCGCCAAGTCCTCCACGTTCACCACCAGCTCGATTTCGCTGCCGTCTGACACAATTGCACGTTTCCTAGGTTTAGGATGATGTGGGAAGTCTTCATTATTTATTGCAACTGATGAAATGGAGACCACTGGGGCACTCCCCTCCAGTCGGCCCTCCATGGCGTCATCCATGAGTTTGAACCAAGGCCAGTTTTCCGGTTTGACAGCAATGCCAGGCAGAGGATACTTAAGCTCCTGTACATGGGCATACACAACAAGCAGAAATGTATTCTATGAAATTAATATTTAGATAAAATAGAACAATCCTACAATAAATAGCATTTTACCTTGTATTTCTTTTTAAGGTTTTCCCATTTCTTATTTGCCTGAGCAGTTGACATTTTCCCATGGAGACCAGTTTCTTTCAAAATAGCTCTGAGATAGACGCAAAAAAAAAAAAAAAAAAAGTTATTACAATGGGACATATGGTAGAAGCCTAGTGTGTACCAGGGTGGTAGTAGCCTAGTGGGTAACACACTCGCCTATGAACCAGAAGACCCAGGTTCAAATCCCACTTACTACCATTGTGTCCCTGAGCAAGACAATTAAGTTGCTCCGGGGGGACTGTCCCTGTAACTACTGATTGTAAGTCGCTCTGGATAAGGGCATCTGATAAATGCTGTAAATGTATTGGCAAGGATCTCACAATACATCACAATATGCATCACAATATATCGTGATACTGTACATATTTCTATATTCTACAGTCCATGTTGTGATCGGTCTGTCATGTTGTGCGATTTCACTCTGCCTGAAAAGCCGTGATTCGAAGTACCCAGCTGTACAGCGCCATCTACAGGAGGGGAGGTTGTGGTCGCACGCTGATTCTCATCCATGCTGACGCTCGACAGCACCACCCGGCGGACTAAATTTGTTTACAAAAATATCAATATTTGATGTCCCTGCATCCATACAATATCACCACGTAAAATATCGCGATATATTGCTGTAACACAGTTTGTCTTTCTACATAACATTTGTTCATGCTGGTCTTAAAGGAAAGCGTTATTATAAGTACGAGACCAAATGATAGAGGAATAGACCAGTTTGCCACAGAGGCTCATTGCTGAGTTCTGAACCGTTTTTACAGTGTGGTAGGGGGGCATAATCCTGTTGAAACCTATTGGCTGACCAGGCAACACGGGTCAGCCTGCAGTCCCACACGCCTTGACCACCCATGACCACTGCAGACCAGGAACGTTTCTCAAGAAAGGATCTAAAAAAAAAACAAAAAAAAAAAACAGAATATACATATAGTGGCACGGGTACCTCCAGGCAAGTTTGGACGAGTTTCTCCTCCCGGTAAAGAGAGAACAGTTTGTTGCCCTCCACTTTATGAACTTGGTCGTCTCTTCGTCGGTCACTGTGCAAGACAATTGAAATGGGAAATTGAGTTGAATGACTGTAATCTATAATCGCTTAACAGTTAACTTAGTGACTGCACTTACATTTACAAGTACATTCCGACGCGTGGGGGACATTTTGCGGCGTGGCGGGCGCAGTGTACATAGTGTGGTCCATTATCTGGCCGCCTACGGACGCGAAGGGTCCTACCAAGGACACTTTACGAACCCCCGGGCTACGCGAGGAAGGCGGACGGCCGCTCACTTCCGCCTTTCGTAGTGCCCACTTCGCGCCGACGACGCAGAGGCGAGTTCTACTTCCGGTTCATGAAGGGAAATTAAAAGTACACCTCCTGCTCCTACGAGCTCGCAACGCCACATTCTGGCGCCTCCCTTGGAAGTTTTGTTCCGGAGGGGGGGACGCAGAGTTCGGAAACGAAAGGTTGATTAAACGGCGAGCGCGTTGTCGGCCGGCTTCGGTGACGTCACTGCGCGCCGAAGGCGGAAGGTTCGAACCGCGACGAGCCTGCGAGGTCTTCGTCGGCGAAGCTCATGGGTTCGTGTTGCTGTCACTGTGTGGCAGGATGAGCTCCTTCGCTGGCCGCATGAAGGAATACCCCACAGTATCTCTGGACCGTTTCGACAGGGAGAACCTGCACGCCAGGGCATATTTCCTCTCCCACTGTCACAAAGGTAACCCTTCTTTCTTTTTACTACGTTATTACAAAATGTGGTGAAAATATTTTCTATGTTGGTTCGTCTTCTGTTCTGCTGTTTTACTTGTTTTCTTCATAGATCACATGAAAGGGCTGAAGGGGCCCTTATTAAAACGAAAACTCAAGTTCAGGTATTATTATTATTATTATTATTATTATCGTTGTCATCACAGTTATTATTAATATTAGTGGTAGTAGAAGGAAAATGAAAGTGAAGTGATTGTCACACGTGATACACAGCACGCAGTGCACACAGTGAAATTTGTCCTCAGCATTTAACCCATCACCCTGAGTGAGCAGTGGGCAGCCATGACAGGCGCCCGGGGAGCAGTGTGTGGGGACGGTGCTTTGCTCAGTGGCACCTCAGTGGTACCTTGGCAGATCGGGATTCGAACCAGCAACCTTCTGATTACAGGGCCGCACAACACTACACAACACTGTAGTGTTGTGTATGTATATAATTTTTCCTGCATCTCCAGTAACTGAAGTTCTTTTATCTCGTCTGCCTCAGTTTAACAGTGAAGTTGTACTGCTCCTTTGTCACCAAGGAACTGTTGCTCAGCAACCCGAAATATAGCTTTTGGGAGGAGCACATTGTAAGTATCCGCCACGCCCCTCTTCCACACCAGACCCCACATTCTGGACACAGCTGACACTGTTCATCTTTCTTTTCAAAGACTGCCCTTGAGCTGGATAGTCCAACTGGCATATCACTGATTGATGAAAAAACAGGAGAGGTGAGGTGTGTGTGTGTGTGTGTAACACATGTACTGTGTGTGTGTAACACATGTACTGTGTGTGTGTAACACACGTACTGTGCGTGTGCGCGTGTAACACACGTACTGTGTCTCTCTATCCTCAGTCAGAAGATGTTGTTGTTACTCTGCTTCCAGCAGGCCATTGTCCAGGATCAGTCATGTAAGTCGATTTTTTTAAATACTTATAATCAATGAATCATTCAGACATTTATTTGTGGTGGTGTTTGTTGCACTTCTTGCACTAATTTGTCATGTCATGTCTTTTCTATTCTTGATTGCTTCTCAAGTACTCATTGGCTGTGTGCTTGTAACAATAAATCTCTTGAATGTGACCACTTGCTTTTTGGACGGTAGGTTCCTGTTTGAGGGCAGTCAGGGAACGGTCCTTTACACCGGGGACTTCAGACTGGCCATTGGAGATGTAGCCAGGATGGAGTTTCTGCACTCGGGCAATAGGTAATGTCTTTCACATCCACGTGTGAGGTTTCTACTGGATTATTCTCCATTTTTTTCATTTCTGGTTGTATTTTCTCACCAGAAGAGACCCAAAGGAGTGATGTGAGGGCAGGGCAGCTTCTCTGGTTTCAGGTTATAAGTTAACTGGTTTCTGTCTGGAGTGAGCGGATTGATGTGATGTAAAAAACTGTTCCCAAGGGAGCTCTAGTCACTTACCTGGAGGTTTTTATTACACCAAACGCATTTATTGCAAAGTGTAATGTAAAGTCTGCCTGTTGCATTTGCTGATTGCCTACTAATTCAGTTTATGTACTGTGGTGGTGGTGCAGATGTTATTATTCTCTCATTTGAACCATGAACCCTTTTTTGGGCGGGGTAGAATAGTGTCTACAATTTGTGTGTGTGTGTGTGTGTGTGTGTGTGTGTGTGTGTGTGCATGTTTCTGTGACTGCCTGACCAATGCACAACCGTCATCCCAACGTTGCTGTAATTTAATGCTGTTTTTGCTGTATTAATGGACTTTGCATGCATTTCAAAATAGATAAATGTCAAACTGAGCGCTTTTATACCAGTGAGGCTGGAAGTTCCTTCAAACTTTCAGTGACACAGTGGCTGCAGTCGTACGGCTATGCAGTTTCATGTAAGAGGATGGGACTCAATCACCAAATCCAGCAATATAACAGATCTATATGTTGCCTACAATAACAAATGAAAAAACAGTGAGTCTCGTAATGATTATCATATGCTACTCCGTAATGACCTACTGTACGGTACTGTTACCATACTGTTGCAAACATCAAATTAAACTGGTCCTTGGATTCTTCTTCTCATTTTTTTTAAATGTTCATTTCCAGGCGATGCTGCAAGTTTAAATATATTGTTCTTTTAGGGTAAAAGACATACAGAGTGTTTATTTAGACACAACTTTCTTTGATCCAAGATACTATCAGATTCCAAGCAGAGTGAGTATCACTCCTTTTTTCAGTGACAGTATTCATTTAAGGACTTCTTCCATGTGATGTGAGATACTCTTCGTTCCCCTCCCAGGAAGCCTGTCTGAAGGGGATCAAAGAGCTGGTGGAGGACTGGATCTGCCACAGTCCCAACCACGTGGTCTGGCTCAACTGCAAGGCTGCATACGGATATGAGTACCTCTTCACCAACCTGAGTCAGGAGTTTGGCTGTCAGGTCATCATTTTCCTTTACAGAATTTGGCAAAGAGCGACTTATATAACTGCTTTAAAATAACCATCATTGAAATCCTTCATTTGTTCACTAAGGATCGATCTGTAAATATCATTTAGTGACTCATCTGTTCTACAATCTAGTGGAAGTTCATTCCACCACCTAGGAGCCAAGACCGATGGCTTCACTTCAAATTTTTTTCTCTCACAGATTCATGTCAACAGCCTTCAGATGTTCCAGAAGATGCCGGAGATCTTGAGTCACATGACCATGGACCGAGCCACACAGATACATGCTTGCAGGCATCCTAAGGTAACATAGGCCACATTGACGATGCTTTGTGGGGGAAATGCCTCTGACTCGCCAATGGATTGCTGATCACATTGGGGCATTTTCACAGACAAGATGTACAATAGAGTTTGTACTGTTGGTGGTTTGGGGGGATATGTCATTATTGTGCACAGAATGTTGCAGTGTCATTTCAGGAGGCACCTCTGCTGATGATTAAGTGGCTGCTTTGTTTGTCAGGATGAGGAGATGTTTAGGGCCAACCGGCTGCCCTGTGGCTGCTTAGCCAAAGATGGGACGCCTCTCAAAATAATCAGCATCAAACCCTCCACCATGTGGTTCGGGGAGCGGACCAGGAAGACCAGTGTCATCGTCAGGTGACCTTCATGACTATTCTTATGCTTGGTCATCACCTTTTGTTGCTTGAATGTGGTATTAGTCCTTGAGGAACCCAGAGTATTTAAGTGGTGAGCGTTGGTAAAACATTTTTCTTTTTGTTCTTTTCATTTCCATTTTCATCATGTGCCACTGGGTAGAATGGGAGGGAGTTCATACCGAGCCTGCTTCTCCTTCCACTCATCCTACTCTGAGGTGAGCAAAATCCACTAGAATGTCAATGCTCCTCATGCTGAAAACACCCTGTAGCTCAGAAAATCAAAAGTTGGTTCCACTCCCTCACTCGTTTTTTAGATTCTCTTAGTTCGCACACACCATTCACTCACACACATCTATGGCCAATTTACAGTCACCAGTGAACTTGGGTATTTTGTTGCATCACAACCCTACATCACTAATCCAGTGGTCCGATTGACATTACATATTTCAGCCAATGGTAGTTGAGAACAAGGTTGTTATATAATCTCAATTTTACCTCACTCTGCACTTATATTCTTTTAAAATAGATCAAAGACTTCCTGACATACATCTGCCCTGTGAACATCTATCCAAATGTAGTCCCTCTGTGCCGCACTATGGAGGAAGTTGCAGAGCTGTAAGCAAATCCCTTCAGATTGCAGTACTGCACTACACACCATCACTTATAAAAGCTCACACCTCCGTTCTCTTACTCTCGGCCCAGACTGAAACCAATGTGCAGGGAACATTGTGGGAGGGCTGAGATTGTCTACAAGCCACTGGGCGTCTTAAAAAGGACCAGAGAAAACTGCTGCAGAGGTATGCAAACTGCTGGTTAAATCCTGTTAGCCCTCACACACATCCACAAACATGCACACACTCAAGCATTGGATAAATTGTCACAAAATGATAAGTAAAAATATCTATTTATTGCAGAATCATATCATATCATCTCTCTTAAAGTGAAGTGATTGTCACATGTGACACACAGCAGCACAGCACACGGTGCACACAGTGAAATTTGTCCTCTGCATTTAACCCATCACCCTGAGTGAACAGTGGGCAGCCATGACAGGTGCCCAGGGAGCAGTGTGTGGGGATGGTGCTTTGCTCAGTGGCACCTTGGCGGATCGGGATTCGAATGGGGCCACTTCCATAACCGCTAGGCCACCACTGCCCCATAAGTTCTTATCGCAAGCCCTGCTTTTTTGGTTTTTGTTGGTCTTAGTTGTCCCCTAATACTGTATCCGAAGTCTCTTTCCGAATTACAACCTCTTTTATCCAGTCCCACAATGAGATTTCCTCAGAACTCGCGTTTCGGTGCCTGTAGCTTTAAATTATAATGAGGAGGAACGAGGCGGGACGAGGAGGAAAGCGGCCTATAGAAGTTGAGGGGGCATTTTGCTATGTTATCGGCACTTCCTGGTTGGCGCAAACAGGCACTTATCGAGTTGTCTGCATTTTTCCAGAAAAATCTTTTATTATTGTCTTGTGTAAAAATATATATATATATACATTTGTGCTCATTTGTATGTCCAATCACCGAGCAACTGCAATTTTTGGCACATTTTCAAGCCATGACGGTTGGTAGAGTTCCTTTTTAGGGGTGCAAATTCCAGATCCGACCGTCTGAGCTGCCGCTCTCTGTACGGCAAAGCAGAATGACCAAAGCACTCTTTACACCTATCACCAATGTTCATCAACTGATGTGGCATATTTTTTTTCTCCCCTAACACATTCCATATCAGTATGGTTATTTTAAATGTTTTTCCCCTATTGAGATCTGATGTACTTTCACCGTGTTCCTTTATTTTTTTGTAGCAGTGTATTTAAACATGAAAATAAAATAAAACATGTTTTTTAAGTTTCACCTAATAGAAATTGGGTGCTTTGAGTGACATGAATCTTCTCCTGATCGCTCTCCATTATTTCTGCCCTTCAGTATCAGACACTGATGATGAGGAGCTGTTTGAGGAGTTGGCCATGGTACCCCGGAGAAAGAAGGTCATCGTGGCTGAGGAGGCAAATGCTCAAGGCCCCGATAAACCGCAGCAAATATCATCTGAAACCCTGGCAGACTACCTGCCAGAGCCCCGCCCCTCCGTGCATTCAGCCAATTACCTGGACTGTACAGAATCTAACGATGATGAGGATGACGGGGAGCAAGAGCCGACAGAAACACTACCAGACGACCAGACCAAAAAAACCTCTGATGTGCAAGAGTTTCACCCTCCCCAGCCATCTGGCGTAGCCTCAGCTGGAACACTTTCACACCCTCCTCTCTGGGACACGTTCTTCACGCCGGGTTCTCTTCCAACAGACGAGAGTTCCGAACCTGAGAACAGCCAGAACAGTCTGGCACGATCCAGCGTATGCACCTGCTCCCGCTCACCAGAACTGTTCACAGACGAGGCTGACGAATGCGATTCGCTGCGTCTGTCGTCTTCTCAGTCCACCCATATCTCTGAAGCGGAGGTAGAGCTCTTCAGTGAAGCGGACACGGTCCTCCTCCACCCAGACAGCAGGGCAGGTCAACTGGGCATCCAGACAAACCCAGAGTCTCTTGGTGGGACCAGTGAGACTGAAAACATGTTGCATGAATCTCAGGCAGGCCAGGGGAATGTTCCGGACTCTCAGGAGTCGTCAGACTTTGAGCTCCCGCCCACGCCTGGTTCTAAACCACCCAACCCAGAAGAACTGAAGGAGCTGTATATAAAACTGGCAGCTGGGGAGGATCTGTTCCTCAGACAGGGGTCAGGGGTCAGTTTGACATCATTATGATGATGGATCCAGCAGATTTGATATGCTTTTTGAGATGCATAATTATGTAAATTTCACAGAGTGCCAACTATTAACTTTGAATAACTTGACTAATCAAGACAGCATATGTCAGTCAAAAGCTCTACCTCCCTGGCTTGTTTTTTTGTCTCACGGTGTGTGCCTTAGTGTGGATATTACACTTGTTTCTATATGGAACAGCATATATTGAAAGCTATGATGGGAAACCACTGTTGAATAAACATTTAATATGCAAAGATGCTGATTATAAACCAAATAATTTAATTCAGTACAAGTACCTTTTTATCCGTATGTTTTTTCTTGTTTCTCCAAAACATGCACCTGTTAGCGCAACTGCACCAGAAAATGAACTCTCACATGCAAGTAGAGATGAACATCAGCCAGCACACGTGCAACTCCACACGAGTGCAAAGCAAACCACAGCAGGCATAGACGGTTGAGAAATGAGGAGAGTTTCCATTTCACATATATACAGCTTTTATTCTGGAAGGATCAAGTAACAGACACAAAGCCAACATCTGTATATTGATTAATCACGATTACTGCAGGGTTTCAGCAAGACGTCAGATGGAGTGAAAGGCTCCATCTCTCCATGGAAACCAGTGGGAATCAGGATGCTGCTGCTATGGTAACAGCCTCTGATCGTCCACTGTGCTGCTCCGTACAGGTGACGTGGAGTGAGCCATCCCTATGGAACACACACACACACACACCCATGCGCTATGAAAACCCAAAGCCAAGGTATATTTCAGTAGGTAAATAACTGATCTGACATCAGCCTTGGAGAAAAAAAAAAAAAAAAGGGCAGACCTTTTCATGGTGATCACAGTATCAAGATCATGATTCTTCTCTTTGGGTTCCAGATCTCCCAGAATTATCTATAAATAAATAAAAAAAGACATTGATGCGCCACACTCTGTTTAGCTCTATCAATTAACACACGCAAATGACGACAGCAAACAGCGGCCAGACACCCACATCCGGCATGCATGGTGAGAGCATGCGTGGTGCCTACCTGCGCCAGGCATTGCTGTGCCTGGTACAGTTCCAGACAGATGGAGGCCAGGCTGCCCGGTCCATGTAAGGTGTGTTGCCGACGCGCAGGGAGCGGAGTACCAGAGGGGAATAAAACAGTGAACACGTCCAGTCCGGAGTCATCCACCTCCTACACAAGAGGATGCAAAAAGAAAACAAGGTGTTGGTGCTCGTGCAACTCTCCACTAGTCATTATGCTGAACCGGCCAGGAGTGCCTGTTAAATTTAGCTAATTTGAAACATCCTTATGAGCAGGACTATATTCATGATTATTCTGGAGCAAGCAACCATTATACTGACACATGACTCCTACAACTTCACTGAAAAACCTTAAACACAAAAAATCATACAAACAATAATATTGTCAAAATTAATTAGAATCATTCTGTAGCACAAAGGGCTAATTTTCTTGCATAATTAAAAGCTATTTGCATACGAGTCAGTTGCTTTTCCTGGGAGTTAAAAAAAATTCCAAAACCAAATTTCCCACTCATTTAAATGTGACATTTCTAATATTGAGACATAACTCTAGTCAGAATAACTGAACATCTTGTATCATATTTCTTGGGTCCTACTGAATCCAATTACCAGAAGGCTATTATCACATATCAACCACGTAATATGTTTCTTTAAATATCAGTTTATTAGATACCTGTATCTTTGATAGGAGAAACTAATTATCCACACCAAGCATCCTCTAATTTGATAGATGAATACTTCATTAATACATTTTATACTTAAAGAGACACGTATTAAAGGCATACAGTACAGGCCAAAAGTTTGGACCGACCTTCTCATTCAATGTGTTTTCTTTATTTTCATGACCATTTACGTTGGTAGATTCTCACTGAAGGCATGAAAACTATGAATGAACACATGTGGAGTTATGTACTTAACAAAAAAGAGGTGAAATAACTGAAAACATGTTTTATATTCTAGTTTCTTCAAAATAGCCGCCCTTTGCTCTGATTTCTGCTTTCCACACTCTGAAGCTGCTTGGTGTAGCACACATCCCAATGTACCTTGACCAGGATGTCCTTGGCACAGCAGTCAACAGTTACAGAGTCCTCTCCAAGTGCCAGGTCCTCCCTGCCCACCAGGATGCCAGCCTGCATGGCAGCACCCACTGGAATGACCTCATCCGGAGGAATGGAGCTGTGAAGTTCTACATCAGGAAACAGATCCTGGATCATCTGTTGGAGCCGGGGAATTCGGGCTGAACCTCCACATAGGACCACCTGAAGGGCAGAGCAAACAGAGAAAGAAATGTGCGTGTTGCGGATACAGAAATCAAACTCTTGTACTCTTTCTGAAAACCAACACTTCTACTTACCTTGCTGATGTCACTTGTTGACAGACTGACTTCTTCTAGGAGTGCTCTGATTGGCTGAATACTTTTATTAAAAAGTGAAGAGCATATAAGCTCAAACCGGGCTCTGTGGACAAAGGAACAATGACCTTTAACTGCAGATTCAACTTCAGATTCAAGGTCGTGCTTTATAAAATGCCAGAGAGAGTTCCCACCGTGACACATTGCACTCAAAATCCATCCCATCATACAAGGAATCCACAAAGCAGTTGGCACTTCCCAGCGTGGAGAGCGTGTGTTTAGCTACGTCGGCACTGTTCATCAACTTCAACATTGCTCTGGGGTTGCCAGTAACATCTTGCTTGAAAGACCTGGCAACATACACACATCAAAGGTTATTAGAAGGATCTTATTTAGTCATTCAAGCAGAATTCTTCAGCTTTACAAAACAAATGCAGTAAGCAATAAATGTCACTGGACCAAATCTGAACCATTTTTATATTTTATAATACTCATGGAAACTTTGAGGTCACAGAGAAAAATTAACACTTTAATGATTGGTCTAATAAAGGCAGAAAAATATACTTGCTGTTAACTATGTACGTATAGCCGCTGCTTGTGTCCTGCATTTGTTGAGTCAGTTTTGGTGCATGGATGCAATCATTTTTTAGGGGCAGTGTTGCAAGATCAGCACTCAACAGATGACAATTTTCAGATACAGGTATTCATTCATTTGGTTTGCGGCCTCAACACTGGTAAGGTGGTAAGGAGTACACACTACAGATTACGACACACAGTAACCCAAATAGATCAGCACAAACATTAACAAAGCAACTGTGTACGTATACTCATACATAGCTCACAGCAAGTATATTTCTGGCTTTAGCGAAGCTACGCGTTGAACATAAATGTAAAATATTCCCTCATTACCAAAATCAAAACTGAAGGAATTGTTGGCTACTGGTCATTTACCTCGTTGCCTACACAATTTTAAATGTAAATACCATGAACAGAGTGTCAATTGTAAAGCCACCTTGTCACTAATGCTGGTCATACATCACAGCCTTGTCTCAGGCTATGATTTAGTAAAAACTGTGGCTCTTTCACACCCACAGTTAAGTCGGTCACTTTTTGCATGATTCAATACTAAAAGACTAAAACATGTCTGATAGTCATATTTTGGACTGTGTAAAGCTGGCATAAGTCAATTTGGATAAAAGCTTCAGTCAAACAAATTTAATGTAAATCAGTCCCTATTAATGAATGAAAATCATAATTGAAAATATACTTATTCCAACCAGATTAAGTTCTCAGACCATAGGATCTCCATGAAGCATGATCCCGTATAGCCCAGACTAAAGAAGTTAGCATTCAGTTAATAGACATATGGCAGAGATTGATGCATATTTCATCAGGAAAATGTAATGATCACAATCTCAGCATTTTTTCATATTAAAGAAAGAGGTGTAAATAGAGAGAAGAGCAAATCTCAGATGTGAATGCATATTAGTATTCAGTGTCATAAAAGGAGTTACAACAAGATAATTAATGTAGGACTCGCAGAAGTTACATCGCCCCCTTAAACATTCTGTACTACATTGAACAAAACTGTGTGGAGCAGTGTGTGGAGACTGTACTTTGCTCAGTGGCACCTTGGTGAATCCACAACCGAACCCAGTAATCGGGTCCGCTTCCTTACCACTGCTCATTTATATATTAAAAAATAAAAACATTAATATGTATTAAATTTGTGTATGAAATATATTAAATATAGGCACAATACCATGTTGATAGAGCCTTATTTTTGACAAAATCGGACGTGCACACACATGGCCGGCTGTCCCTCTAGGTGAATGGTCTGAACTTACTTCTTGAACTCTGAAGCGAGGTGTTGCGCCAGCGCTTGCGTGAAGCTCTCCCCGCCCGTGCTGTGGTCCGTGAGTGTAGACAGCACGCGGTACATTCCGCTGTTCACCTCCAGTGCAGTCACGCTAAGTGACGTCCCGCCCAGTTTATATACCAGCGCGTGGCTGGCGAGAGTGAAACACACGTTACCATTTTCACACCTCTGCACGGACGTGTGAACCAGTCGTTTTTTTTAATCATGTGCAAGAAGGTTTCAACCTCACCCATTAATTTAAATTGTTTATTTTGCATCATATTTGTATTATATTCTGATTCTGATTGAAAGAAGCATGACATGCATGCAGTACCTCTTGCCAAACGGAGAGTCCTGTCCGATGCCATAAGCAAGCAGAGCTGCTGATGGCTCATGAATTAGTCTCAGGACATTAAACCCGGCTTCCTCTGCTGCAAATCTGAAACACAATTATCCGTACGCTCACGAAAGCTGAACAGTTACATGCAGTGCAAATCTGAAGCGTCAGGCTATTCAACGGAAGCGGGAATAATCCACAAACATCACGCTTATTTCATCCCAGAGTGCAAGAGGGCTGAATCAGTATTGTACCTGTACTGTGCTCATAACGTGTGTGTTTATGGAGTTCTGTACAACATAAGAAATGGAGAACCACAAGATATCAGCACTACTGCAGCTAAAATGTCCACAATCATGGAGGGAAATCAGAACAAACACACAGAGCACCTATGTGGTATGCAACAAACACCGCACACGAATAGAATGCAGCTTACCGGAGGGCATTCTTCTGTTTTTCCCCAAACTCAAAAGGCACTGTGATGACAGCATCGGTGACGTCAGATCCCAGCGCTGACTGGGCCGTTTCTGCAGAGAAAAAAGCAGATCAGTGGTCCACCAAGCTGGACTGCTGGATCTTTGTACAGAACGGTCTCGATATGTCTCACCTTTCATTTTATGGAAGACTAACTTTGCAATTTCTTCAGGTGATACATGCTTGGTTCCTTTTCCGGTGTCAATCTCATATTGGGGCATGTCCCCTTTATTTACAACCTTAAGCATTGATAAAAAGGATTTTAACAAACAGTTTTCACTGTGGACTCAAAATAGTAATTTCTATTATTAATTAATCAATCAATTAATAAGACATACTGGACATTTGCTGTCTGTCTGATGTGCCTGTGCTTCTGGGTCATCAAAACTGAAAGCACCGAAACAGAGATTTAAACCAACACCACAGCTAAAGTGAAATGAGCATGTATTTTACACCAGAAACCCAGGCCAGGCCAGTCCAGGCTTAACTGACCCGGCAAGACCCCCAGCAATCCAGACAGACATAAGAGCCACACAGACATAAGATCCACGAAAAAACAAGCCTGGAAACAAGTTTCGGCACGTACAAAAGAAACCCATGTGACATCGCGAGTGATTTTTCTTAACGTTCATTTAGTACTGCAGTACCCATGATGCGCACAGAACCCTTCTTCTCACAGAAGAAAAGTTGGACAAGCTGATCTTTCAAAGTCAACAGATCTGAAAAATTGATCTGAATTTTGTGCAACGCCGAAACGTTTAAAGACGCACCTTCTCCCCAGGATTTGCTTCACTTTGACAACGGTGTTAGTTGCATTCCTAATTCTTCCATGCTTAGCTGCAATGCCAACAATCTGAAAGATAAGAATATATTGGAATTAAAGTTCATCATTTCGCACCCAAATCCACGTCAGAGGGAGACCTCCATCCATGCATTTCCCCCTGCCATCTCACACCTAAGACACAGGTTCCCCACAGTTGCAAATGTAACATTTAAACAGTGAAACAAAGTTACACACACACATAAAGTGCACGTGTGTGACACAGACAAACTGGGTCACATAAAGTGCAAACAGGGAACACAGGCAGTGCAAGAGTAACATTTTACACAAAAGACGTAGACAATGTGACAGACAGCGCTGAACTAATGAAATGAATAATAAATGTGCAAAGTAAAATAGTGCAAATACTGCTGTGCAAAATGGAACGGTGCATTCATAGATAATATTACAGATCGATAATATTACGATATAACAAAAGTGGTGTGTGTGTGTCAGTCCAGAGGGGTGAGTCCCTTCTTACTGCAGAGACTCAAACATGATGCATTTTCAGAATAACGAACTCTCGATTCCTTGTAATAATTTTTGTATTGAATACGTTTTGCAAATAAAAATTTATTGAGCTTATTAAGAGAAACAAACAAAAAAACAGTATAGAGTTCAACTGCTAAAGAAGCGAAACCAAACGGGGAAAATACGATTATCGTGCAAAAGTAGAAATGAATGAATTCGTAACGCCCCACCTCACCTGTTCAGTGTCTCGGAAGGCCACCACCGCGGGCGTCACCCTGTCGCCTGCATCGTTTGCGACCACGTCCGCTCTTCCATCCTGAAAGGGGAAACTGGTGAGGACCACTACAGAACAGCCTCAGACGTCTGAAAACGAACCACGCGGCGACGCCGATCCAGCCAAACAAATTATTTACCTTGAACACCGCGACACACGCACACGTGTAGCCGAAATGCACTCCGATCGCGGCCATGGCGCCAACGGCAAAACGCGGCGCCCCGACCGGAAGCCGTCGGGAACAAAACGGGCAGAAAGCGAGCCAATGGAATCGCGCCTCCTCAAAAGCCGGCCAATCAAAAGTCTGGTTTAAAAATAGCCGGCCGGCCCACTCGGCCAATCAACGACGCAGCGCGGGCCCCGGGCTAAGCCAATGGCGTGGCTCCTCTCAATTTGGGAAGGAACGCGGGTGCAGCCCAGGCTTATGGGTATTTGAGTTTCCTATTCAGCGTGCGCTCCGCCGCAGGAGAGTCATGCGCCGCGCGAATGTGCTCGTCGCTTGTTTGATTTTCGGCGCCTCTGTGGAGCTCGTCGGTGCCGAGGAATGTGAAGGTGAGGCGGGTTGTTAAGCGGGCTCACTGGCATGGAACTCGCGTAAAAATAACCGCGCCGCGTTGTCCCGGCTCAGACCGGCGGGTGACAGTCCCAGACCGACCCTCAGATTGTAAACACTTCGATAATTACGCATTTATTAATACATTACTGTCGTTCATATTTATACACATTTCCCATTTATCTTCATGTGATCCCTTATTAACTTTATTGAGAACGAATGCTATAAATGTAAAATAACTAATCAGCCACAAAATTATGAACATCTGAAGCAAAACCGACGGTCTTTTGGAATGTTGCTGGTCTGCAGTGGCCAGGATCTACCAAAAGTGTCCAGCGACTGCAGCTTAATTACGAACCCACGCTGACCCTTGTCCACCATCAACAAGTCCCAATGTGGGCATCAGAATTGGACAACTGATCAACTGTGTCCTGCTCCAGCGAACCTCGTTTTCTTTTCCATCATGTGGACATGTGCACTCCAACATTCACCTGACCAGTCACAATTTTACGGCTGATTTACGGCATATGTGTCCTAACCTGGAGTGAACCACAGCACAGCACCAAGTGCACTCACAATGTGTCCTCTGCCTTTAACCCATCACCCTTGGTGAGCAGTGGGCAGCAATGACATGCTTGTCCACCGCTGCCCCTCTGTATGTGCATGTGTATGTTGCCAATATATTGCCACATGTAATAAAATATTCGTACAGTACAGGCCAAACGTTTGGACACACCTTCTCATTCAATGTGTTTTCTTTATTTTCATGACCATTTACGTTGGTAGATTCTCACTGAAGGCATCAAAACTATGAATGAACACCTGTGGAGTTATGAACTTAACAAAAAAAGGTGAAATAACTGAAAACATGTTCAAGAGGTCGTCATCTGAAATGGTTCTCCAACAGTCTTGAAGGAGTTCCCAGAGGTGTTTAGCACTTGTTGGCCCCTTTGCCTTTACTCTGCGGTCCAGCTCACCCCAAACCATCTCGACTGGGTTTAGGTCCGGTGACTGTGGAGGCCAGGTCTCCACTTTTTGTTAAGTACTAACTAGTTTTGATGCCTTCAGTGAGAATCGACCAACGTAAATGATCATGAAAATAAAGAAAACACATTGAATGAGAAGGTGTGTCCAAACTTTTTGGCCTGTACTGTATGTTGCCAATGTGTTGCCACATGTAATAAAATATTTGTATATCCTGTTGGAAGGTTTACTGTGTGTGTGTGTGTGTGTGTGTGTGTGTGTGTTGTTTATTTTTTAATCAGTGTGTGTGGATTTCCTGGAACGTCTCTACAGGAGTCTAGTGGCCACACACTCTGAACTGAGCCCTGCCATAGCAGAGGAGGCGCTGATTCAGGCCTGTGCCGTGGCCACCGGAAAAGAGAACCGGCTAGTGAGGGAACTTGCTCACACACAGACGCGCTCGTACAGCCTCTGTCTCGCATGAGTTCACGTGCTCTCTCTCACCTGCTTCCTCTCTCAGTGTTACTATGTGGGAGCCTCCAGTGATGCTGCTGCCCGCGTCACAGCGGACGTGGCACGCCCCCTCAGTTCCCATGTCCCTGTACCCAAAATTTGTCAGAGGCTCCAGAAGAGGGATGTACAGATTTGTGAGCTTCGGCACGGTAATTTTTTACAATTAAATTTTTTTACATGGTTTTACGTAATTCCTTGATTATGTTTAAAGTTGTATAAAAATTAATTTATGCTATTTCTGAAGCAAGGCACAGTTAGAATTCTGCTAGACTGTAATTATGTCTTAAAGACTTGGGCAGCAAAACCACTTAAATGTTTAGCTGGTAATTAATCAAGAAATGCTGAATGAAACAATAGTTAACAAAGTTGTCCTAGACATTCACAGATCAGTCATAGCATTATGACAAGGACATTCAGCCAAAGCTCACTGACTGTATTGTAGCTCATATTGCTGAAAAGGCAGTTTAGGTTCCCTGCCACATTGCAGATGGTGATTTTGGCCTTCAAAATCCGGCAGATCTCAGTCCAGTCGAGCATCTGTAGGATGTGTTGTGAAAAACCAGCCTGATCCATTGAGCCACCATCTTGTAACTTCAGGATAGAACGGATCTACTACTGACAGCATGGTACCGGATACTACAGCATACCTATCAAGGTTTTGTAGATGGGTCCGAGCTGTTTTGGCAGCAAAATGTTATAAAACTATACAGACAGCGGACATTGTAAGGCTCAGATTGCACATAGAGCAAATATGGTAAGACTGGAAGAAAATCTGTTTTTGAAATTTAGCAGCCTTTCAATTTCAAACACTGGTTGTTTTTTGTACTGAAACAGTGTTTCAGAATATTTTGCATGCCAACCTGGTTGGACCAGCATGCATTGCATGCACTACGAGTGCTAGTAAAAAATAGCATCAAAATTTCAAATACTGTCATTCAGCTTGCTCCAATTCAACTTTTGAATTTTAGGCTCAGAAATTCACCTTCCAAATTCAGTGTAATCATCCAGGAAACTAAGTATGAGTTGGTTATCCAGTGCTACGTGTTTCACTTGGGAGTTCATTTCTGAAATGGACCTATCTGCTGCCATTAACATCTGCAGGTAGCACAAACATGTGCACGCGCAGGTCACCAGCTGATCCGTAATACTGCCATCTCTCAAGGTTGATCGCTGATCGATTGCTCGTGCTCAGTTTCCCAGAAGGATGAAACTGTTTTTTTTTTTGCAGTTAAATTTCTGAGCCTGAATTTCACAAGTTGATTTTGAATACGAATTTCGTGTTGAACATAAAAATGTACACTGAAATTATTTACATGAAATTGTGGCAGCAAAATACTCAGAAACATTGCTTTAAAGAAAATCTGTGTTTAAATGTCAAAAAGCTAATGAAACTTCAAAATCAGATAGAACACGTTTTCTTCCATACAGAACACTGTGCACAAAATACAGTGCAACAATATATACAGTGCAATAAAACATTTGACAACACAAAAAGTGGGAATGTACTGTGTACTGTAGCAATCAAATAGCGATCACCTCGACTCGGCATCCAGGCAATGAAGTATGCTACGTTCTCCTCTATTGTCGGGAACATGAGCAAACAAGAGAGAGAGAGAGAGAGAGAGAGATACAAAAATAGAGAGAGACAAGAGAGACAGCCATCAAATCACATACAGAGTGAAAGGCTGTATGATTCCGTATTTATCAATCGCCGAACGATTGCTCAACCAGTTGAATTTCTGAGCCTGAGTTGATTTTGAACACTGCAAAATGCACACTGGAATTATTTACAGAAAATTGTGGCAGAGAAATATTCAGAAACATTGCTTTAAAAAAAATTGTGTTTAAATGTCAAAAGCTGATAACATTTCAAAATTCTTCCATACATTGTGCACAAAATACAGTGCAACAATAGATACAGTGCAATAAAAGTGACAACACAAAAAGTGGGAATGATTTGCAATTTTACATTATTTTTGTGTTCGATAACAATTCTCCAAAAATGTGCCTAACGCTACAGACAAGCCAGTGTTGGATTGGAGCCGGGAGATCCTCTCCAACATGCGAGTGTTGGAGCTGAAGCGGATTCTGGCGTCGTGGGGGGAGGAGTGTAGAGCCTGCCTTGAGAAGAACGAGTTTGTGGACCTCATCCAGGAGGTGGCGCCCAAACACAGTGCAGGTCTGCGCGGGGACCCGTCGGCAGATCTCTGATCACTCTCCATTCACACAGCTCCATGACGGGAGCAGCCGGGGATCTGGGGGACGCTCAGATGCCACCAGACAGGTCCGCGAATGATGATCTCCGTGGAATAAATGATCTCCGTGGAATAAATGTCGCCGATTAGAACGGTTGTTGTTGTTTTTTTTGTTTTTTTTTCACGTGCGTGTGGTTCATTTTTATTTCCATTCTTCTCAGATGAGACCAAACTGAGAAGCAGTTCATAGTGAGAACGTCTCCCTTTTTAACGTCGGTTCGCATTTGGCTGGTTGTGTCTCGATTCTCTCTCACACGCTGCTGTGCTCAGCACGCCCACTCATGTTTACATCAAATACGTTGTCATGGCGATCATAAACGGTTATTACATTACCTACAGCTGTTGAGATGGGATTTTTAAACTTCCAGTGTCACAATTTACAACCAATCAGAGTGAAGAGACACACAGATTTCTTCCTCCTCCTCCCTTGCTCTCATTCACCTGCCCCTTCTCTCTCTCTCTCTCTCTCTCTCTCTCTCTCACTCTCTCCCTATTGCCTCTGCCGTCCTATAATAGCTGTTCAGAAAGAGAGAGAAGGGAGAGAGATGCAGGCCTTGCCCACGCAGTGGAGTGGGAGACCGAGCCTCTCTCCACTCACACACTCACTCACATACACACACACACACACATTCTCCCTCTCTCTCTCACACACACACACACACATGCACACACAGCTAGTCAGTGTGTCATGCCTGCACTGTGTGGGTTGAGCTGAGCATTCCTGTCATACAGTAGCAGAACAGAGTCTTTCTGCCTCCGCGCGCTCTCTCTTACACACACACACACACACACTCACATACACACACACACACATACACACACTCACACACACACACACACACACATACACTTACACACATATAGAGAGCAGAGACGGATTCTCTGAGAGGGAGTTGAGATGGATGGGGAAGATCTCTGTGACCACTGATGTTGTGGGGTAAGTTTCCTATTTGCATGATTTCATAAAGAGAGGGAGAGGGAGCGAGAGTGTGTGCGTGCATTGGTGTGCATGTGCGTGCACATCAATCGGATCAGATAAGCCCAGTACTTCTCTAAACACGCTTAACATCCTGGGCTAACGGACGCGTGGGCGTTTTGAGACCCGAGTGTGTATGTGCGCATGAGGAGGATCAAAAATAGTTGGAGCAGGTAAAGTAGAGGGGTGGAAAACACAGGCGTGGGGATAAACTTTCCGATTTCTGCGCCGCCGTACTATTAACATTTTTTTTAACATTAGTTCTAGAGTGGTTGGCAGAACACACACACACACTCGACCCCGTCTCTCACCTCTGTTACCTGTCGCTACATCACTTCCTCCCAGCTGCAGTCGTGACTGAAGCCGATCCTCACAGTCCCACCGCCTACACACTCTGCCATCACTCTCTCCCCTTCTCTCCCCCTCTTTTTTTTTTTTTTTTTCCTCCTCCATCTCTCACCTCCCTCTTCATTTTTTCCCTCTCCCTCCTTCCTTGTCCCCCCCTCCATCTCGGCAAGGTTACCTCTGCGGGTGTTGGATGGTACGGACACTTTTATGCTCTCGGGGATGATTTTTTTGCCAAAAAAAAAAACGATTTCCCACCGCCTGTTCCAGATTGCCGCTTTGGCCCTTTAAACGCGGGCAAAGTTTCCCACTGAACCATTTTTCTGGTTGCCATAGCAATGAGCGAGGACTTGGAGAGGAGAGGTGCAGTGGTATTAGAATGCAGTGACAGCGCATAGCATGTGAATTTTCTCACGTATTCAGATACCCTCTAATGCCTTCAATACATGCACACACACACACACAGTGTAAGATGGTTATGAGCAATTGGAGGCCTGGGAGTGTGTGTGTTTTAAATATACGTCCCCCCCACCCATCAACTTTCTTTAAATGCTGTTTTTTTTTTATTTTTGACCCATCGATCCCGGAATGCAGTGCAGTGGATTTTAGCTTCTGGGGTGATTATTGTGTGACTGTAAACTTTCTTTTTTCTTTTGGTGCCTTTTCGGGTGTCTCCCAGTGTGTGATAGGTGAGGGTTGGGGGTGTTATCAGCACACCACAGGCCTTCCTTCACTTCCTATAAAAACATCCCGAGGAGCCTTGGCCCAATCCCGACAGGAAGTGGAGCTGAGCTCACAGGAAGTGAGCTGAATGGCTTTCAGAAAAGAGCTGTGGAAGTTTCTAGAGTCTGCAGAGGTTAGGTGTGGACTGCACTGTCCCTTCCTCTGCATCACACAGACTGGTTTGTTGGAATGATGAAATTTCTTTTTTTTTATGTAATGATGCTGGTGTCTATATTAAGCATACTGCTATGAACAGGATTATTTGGGATTAGTGTTATGAATAATTTAGGAACCAAGATAAAAAAACAAACCACTGCAGTGCTTGTTGCTGTGTAAGACTACTCCTATATTCAAAGTTTCCTGCACTTTTGACTGTCGCTCACTGTTCGACTGTAATAACTTCTTTTCTTGAATATCGATTTTTTTTTTTTGCTGCCTTGGTCCAGCGCATGTGATACATGTGACTGGCGCACTGAAGTGAGGGAGAGGTCTGCTCCAGTGTCGGTCTGACCCCTTCCTGTGTCAGTTTCCTCTCTGCTGTGGACTTTCCTGCTCTTCCATAGGCAGCCGCAGGGTTGGGCTCCAAACGTCCTGAAATCTCAGAGGGCAGACAAGTTTAGGTGCACTCTGGGCTCTATGTGGGAATTCTGGAAAGGGATTATTCTACGAATACTCTTTAGGTTCTCTGTCAATGGATTTGGAATTTGGAATGGTAATGCAAGACTGAAACTTTCCTCTGACTTGATCTAAACAGGAAAGCATCACATGGGAAGTCCAGGTCAAAGGTAACTATGACATCAAATTAATTACACTTTTTAAATATCTACTGTACATTATTGGCTTAATTTGGGTAAACGATATTTTAATTGTTATCTTTGAAAATGATCATATATTTCAGGTAATTACATTATCTGTATATTTATAGTACTTCATCATAAAAAGGATTTAGAATTTACTATTACTTGTCATGCTCATCTAACGTCACATGACTTCTCATATGAGGAAGGGAAGGCAGTTTAGCAGAGCACTGTGTTGCCATGGCAATGGGATGCACTGGCTTCCATGAAATTCCATTATTCCCTTGAGGATATATTTTACAGTTTCCAAGGCAACAACTCACAACTATATGATGCCCGGTGTCTCAGTTTTATTTTGTCTTTCTCACCATTTTCATTTCTCCTGGGATTTTTTTTGAGTGTGAGCACTGGGAGCATTTTAAGCAACACACACACACAAACTGAACACTTCAAAGCCACTACCACAAACTCACAGACAATGCGGAACATATGCTGAAACCTGGGATGGAAGGCAGGCAGCCCACGTTAAATGACCATACTCGCTGGGACACACTGCACCAGCAAAGACGAAAGTTTACCTGAACATCACAGATGGCCGTGGTGTGTGCTGTGTCTGTAGGGCTGTGAGGCGAGGACGCTGAGAAACACTCACATACTCACACACCCTCCCAGAGCATGCCTCTGAGTCCGTCAGCCGACACCAAACATGAGTCTCCCGACCGGCCACGGCAACAACACTCCCCTACCAACGGTAACCATGGAGATGACAGCATACGGGCCTCTGTCGGGAAAAAATCTGCCTCGGAACCCATGGAGGATCTCCACGGAAACGCCGTTGTCATTCGCATTGGAATCCCCGACCTGCAGCAAACAGTGAGTGCTCCTCGCACACGCACACAGGCGTGTGCACACACGCACGCGCACACACAGTCCTGTACACTCTCACAGCATCAGTCTTCTCTGTGATCTGTCCTCCTCGGCTTGGAAATGGCAGTACATCTGCAGGCGGAGCGAGGGCGAGTAAGTGAGAGAGAGAGTGGCAGAGACATGAAACCCCTTCTCATTTTTGATGAATTGGGATGAGTGCACGAAGACATGTCCATCTCTGCATGCTTCTGTGTGTGTGTGTGTGTGTGTGTGTGTGTGTGTGTGCTGGCAGAAATGTCTGCGATTGGATCTGGAGGCTCCAGTATGGGTGTGTAAGCAGCGTGTGCTGGTGACTCTGACCCAGAGTCTGACCGATGTGCTCAACTACGGCCTGTACCTACCCGCCTTCAACGGCCGTGCTGGCAAGTTCCTGGACGAGGAGAGACTCCTCCGAGAATACCCACTACCCACGATCACCCCTGTCCCTTATCTAGAGGTACCACACACCCACACACACACTTATAAAACATACTAAATATATTTATATTGAACAATTCAAGAAGTTGTCAGATTTTGTTGTCAGTCTATCAATTACAAACAAGTTCTTTACACAAATAATGCTGAATTCTTAAGGGGTTATGAAAAATGTGAATTGTTAGAATTGAATTGCCCTATAATGGGCTCTGACAGCAATTGCGAAATGGGTAATGACCAAGTTGTGAACCTCCTGTAATGTTTCATATCGATGTATATTATCGCTACTCCAATAAAGCATATTAATGGGCGAGCGTCTGGGCTTCTGAGCTCACGCTACACACCATTTACACACCATGGCTGCACTGTCACATGGGTTCCCAGGCCATGCATCTCCTCGGTTTGTTGGACCAGGATCAGCCCACAGAGACCTGCCATGCCTACCCATGGACTGGGGATTCGCTGGGAATTAGACTTTATCCAGTGGTTTAGGGACTTTTTATTTGCCATGTTGACTTACGCTTGTCCAGCAGGCCAGTCTACCTGGAAATGTCTCAGGTCTCCTGATGGGAATATCCTTATTCTGGCTGGAACGGGAGGAACAAAGGTTTGAGCACCTTTCTCAGGAACAAAAAAGACAGGCATGGCAAATGTCCTCCAGGACCAGGGTTGGTGACCCCTGCCCTAGTCCAAAGGCCAGAACATTGTGGGTAGATGTCTCTGGGCTAGAACTTGTGGAATTCTCTGTCTCTTTTTCAAGTGGGTCCCAATGGAGGTCTTTACCAGCGATCGGGTCGTCTTCAGTAAACACCTCTATAGCCAGGGTGGACTACTTCCCAATCTGCCAATCCTCCCAGACAGAAAAAGGCCCTCAGTCAACAACAAATTCATGCTGGAGGGGACTGCCAGGCCACGTAGCCAGTTGCACTGATCGCAGTGATAAGCATGCTGGCCAAAAAAGCCAAAAGCAAAATGTCACATACTCACTATAGACAGACAAAGACAAGGTACACAGGCGGGACCACTCAAAATCACACAAATAAGGAACCACAAGAAAGGGAAACAGCAAAAACAGAGTAAGCCTTGTGCATGTGTGTATGGCTGACAGGAGTACAGGGGGGTTACATTTACATTTGCGGTAGTTATAAGATGCCCTTATCCAGAGTGACTTGCAATCAGTGACAGTCCCGCTGGAGACACTCAGGGTTAAGTGTCTTGCTCAGGGACACAATGCTAGTACGTAGTTTGTGGTCTTCTGGTTCATCGGCAAATGTGTTGCCCACTAGGCTACTACCATCCCTGACATTTTGTTTGATTTACTCTGCCGACCTGATGGATTCTGAAGTTGACAAGACATTGTGACATATTGGATGTTTTAAATCTGTCAGTTCTTATTGTTCATGCAGGGTGGTTGATGGGGTATACCATCATGAAACTCCCAATGAGGTCATAACTGTTGTGATCAGAGGGGCGGAGCATACGGCTTCTTTTTCTTTTTGTGTTGAGGTTTTGGCTCAGTGAATACAGAGAGAACCTTATATCGATACAGAATCCATTTTGTGGGTGGCTGTGGATGGAATGGATACATACCTCTGGAAATTGCGGTGTAACCAATAGGTTCAAGGGAGTCATGAAGAAATGGCAGAACTTATCAAAGGGAGGTTATGTGAGATTGCATGTTACAAACCATCAACCTTTAAAAATGGTCTAATGGTCTCACAGACCACTGCCATCGTGGCCTTTAGTTTTACCTCTATCTTGATAAATCCATTTATACGGCCTTTTCCGCTGTTGTCATATTTGTTATTTGGATTCTGAATTGCCATCCAGTGGAAGTGTTACTTTTCGAAAGACCGCCCATGTTTTCAAATGCTTTCTATGTGCCTGTAGAAAGCACACTCACTTCACTCTGAGGGGTTAAAACAGTAATGAGAAGTGATTTGGGGACATTCAGTGTGAGACTTGTAATGTGTGTGTTTATTTTCAGTTCCGCTATAAGAGACGGGTTTACACTCAGAGCCATGTAGATGACAAGCAGCTTGCCAAACTTCACACCAAGGTAAAAAAGCCACATGCTAAATTTTATTCTGTGAGAACCAATTCCTAGTACATTTATGGTAAGCTTGTTGGGCCAATACATTTCATTCTTATTCTATACACGCCAACACATATGAAGTCACATATGAATAGAAAATGTTCTTGTCCTGCTCTTGTGACTGTTAAGGCCAACCTGAAGAAGTTTATGGATTGTGTGCAGCAAAAGTGCATTGAGAAGGTAGCCAGGTTCCTGGAGAAAGGACTGGACCCCAACTTCCATGATGCAGACACTGGAGGTGAAATGAGAGACTCTATGTAATGAGATTGTAGTCGTAGCCAGTTTACAGAGGTGGACAGTAGTGAGCCCAGTCAAGAAGCCATAATGTAAATTCTGACCTGTTTAAATCAACATTTTTAACAACAGCTTTATTGCATGTGGCAGTAAAACAGTCATAAGTGATGTACTGATATACTGATGTGTGGTTTTTATATGTTGGTCCAGAGTCTCCTCTGACTCTGGCAGCACAGCTCGACTCCAGTGCTGATCTGATTAAAGTTCTACGCAGTGGGGGGGCACATCTGGACTTCAGAACTCGAGACGGCATCACAGCATTGCATAAAGCTGTGCAGACAAGGAACCACATAGCACTTACAGTGAGTCCACACACACACACTCCAGGTGTCATAGGATAGCACTACTGATTTACATTTTTGAATACTCAAAAAATGTGAACATTGGGGAAAAAAGGTAATTCAACCTCTATATGATAAATTCAGGACCTCGGATTATGATGACATTACCTACAATTACCTACCTACAACAACACAGTCAGCACTAGGTTGGGACGAAAGGGTCTATTTGGGACAATTTTATTTTACCTTTTATACAATAAGCTTTTTTTGTCCAACAGTAAATATAAAACATATATAAATTATCTTAATTCACTACCAACAGATTTTTGTTCCATGGATTTCCCATTTGCCTCTCTGTGTCAATCGATTACATAGACGCTGTTGGATCTGGGTGCCTCTCCTGATTATAAGGACAGTCGGGGTCTGACTCCCCTGTACCACAGTGCCATGGTGGGGGGAGACCCCTACTGCTGCGAACTGCTGCTCTATGACCACGCCCAGTTGGGGTACAGTGACGAAAATGGCTGGCAAGAGATCCACCAGGTAACACACGCAGGCACAGGAGGTAAAATAAGCCACTGCTGTTGCAGTAAAAAAAAAAAGTTTAGGAATTCGGTGCGTCCACAGGCCTGTCGTCATGGAAACGTGCAGCACCTGGAGCACTTGCTGTTTTACGGAGCTGAGATGAGCTCTCAAAATGCCTCAGGAAACACAGCTCTACACCTGTGTGCCCTATACAATCAGGTAACGCACACAAATACACCATCGCTGCTGGGTGACGTCCATGACTATATTGAATGTCCTCCCTTCCCCTCGTCTCCAGGATGGATGTGCCAGAGTTCTACTATTTCGAGGAGCGAATAAAGAAATTAAGAACTACAACAACCAGACAGCGTTTCAGGTAAGGCTGGGATGCACCCAGATAGCCAATCTTCTTCAGACGTGTGTGAGATGCGTGATATGCTGCGATCTTCTGCCGCAGGTTGCCATAATTGCCGGGAACTTTGACCTGGCAGAAATCATTAAGCTCCACAAAGCCTCTGATGTTGGTAAGTGACACTGGGGTATCAGTATTTCTGTGCTGTCATGTGTGCAGCTGCTGATTGACTCCCCTCTTTGTCTCTCTGATTCTTATTCGCATACCCTAATTCTGTCTCCAGTGCTTCTGTTCTGCAATAATAGCTGTTCAGAGAAAAGGAGAGGGAGAGAGAGACAGAGAGAGAGCAAGAAAGAGAGAGGGAAAGAGATCAAGGCCTTGCCCACGCAGTGGAGTGGGAGAATGATCCTTCTTCAGAATGCACATACACATGCACGCTCAAACACACATCCTCTGAGTTCTTTTTAGAAATATCTGTATGTAACTCTCGCTCTCTTTCTTTCTGTGTCTCTCTGTCTATCTCAGTGCCTTTCAGGGAATCCCCTTCCTACTCGTCACGTAGGCGTGGTGGTGGGTGTGTCTCCCCGCGCCGATCTCTGCTGCGCTCGGCCAGTGATAATGCTCTGGATGAGAACCTCCCCGCCCCGTCTCCTGCCCCGTCGCTCCGCAGCCTGCCCCCAATGGATGCTGAGGAGGTCACAGGCATTCAGCGCACCCAGCAAGGGACCCAAACACACACCCGCAGCCTCAGGAGACACACCCGTGGACACCTCAGGTGGGACCATCCAATAATCCAATACCCATCCAATAATCGTCATCATGCCCATTAGTGTAGCCACAAGCCAGGGTCCAAATACCATTATAAGTATATCAAGTGTAGGTCCTTCATAATACTAATGTTGTTTGCTGTGCACTTTGGAATGTGAGAATATAAGACAGCATTGCAAAAATGAGGATGGTAGTAGCCTAGTGGGTAACACACTCACCTATGGACCAGAAGACCCAGGTTCAAACCCCACTTACTACCATTGTATCCCTGACCAAGATGCTTAACCCTGAGTGTCTCCAGGGGGACTGTCCCTGTGACTACTGATTGTAAGTGGATAAGGGCATCTTAGAAATGCCATAAATGTAAATGTAAATGTAAATGTGAATAGGATTTTGCTTGACATGAATTGAGGGAGGAAATTCTTGACAATTCCCCATATGAGTACTGGGTCTAGAAGCAATCCTATCAGAGGAAGCATTTGCCATGTATGAGATTATACCATGGTGAGACCATGGTGAAGTAGCACAATTGGCTGACTGCCACTCCATTTTTTTAACAAAATAATGGCTCTTTCCATTACAATTCTCTCCATTAGCTCTATTCTGCAATGGCTTCATAGTGTTGACTTTAATTGAACATCTACAGGAGGTTCAGCTCCATGGAGCAAGCACTTTACAACCTACCTGCTGCTGATGGCTTTATGCCAAATACCAACTCATGTTCATGACTGGTGATTCAGATGAAGAGAGGGAGGTTGGAACCGCATCCTTCATAGTCCTGAAGGGGATTAGCAAGTGCTTCCCAGAGCAGTAGTGCTGCAGGAACCCGAGTTGTTTAAGGGGATCCAGACTAATCTCAGGAGTGTTTTTTTCTCTTATGCAAAAATGTCCTGAAAAGTGAGGAGCTCCATCTCACTCCAGTGCAAATGCTGTCCCGTTGGAAAGTGTTAAAATGGTTTCCCAGTTCGGCCAGACACATTTCAGCGCATGAGAATGAATGTGTATATAAGATCAAATGGAGCAAATGGACCACCCATCTCAACTGACACAACTGGAACAGCCACTTGTCAAGAAAATCTTGTCAAGAAATGAATGCGCACCTTAATCCTTACATTTTTTCCTCTATAGCCCACAACCACATGTTCCTTGGCTAACAATGGCAGCTGATTTTGCTTGTGGATGTTTTGTAGTCCTGGCAGCCCTGTGCAGCGGGAACCCAGTCCTCCAGCCGTACCCCGGGGGCCAAAGCGCCGATTATACAGCGCGGTTCCTGGCAGAACCTTCATCGCCGTCAGCTCGCACGCACCGCAGGGCGAGGGAGAGATAACACTGAACCGAGGAGAGCGAGTTAAGGGTCGGTTTCGCAGTGTGTCTGTCCTTGGGTGTGTGCATGTCAGCGTCTGCATTGTTTCCACCTCTTTGTGTTTTTGTCTGTAACGCATAGCATGTAACGCATGGATGTATTGTCTAGACATGCTCGCATTTTGTGTGTGTGTGTGTGCGTGTGTGTGCGCGTGTAACACACTTTGTTTGTCTCTCAGTGTTAAGTATAGGAGAGGGAGGGTTCTGGGAGGGCTCGGTAAAAGGAAGGACTGGCTGGTTTCCTGCCCACTGTGTGGAGGAAGTCCAGTTGAGACAATATGACCCAAGATTAGGTAAGAACAGACACACACTCCAAACCCCCCTCCCACCCCACATGCACTCACTACTTTACTACATCAGTTGGACACCCAGATATTGAATTTCTGAGGGGAAGCCAAGGGTTTGTGTCCCCATGGTGCCCAAATATCTTTTCTTGTATTTGTTTTCCTTTTAGAGACACGAGAGGATCGCACAAAGAGGCTATTCAGGCATTATACCGTGGGCTCCTACGACAACTATACCTCCTATAGGTACTTCGTCATCAGCTTTCTATGTGTCTTCATGGGACCATCATTTCAAAGGCCATGTTCATAAATGGTTGAATTTCAACACCAATACACATTCTTCAACATAAAGAGCTGAATCAGGTCAACCAAATTCAAGGGAAGGTTTGAGAACCACTACTATATATTTTATTATTCTGATATTATTTCATATTATAGATATAGAATTTATTGCCTAACCATTATTCTTACAGAATTTGACCAGTTTCAGCTAATTAAAGTTTTTGATGCAAATTGTCACAAATGTGATCAGTGGTTTGTTGAAGACGAAAAAAGAAAATGTTAGGTTTTATTTAGGCCTCTTAAATTGTGTAGTAAATAGATGATCCATCTATTATTCAAGCTTCAAAATGAGCTCTTCCGATCTCACTCTGCAATCTGAATTTAGCTTATTCTAGTAAATTTACTATATAGAGTAAAATCATCGCTGACTGAAAGTATACAATACTACAAACTGTGCCAAGCCAATTTCCTCTGGTTATTATGAAAATATTTTTATTTTGAAATGAATTTTTAATTAGCACAAGCAGAAAAGCAGAAAAAGCTCACGAGAAACTGAACTGTTCTGAACTGCACGTGCAAACGAACGCAAGGGTGATAAAATCCCCATTGATTAATGAACTGACTAAAACAAGCCATGCTTCTTGTTTATGGGGGCCAATGGGTCTAATTAATTCAAAATGCTTTGTGCCTTTGCCTCTACTGCTCACCCCTGTAACACTTTCCCCACAGTGATTATGTAATTGAGGAGAAAAGTGCCACTCTGCAGAAGAGAGACAACGAGGGATTTGGATTTGTCCTGCGTGGGGCTAAAGGTCAGGCTTAAAGGTCCCCTGTTATGAAAATTTTTAGTGGTCCCCTAATGCTGTCTTTTTCCAAAATTCACCAGTGGCGTATAATTACAGCTACTATTAGCCAGTCCCACAATGTGATTTCCCCAGGACGCGCAGAAAATTACGTCATCAACACCATTCACCAACCACAATGTTTGGTGCAACCAGGATGTCCAGGAATAAAATTAACCCACTGTTTCTACAGTGTCTAGCGTGACGGAACTAAACACATTTGTGCTCATTTTCACATCCAATCACTGAGCAACTGCAATGATTTGCACCTTTGGAAGCCATGACAGTCGGTGGAGTTACTTTTTTAGGGGGTGGGGAATTATCTGGACAAAACATGAGAAACGTGAGGAAATCTTTCCCCTTATGATGACATAAGGGGAGAAATTCCAGATCACTCTTTATACATATTGGCATTTCTAGCCATTGCAGGGCCATAGACAGGCTTGGGGAACTAGTTTTAATGTTAAATAATCTCACAAAGTAAAATTTTCATAATAGGGGACAAAATACATAAATTATATACTACATCTTGTAAACCTATAGACACATATAGTTTATGCCTAGGTTAAATGATTTTTTTTGCCTTTTTTGCCAGCGGAGACCCCCATAGAGGAGTTCACACCCACACCTGCTTTTCCTGCTCTCCAGTACCTAGAGTCTGTGGACCTGGAGGGCGTGGCCTGGAGAGCAGGCCTTAGAACAGGAGACTTCCTGATTGAGGTAAAGCACACATAACTAATTCATTGATGTATAAAGAACATGCTGTTTTTTCTGCCATTTGTTCTCTTGGTGGACAATACTATTAAATATTAAATCAGCTAGCTGAAATTAAAATAAGTTTGCCAGGACAATAATGGAGTCCGTGTTCACACCAATGATTTGAGGTCAAATATCACTTGCAAGTGTTTGATCCTCATTTGTTCTGTGCCCTTTACCAGGTTAATGGTGTGAGTGTGGTTAAGGTGGGACACCGGCAGGTGGTGTCTCTGATTCGTCAGGGTGGTAGTCGACTGATTATGAAGGTTGTGTCAGTGACCCGCAAGCCGGACACGGGAGATGTGGTCCGCAAGAAAGGTCAGTGCATCTGTAAATTGGACATTTTCTGTCAAATTAATATCAAAATATATTCCTCTGAATTTGAAGGATTTTTTTTACTTTAATAGCAAAATGAATTTTATTAAATAATGAATAAAACATTTTCATGGCAGCACAATCCAGAGTCATTACAGTTAACGACGTATTAATTTATAAAGGAACACCAATGGTTTTATATTTACACAAATAAGCATTTTAATTGAACAACACAGTGCATCATAAAAATGATCAGTACTGATAATCACCAGTGTAACAGAATGATGATTCATCGACATTAACAAATGTTATTGTGATGTAAATTGCCAGGTGAAAGTAGCATTATAGTACTGAGGAACATATAATGCAGACAATGTCTTTTTTTAATATACACTGCTCCAAAAATAAAGGGAATTTGTTATTTACATAGTTGAATGTGCTAACAACAAAATCACACAAAAACTATCAATGGAAATCTAATTGATCAACCGGACATCTGGATTTGGAGTCACACAAAAAATGTAAGTGGAAAAACACACTACAGGCTGGTCCGACTTTGATGTAAAAATGAGTCAAAATGAGGTTCAGTAGTGTGTGTGGCCTCCACGTGCCTGTATCACCTTCCTACAACGCCTGGGCATGCTCCTGATGTGCCATTGTTGGATGGAGTGAGACATGCTGTGACCAGATGTGCTCAATTGGATTCAGGTCTGGGGAACGGGCGGCCCAGTCCATAGCATCAATGCTTTCGTCCTGTAGGTTCTGCTGACACACTCCAGCCACATGAGGTCTACCATTGCCTTGCATTAGGAGGAACCCAGGGCCAACCACACCAGCATATGGGCTCCCAAGGGGACTGAGGATCTCATCTCGGTTTCCTAATTTCAGTCAGGCTACGTCTGGTGAGCACATGGAGGGCTGTGCAGCCCGCTAAAGAAATTCCACCCCACACCATTACTGGCCCACTGCCAAACCAGTCATGCTGGAGGAGGTTGCAGGCAGCAGAATGTCCTCAACGGTGTCTCCAGACTCTGTCTGTCACATGTGCTCAGTGTGAACCTGCTTTCATCTGTGAAGAGCACAGGGCGCCAGTGGCAAATTTGCCAATCTTGGTGTTCTCTAGTAAATGCCAAACGTGCTGCACGGTGTTGGGCCCTTATACCACACTCATGGAGTCCGTTTCTGACCATTTGAGCAGACACGTGACCATTTGCCTGCTGTGGGTCATTCTGCAGGGCTCTGGCAAAGTTCCTTCTTTTAATACTTGCACAAAGGTGGATGTAGCAGTCTTCCTGCTGGGCTGTTGCCCTCCTACAGCCTCCTCGACATCTCCTGACGTCTGGCCTGTCTCCTGGTAGTGCCTTCATGCTCTGGACACTATTCTGACAGACACAGCAAACCTTCTTGCCACAGCTCGCATTGATGTGGCATCCTGGATGAGCTGCACTACCTGAGCTACTTGTGTGGGCGTAGACTCCACTAGAGTGAAAGCACGGAAAGTATTAAAAAGTGACCAAAACATCAGCCAGAAAGCATAGGAACTGAGAAGTGGTCTGTGGTCTCCGCCTGCATAACCACGCCTTTATTGGGGACGTCTTGCTAATTGCCTGTAATTTCCACATGTTGTCTATTCCATTTGCACAACAGCATTTGAAATTGATTGTCAATCAGTGTTGCTTCCTAAGTGAAATGTGATATTTCACAGAAGTGTGATTGACTTACAGTGTGTTGTTTAAGTGTTTCATTTATTCTTTGAGCAGTGTATAATAAGTGTACCCATACTTGCTTAATTTTAATAACTTTAAATAAGGACTTCTTTGTGTGCATAAAAAACATATCAAGATAATAAACCCAGATCAATTCAAATCACTTTGTATTATCATTACCAAATTACACAGTTTTATCACAAATTATACTTTTATCACAAATGAACTTTTATCCATACAGTGCCATTAAATGTCTTTATGTAAAATAACATAGTCGCTAACATGATAACTTTTCCTCAGCTCCCCCTCCGCCCAAGAGAGATCCCAGCACCAGCTTGACACTACGATCCAAAAGCATGACAGCAGAGCTGGAGGAACTCGGTAAGGCTGTAAACTCTACACATAGCCACTCTTTTGCATTCACCCTCACCTGGACAAATGATAATGCATTCAATCTCCATTCATTGTACACAGAAATAGCTGCTCAGACACACACACACATAACCACGCAAGGATGAACAAATACACACTGCTCTGAGCATTTTCAGCAAGATTTGTTACTGATTCTTACCCACAAGCGTCCATGCGGAGGCGGAGAGTGGGTGAGTTCTGACATCATCACCCCATCAGACTGGGCAGACAGATGTCATTTCCCAGTATTGTGTTTATCGCTTATAAAGATCCAGTCATAGGTTTGTTTGGGGGGTTAAGACTTGTAATGTGGATGTGAAATAGCATACCCCATTTTTGCTTTGTTGTTGTAGTCTGTACATGTGTTTATGTGTGTGTAAATGTGTCCTTAACATTGTATTTGGCTGTTTATTGGATTTTTTTTTATAAGATTGTTACTGGTATTTGTTCTTTATTATGCTGTGTGGAGTCTGTGTCTGGACTTTTTCTTGGTGTGTATGGCTGACTGTGCTTTATGTGTTTGCTATGCAGTCCCCATTCTGTGGAGCGATGTGTCGATTCTGACATTGTGTTTACATACATTGCACATATTGGTAAGTTGTGCATGTCTCACTCTTGCAGAAAAGCTTGATGAGATGCTGGGAAATAAGGAACCGGTCGTGGTGATGAGGCCACGTCCACCAGAAGACTCTCGAGCTGCCACAGTGAAGCAGAGACCAACCAGTCGACGCATCACACAGGCAGAGATCAGCGTAAGTACACAATACATATGTATTTAATATGAATGTTATTAAAATACCAATACATTGATTTTGGAGGATCTTTTTTTAACCACAAGGCGTCAATAGAAAATCAATAGATCTTGTGTACCACCTAAGTACAAATAATGTCAGTGAAGCATAAAAGCATCATTTTCTTTTTAAAAAGGTTGTCATATAAAGGATTAATCTGATCCAAATCTGGACCCTCTCGCTCTTCTTTGGTTCATTTAATTATCTCTGTCTGAGAAACATTGATAATCAACAACAGTGACTGGATTCATTGGGATTGATGATCAATACCAAGCCATGCATACTCTCATACCAAATGATTAAATCTTATGGATTTTACTGTTATGTATTCAGTCTCTTTTGGAGAGGCAGGGGATGCCAGGACCAGGCAGTTCATTAATGGGTCTGGACAAAGGTCATATGCAGCTGCCGAGAGGCATGTCTCGAACCAAGTCTTTCGGTAAACCCTCTTTCATCACACTCCTGCATACACACACACACACACACATGCATGTTTTTGCATTGTCATTTTATAATTCAAAGACAGTAGTGACATATATATTCTTTGGTGGTTTTCTGACAGGAGCTCCTGAAGATGAAAGGATCGCTGCTCTGATTGGAGAGCATCGATTTCCACGGAGCTCCTCCATGACAGACAGCTTCAGGGACAATCAGAGCATCCCTCCTCCACCACAGACTGCACCACCTCCCCCACCAACTCCTTACTTCATGGACTCGGGCCCACCCCCGGCCTTTTTGCCTCCACCTCCCCCGTCGCGAGCAGCCAATCAGACTCGCTCCAGCTTCCGTCCAGGGGCCGAGCCCAAAATCCATGGGCCAGTAACAACCGAGCGACAGAGAAAGGCTCGGTCCATGATCATCCTTCAGGACACCACCCACCTGCCTGTGGAGCCCACCTCTATTCCTCGGCCAGCTACTCCTACCTCAGGTGCCCCCCAAGAGCGAGGGCGCAGACGGACACCGCAAGTGGAGAACCCATATGCCAATGTGGGCCGCCTAACTGCTGGTCTGTACACCCCAACTAAACCTCAGCGGAGAAAGAGCCCTTTGGTCAAACAGGGACAAGTAGAGGAGGGTGGAGGAGGAGCCGGGGGAGGGGGCGGAGATCGGCTTTCAGCCAGGGAGCCTTCCCCCCTTGGGGGAGGCCGGATTCCACACAGCAGCCGTGCGGAGCAGTTCCAGCAGCAGGTGCTGCAGGAGCGGGCGCGAATCACACCTCCGGGGGCACGCCGTCGCCCCAGTGTCTTCCTGTCTGTGGAGGGGGGTGCCACCGAGCCGCAGACAACGCCTCTGTTGTCCCAGTCGCACTCTGTGGATGAGCTGGCTGAACTGCCTCCACCCGCACCAATGCTGTCACCGGGACCTCCCACTGGGGCGTGCACGTTCATTCATCCTCTCACCGGCCGGCCTCTGGACCCGTCCTCTCCACTCGCTTTGGCCCTGGCTGCCCGCGAGCGAGCTTTGAGTGGACGGACCACCCCGAACACTCTAACTCCATCCCCCTCCCCAGCACCCAGTCCAAGCAGAGGAGTGGTTGAGAGGCCAGAGACAGAGGGAGGGGCCACAACACCGATAGTGGTAGAAGCCACACCCCCACAGTCATGGAGGGAGGAGCCACGCAGTATCCCGGATGCAACACAAGCTGAGGTCATAATCAGCAGCACCAGTCCTGTTTCTGGCCGTAGTCCAGAGGAGACCCCCACCCCTTCAAGTTTGACAGAAGCTGAACACAGCCCATCAATAAGAGCTCCGTCCCCGGCCCCGCCCTTGGCAATTCTGTCTGGGCGAAGTTTGACCATGAGCTCTGAAGAGGAGCCGGAGCCATACACCGTGACCTTGCCCCCAGCCCTGCTGTCATCCAGCGATGAGGAGACAAGAGAGGAGCTGCGCAAAATTGGCCTCATCCCACCTCCTCAACCGTTTGCTAATGGCCTGCTGATCAAAGAAACGGCCAAAGCCCCTCTCACCCTATCAGCAACTGCCACTCGTCCCGTAGCGGCCACCGGCAAGTGTGACTCAGCTGCTGACTCCGGGGTTGAGGACCCCCACTTGGAGACAACTAGCACAGTATCCACAGTCTCCAGTATGTCGACTCTGTCTTCTGAAAGTGCCGATTCGGCCCATGGAGCCAAACCCCGGTGTGTCGTGGGTCGAGGGCGTCCAGCAGCTCTTAGAGATCCACTTCTAAAGCAATCATCTGACAGTGAACTGCTGCCTCAGGCACACGGGGGAGCTGGGACCCCAGGCCGGCCTCGCTACCTCTTTCAGAGGAGATCCAAACTCTGGGGGGAAGTGGAACCACGCACACAGCAAGAGGGGGCCAATGAGGGCCGTCCAGCAGCAATGGGGGCAGAGCTACTGAGCAAAGACACACACTCTCTTGGGGAAGAACCAATCGGGGCTGCTCTTGACCCTGGCAGAAGGTCACCTGTGGGAGGAGCCAGGTAAGAACCACCTGTGAGTAAGTGAGCACACAAGTCTAACACACCTGCCTGTTACACACTCTTCCTTGAGGAATCTGCCTGACACACACCAGTTCCACCTCTTTATGTTAACACGTATATTTGGTCTTCTGTATTCCTGCAGATGTAAGGACGATGAAGAAAGTAAATCGTAGGTTTTTAGCTCTGTGGGTAAAACCAAGTCTTTATCCACCTAATGACTGATCAACTAAACAGCATAATTATCATAGCATTACAGTACTAACTGCTAACAATTAATTTTGTTTTTAAATAATACCTGCAATAACATGTCACTAATGCAGTGTTTTCATAATGAAATTGCCCCTAAGATGACATTGTAATACAACCGATAATTGGTTTAAGAATACATTTACATTTACAGCATTTATCAGACGCCCTTATCCAGAGCGACTTACAATCAGTAGTTACAGGGACAGTCCCCCCCTGGAGCAACTCAGGGTTAGGTGTCTTGCTCAGGGACACAATGGTAGTAAGTGGGATTTGAACCTGGGTCTTCAGGTTCATAGGCGAGTGTGTTACCCACTAGGCTACTACCACCCTGCAGAATATGTCTGCAAACACATTTTTGTTTGACCAAATTTGGTGAGAGAAACTTTTTTTTTTGCCACCTGGGGAATTTAACTCATGAAATGGGGGGCAGTATTTCACCAGAAAGCTTTCCACCATCTTGCAATTTACTGTAAAAACTAAAAAAAAAATGTAGAAAAATGATTTAAACGTGTTAACATCTTGTCAAGGAAGAGAGGGATGTAATACTGTATTTGCATTTGTCAGTACCCAAGGTGCAAATGTGCCTGACAATCTGGGACGTACCCAGAAGCTGGCACACATCGGGCACTGACATAATGTTCCATTCGTACTGTACCTTCAACTGTACACAGCTATGTAAAATATTTTTTACGTATCGCTTACATATCGCACCGTTAATCAGCCAAGCACTTGATGTCATTTTTGGGGCATTATTCAGTGTTTTTTTTTTTATTTCCCTCATTCTAATCCTTGTGTGAGGTTTTCTGCACCGAGTTGACTTTTTACGTACTACATTTCCAATCGTTTCGCTGTCTTTTTTTCTCCGTGTGCATGTCGGTCTCTTTCCCCACAGGTTGTTCAGCAGCCTTGGAGAGCTCCACACCATTTCCCAGCGGAGCTACGGAACCACCTTCACCATTCGGCCTGGCAGTCGGTACCCGGTTGCGCGCCGGACGCCCAGCCCTGGCGCCACCCCTGAGAGATCGGAGCCCCTGGGCCCAGTCCGCACTTTCAGCCCTCACCACCACCATCACCACACCATACTGAAGTCCTCCAGCCTCAGCCTTCCTCAGGAGCCCAAGGAGGTGCGCTTTGTCATGCGCAGTGCCAGCGCTCGAGCGCGCAGCCGCTCGCCATCTCCTTCTCCCTGCGCCTCTCCTTGCCCCTCCCCAGTACTAGGCGGCCCTCTTATGGCATTGCGTCCCTTCCGTCAGCGGCCGCTGGCCCTCTGGAGCAAATACGATGTAGGGGAGTGGCTGGAGAGTGTGGGCCTGGGTGAACACCGTGCCCGCTTCTTGGAACACGAGATTGAGGGCGCCCATCTCCCCGCTCTCACCAAGGATGACCTGGCAGAGCTGGGTGTCACCCGCGTTGGCCATCGCATGAACATTGAGCGTGCTCTCAAACAGCTGCTAGAGACCTGAGTTCCTCCACCACATACATTTTTCACACGTGACCATACATACAGCTTATGTTAAACCACCGCACACGCCTACATTCACCAAAAAATGAATAAAATTCCCCCCACACAACTCGTTTTATTTACCCTCAACCAGCCCCACACCTTTTGAAACTGTCAACCAATAGAAAGCCAGTTTCAAAGTAGATGAGAAGATGGAATCAGTCATTTGATTGTACGCGGTAGGCAGAACCCGAGGACATCAAGGCTGTGTACGGCGAAAGCAGTGGCCTTTCTGAGAGATTTAGATGAAGTCAGAAGTCTTTTTTAAATGAAAATTATTTAACAGATAATGCCTCCAGGTAGATTTAATACAAAAAAAAATATTTTCAACATGCCTAACTTTTATATGTATGAAATACACACACACACATATATATATTTAAAAAGACAAATTGTATTACGTATGAATGTGAATTTGAGATAATTTCACAATTTAAACAATTTAAAGTGTCTTTACAGCCTTTGTGGTAGAGTAAATTGGATCCAGTTTTATTATTTTATCTTAAAAACAATGTCCCTTATGTTAACACGGTCATTGCTTTTAATTTTATTTGTGCTTTATGAGAAATATGATGTTCCCAATGTATTTATTTTGTTCTATTTGGAAAGTTCTATTGTTGTAGAAGGGCCTTTGAAATTTATCATGAGTAAATGTATACACATTTTTTAATCAAACTGAAGCAATGAAAATGTGTGTGTTATACATGCTGAATATGAATTTTCAGATGGACTGACGTGTATTAATGTTTGGAAAGAACAAAGATCAGGTGCTATGTTAAAAAAAAAAAGCCATGTACATGAATGACTGTATGAATCTGTGCAGGCTTCACTTTAAATGTGTACGCACACACACACACTCACACACACGTGCAAAAAGTCCCAACACAAATCCAGTCTGCCCAGTCGACAAGTTCTGCTTTATCTTTTAACACTCTGGATACTATTCAAATACAGCGGCCGTTTTGCTGCTGTGGAATACATCTATCAAAAAACGAACTTGGAATTTTATTTGGTATTTCTTGTTGGACACCAGATCACACTTTAGAATACACTTGTTCCAATGGGGAAATGTGGCAGAAAGACAACGCTCATGAACTCCTCAATTCTCAGGGTGTATGGAGCTAATAATATAAGGTGCTCTAGCGCCCTCTCCTGGACATCATGAGGGAGCTTTTTCTCTTTTTTATTTAGATTTTTAATGTACAGAACACTTCATTTCCAACTTCGTTTCTTAACAAGTGTAATTATAAATAATAAGATTAATAAGACAGTGTTTGAATGGACATTTTATAAGAAAAAAACAGGGTATATATATATATATATACACACGAGCTAAAAGTTTACCATTGTTCAATATTCTGATCCCTAAGAAAAAGGCAATTGGTTTATTAATCACGTTTTCTGATCATTGTTTGCCGTTGGTATCGAGAGAATAGTGACAGAAACTTCCTTTTTCTCTACGTTTGGCCGCGGTGCGAGGTTTTTTTTAGTTTTGTTTAGTTTTTTTGTCGTTATGAGACGACATGTTGAAAATGCTTCAGTTTGAGACCATGGTGAACTCAGGTGGGTGGAATTAAACGCTGAATGGTGTCTCTGTCCCGTGTCTCTGTCCTGCCGTCGTCCACGGGGCTGGTTAATGACTGACGGATGGTGGCGGACCCACCTTCCGAGCGGGACGCTTAATACCTGAATGTCTCCGGGGGGGGGGGGACTGTCCCCGAATGTAAGTCGCTCTGGACAAGGGCGCCTGATACAAATGCCCTGAATGGAAATGGGAATGCAAATATAAAGCCATCAGTGGCTAAGCCGCTCACCTGCTCAACTTTTACCGGGTAAGACGGACTCGTTCGGCTCCGAGCTTATTTAGTTCTTTATTCGTTCGTTTTTTCATTTATGTGTTCGTTCGTTTGTCCGTAGATCCAACCATCAAATGCAACAAAACAGACCACAAAGGGAAAAAAAATTACTCTGGTGACCGGAACTGTTGGGATATTCACAGGCTGGATAAATAACTATTATTAATATTTGTCGTGGGACAGGAGTGCTGTTCCAGAGCGGGACGCCGTGTTCTTTGACGACGTTGTCACGTGCACCCGCAGGCGAAGGGTTCGTCGCCGCCAGGACCGTCGCGATGTCGCGCACCGAGCGAGGCGACTGTCCGAGCTTCCCGGACCTCATCCGGCGCAAGAGGGACGGTGGCCGGCTGTCCGCCGCCGACATCCGGGCCTTCGTGCAGGCAGTGAAGTGTGGGAGCATCCAGGACGGCCAGATAGGTGGGATCAGCTCTGTCACGTGTCTTCTGTGCCATGTGCACTGGTATCCTTGTAGATTTAAAAAAAAAAAAAAAAAACGAATACACATTACAAAAAATGAATGATCCACTGTATCAGTGATGTCAGTCCTTCTCTGGAACTTTACAGATCCAAAAGTATCCCAGCATGTCAATACAGTTGTGCATTATACAGTACAGGTCAAAAGTTTGGACACACCTTTTCATTCAATGTGTTTTCTTTATTTTCATGACCATTTACGTTGGTAGATTCTCACTGAAGGCATCAAAACTATGAATGAACACATGTGGAGTTATGTACTTAACAAAAAAGTGGAGACCTGGACTCCACAGTCACCGGACGTGAACCCAATCGAGATGGTTTGGGGTGAGCTGGACCAACAAGTACTAAACACCTCTGGGAACTCCTTCAAGACTGTCGGAAAACCATTTCAGGCGACGACCTCTTGAAGCTCATCAAGAGAATGTCAAGAGTGTGCAAAGCAGTAATCAGAGCAAAGGGCGGCTATTTTGAAGTTTTCAGTTATTTCACTTTTTTTTGTTAAGTACATAACTCCACATGTGTTCATTCATAGTTTTGATGCCTTCAGTGAGAATCTAGCAACGTAAATGGTCATGAAAATAGGGAAAACACATTGAATGAGAAGGCGCGTCCAAACTTTTGGCCTGTACAGTAGGTGGGTCATATGTACAATGTAGTGTATTCCTTCTTAAATCCATTCAGACAGTTTATTCTAGTTACAGAGTATTTTGATCGAGATTGACCGTGCCATTTTTTTAGGTGCTATGCTGATGGCAATTTGGCACAAAGGCATGGAACCCGATGAGACGCTTGCACTAACTGAGGAGATGATGCGCTCCGGGGACATCCTGACCTGGCCACAGGAGTGGTCAGGGCTCGTGGTTGATAAGCACTCGACGGGTGGAGTCGGAGACAAGGTCAGCCTGCCCCTTGCTCCAGCACTGGCGGCCTGTGGCTGTAAGGTGGGTGGAATTTACACAGGTCCCAATCTGACAACGTATCTATATCGAATTCACAAGGGTTTTTCAAGGGCTTTGTGTTGATGGAGGGTTATGCTGATTACGGCATGTAGGAACCTATCTGCCCTACTCATTGGTACCATTGCCACATCCAGGCGCAAATTATTTCTTACAATGTTTATTCCTAAACCAAACTAAACAAGGGAACGGGGTTTCAAACCAAAACCTGCAGGGGTCGGTGTTTTGGGGACACATATTTACATTTACGGCATTTATCAGACGCCCTTATCCAGAGCGACTTACAATCAGTAGTTACAGGGACAGTCCCCCCCTGGAGGAACTTAGGGTTAAGTGTCTTGCACAGGGACACAATGGTAGTAAGTGGGATTTGAACCTGGGTCTTCTGGTTCATAGGCGAGTGTGTTAGCCACTAAGCTACTACCGCCACACACATACAATCTCAGGGAACACAGAAGACGGAACTGGACACCGGTCAGGCTGCCGGGGGGAGGAAAGGGAACGCGGAGGAACCTGGACACAGTTACACATAAACCAGAGTTCAGGACTCAGACTTAGAAAACACATTTCGGCTTTGTAGAAACTGCGACAAAGTGGGAGTGGCCTCAGTGTGAACTGCTACTGTTAATGGACTGTTGTGACGATGACACAGGTCCCAATGATAAGTGGACGAGGCTTGGCTCATACCGGAGGCACTCTGGATAAACTGGAATCCATTCGTGGCTTTACAGTTGACCAACCAGTGGAAAGGGTAATGTACAAGAAATAATTGTTCAGCGTACACAAGAAGTGCATATTAAGTTGTTCACAATATGCTGCTAAACCAGTCAGTTCAACAACCAAAATAACTTTTTTTGTGTAATTTTAGATACATATTGCATTAGTCGAATGTCCTTGCTTATCCTTGACCAAAAACCATAAAATTCAAAAGGGTTCACATACATTTTTGCCAGTGTGAATCTAAAGAATATGTGCACAAGTCATACGGCCACTGAGCAAATATTCTTCTTCCTAAATGCTTTAATTTCATTTTACTGGCAAGTCAAATGTTGGTTCATCCGTAATTTACTTAATCACCTATCAACCATTACTGCTTACTGCACACCACGCATACACCATTCGCTCACACACTCACACACAGTTTAGAGTCACCCGTCCAGACTGATGCATAGACTGATTTGTAGGAAGTAAGATGCCTTCTTGTTCACAATTTATTTTTCTGCTTCCACACCCTGTTTTTTTTTCACCTGTATTCTCAGTGAGTACCCTGCGCCACCACACATATACAAGGGCTCTCCTGAGATCACTGCCCTGCCAATTCTAACCTTTCTGTCTCAAATTGTCTGAATTCCGTGGGACGTTCCCTTCTTTATCAGAGAATCTGTTTTGGATCTTTTTTCTACCTCATTTGGTTTGAGTTTTTTTTTCCCATAAATCTCTGTTGTATATAGCACTTGCACCTGAATTCTCCGTCCACCATTCTGACATCTGCTAAGTTTCTGGTATTGGTGGTCAACCACAATAACAGTGGGATAGCTGCAGTGGGATCTGAGAAAGGGGTCTTATGAGAGGACCATACTGAAAGCAATGGTTGTGCACATGCCTTTGTGCAAACAATGTACTAATAACATTGTAGTAACTGCATGCTTGAGAAAAATGCTTGAAGCAATGTAACCACATGAAAAAAAAGGAAAAAAGGCTGTGTATCTTATTATAGCTGCAGCAGATCCTGGAGGACGTGGGCTGTTGTATCGTGGGCCAAACTGAGTCTTTGGTGCCGGCAGACAGGGCCCTATATGCAATGAGAGATGCCACAGCAACCGTGGACAGCATGCCACTCATAACAGGTAACTGTTATAGGCGAGGCAGCCTCCTACATCAGAGAATCCACATCATCTCCTAATGGTTCATTAAACATGTCTTTTGTCTGGCAAGGGTCCATTCTTTCAAAGAAGGGCGCAGAGGGTTTGAGCGCATTGGTGCTGGATGTGAAATTTGGCAGAGCCGCTCTCTACAAGAATATAGACAGTGCCCGTGATCTTGCACACTCCCTGGTGAGAGACGGTGTGTAGGAGGTGGCGAGAGTCTGTTGCTGGGCACATCATACAACTGACTGCAGCCCCCTCTTCCAACAACAGGTGACCGTAGGAAACAGCATAGGGATGCGCACAGGGGCGGTGCTTAGCCGTATGGACACACCAATTGGTTGCTCTGTGGGAAATAGCCTGGAGGTCTGCGAGGCTCTGGAGTGCCTGAAGGGACGTGGCCCAAGTGACCTACAGGAGCTGGTCAAAACTCTAGGTGACTTGTCGAAAATTGACATGTGAATTAATAGAAATTTGCATCCTATAGTGCATAATATTTCATGATCATTAATTGTAGTGAATTTCTGGCACTGCGGTCAGCTGTGAACATGCAATAAGTCAATGCCATTAACATATATATCTACGAAGTATAATAATGCAATAATTGTATGTCTACTTTCACCTTTTTTTTCATTTTACATTAATGTTAATTGAAAAGGTTGAGAATTCAGTCAGCAGCAGCACTCTTCTGTGGGCAGGTGGGTACCTGCTGTGGATGAGTGGGCGAGCGTCCTCATTGGAGAGTGGTCAGGAGAAGCTGGCCGAGGTCCTGCAGAACGGGGCAGCCCTCCAGAAGTTTCAGGCCATGCTACAAGCACAGGGGGTTTCCATGGAGACTGCCCAGTCCCTGTGCTCTGTACAATCTGACTACTCCCTGCACTTCAGACAAGCAGAGCATCAGACCGAGCTGAAAGTACAAAATGATGGTAATAAATGAAAACAGGTTTGTGGTCATTTGAAGAATAAAAACAAGCAATTCTATGTAGTTTATATCCCAATTCAGTACCTTGTCTCAATCAAAAGCACATTTTAAGTCTAAAATGCGTCATTCCACATTTGTCATTCATTTATTCTTCACTGTTCAGTTTGCAGTGAATGTTGCCAAACTGGGTGACACATTGAGCTGGGAAAGCTGCCTTGGCCACCAGACAAATTGGCATTTTTTTTATGCATGAGTGTTCTTGAAGTTGAAATTGAGCTTTATTGTCATTTCAGCTACATACATATCAGACAGTACATAGTGAAACAAAACAATGTTTCTCCAGATCCTACATGCAACATAAATTTTTACAATGAAACAAAGTTACATACTGACATAAAGTGCACGTGTGCGACACAGGAAAACTGGGCCACATAAAGTGCAAACGGGACACAGGCAGTGCAGGAGTAACATTTAACAAAAAACATGTACACAACAATGAGACAGACAGCACTGAACTAATGAAATGAATAATAAATGCAAAGTGAAAATGGTGCAAATACTGCTGTGCAGAATATAGATAGCTAATATTACTCAATTTAACAGAGGTAGTGTGTGTGTGTGTGTGTGTGTGTGTGTGTGTCAGTCAGTTGTCTAAGGCTTGTGGAAAGAAGCTGTTGCACAGTCTGGCAGTGAGGGTCCCATTGCTCTGGTAGCTTTTCCTGGATGGTAGGAGGGTGAAGAGTGCATGTGAGGGGTGTGTGGAGTCCTTCACAATGCTGGTGGCTTTCCTGATGCAGCGTGTGTGGTAAATGTGGTGGGACTGGGTGGTAGTAGCCTAGTGGGTAACACACTCGCCTGTGAACCAGAAGACCCAGGTTCAAATTCCACTTACTGTGTCCCTGAGCAAGACACTTAACCCTAAGTTTCTCCAGGGGGGGACTGTCCCTGTAACTACTGATTGTAAGTCACTCTGCATAAGGGCGTCTGATAAATGTTGTAAATGTAAATGTAATGTCCATTATGGAGGAAAGAGAGACTGATTATCTTCTCAGCCGTCCTCACTATCCGCTTGTGGTCTGATGTGGTGCAGTTCCCAAACCAGACAGCCTCAGGAAGTAGAGATGCTGCTGGGCTTTCTTGGCTGTTGATCTAGTGTTGGTAACCCAGGAGAGGTTCTCTAGAAGAACACAGAAGAACTTTGTGTCTTGACAATCTCTACAAAAGATCTGTAGATATTCAGTGGGGAGTGGTCCCTCAGTTCTCTTCTGAAGTCAACAATCATCTCTTTACCTTTACAGCATTTATCAGACGCCCTTATCCAGAGCGACTTACAATCAGTAGTTACAGGAACAGTCACCCTGTAGCAACTTAGGGTTAAGTGTCCTGCTCAGGGACACAATGGTAGTAAGTGGGATTTGAACCTGGGTCTTCAGGTTCACAGGCGAGTGTGTTACCCACTAGGCTACTACCACCCAGTCTTTAGTTTTGTCGACGTTCAGAAACAGATTGTTGACTTTTGCAGGAAGGTTGCATGTTTAGTAAATTGACCGTATTCTGGGTCTGGGAGTATATGTGTGTTATTCATCCTCAGATTTTTTCCTGCATTGTGCTCAAAATTACAGGCCATATTCCCCCACTTCCCAAGGGGAGACACAACTTTCTGCTGGGAGTTCTGCATTCATTTGGGAGTTACTTTGAAATGTTTAACTCACCCATTTCTTAATTGAAGAGTTATGATGGCATATAATGCCAGGATTGATTTAGCTTTAATAGTTAAAGAATGGTTCAATGTGCGTGAGAAATCATTTTTACACCCATCAGTGTCTCAAACTTAACCCCAGTGAGAATCGCTGGGATAGAGGGTGATTCCACTTTAAGATGCGGTTCAACTCTCTTATCCTCAACACGATTGCGGATGCAACTCTGGACTGAAAAGAAAGTATTATTTTACATAGTACTATAATACTTTACTGACAGGGATGGTGCTGGACATCAACGGCCTGACCCTGGCTGAGGTGCTGCACTCAATGGGAGCTGGACGAACCAAGGCAGGGCAGCCAATTAATCACAGTGTTGGGGCGGAGATTCTTGTGAGATTGGGTCAGAATGTACAGACTGGTGGGTAAACAAATGTATGGGTATTGTAAGAATACATTGATCTCAGTGGCCCGAAAACTGAATGCTGTGTCATTTTCAGGAGATCCCTGGCTCAGGATTCATTATGATTCACCAGCACTGAACGCAACGCAGTGCTACGACCTGCAGGCCGCTCTGACGGTTGGCGAGCGTGAGAGTTACCATGCCAACCCACGAGTGGCTGAATTCATTCTGCCTCGCTGACGCCATCCCAACACCCTCTACGTTCCCACAGATTTGGGACAGTTGGTCCGCAGCATGTCTTATGTAATCAGAACCCATGGTTCAGTAGTGACAGGGGGGTAAAAATGGACATTCAGTCCAGTCCAGTGATGTGAATAAACAAGCCACTATGTAAACCCTCTACGATGAATATGTTCATATATAGGTGCATTCAGGGAATTTAGAGGGGGGAAAGTTGCCATGGCAACACAAGGATATGTCTTTCAATTGTGTGAATGAAAGCAAGACGTTATACACTTACGTAACAGGTAAGAATTGTGGGTGATGGAAAATATGTGCTATGCTTTGACATTGAAATCATTAATGTTGAATCCATATCTTCTTTTTAACGTGTTGCTGAAAGGTTTTAACTGGTAGTAGCTCGACTATGAACAAGAAGACCACAAAGTCACAGGTTCAAAAGCCATTGTGTCTCTAGAGGGACTGTCCTTGTAACTACTGACAAAAGTCACTCTGGCTAAGGGTGTCTCATAAATGCCTTAAATGTAAATGTTTTATGGATAAGGGTGTCTCATAAATGCCTCAAATGCAAAGGGTTCGTGATTTAAGCACAGATGTGTGACTGATGTGTGTACTTGTTAGTGAATGAATGTTAACAATTTCCAGTCAGGCTCAAAGTTCCACTTGATTTGAATATGTAGGCCTTAGGTAAATGCTTTACTATTGCAACAAATGTTTTGCTATCAAACAATAACTGGATTTGTAGAATGTGGAAAAGATTAATAAACGATAATGTGGGAGTTCAAAAATATGTTCATATGACCACAATAAGTAGAACATTTGCTTGGGTGTAATTTCACACCGACTGCTACTAGCATGTCCCCAGTAAGTGCACAGTCTACTGGTCATCTTGGAAACTGCATGAGAGCCACAAAATCAACGCACTTTCATGTTCTTCAGATATCCAAACAAGTTAAGGTAGCGAATCTTATAAACTGTTGATGCTTATTAACTGTTGATGTTGATGACAAAAACACACACATCACATTTTAAACGTTTCATTTAAACATTAGTAATTCATAAAAAAGCACATTAACAAGACAGTGTTTACTTCACTTTCAAGTGAAGAAAGAGTTCAGATCACTTTAAGAGAACCCTTCATGCTAACCCTCTATGCTAGATCTCAGCTTCCTTTACAGAATATGGATACTAAAATGACTTGAACAGAACATCAGAACAGGGGAGAAAATTCTCTATATGTTGAACATGAAGCTGGTGTGTCAGTGAACCACAGAGTTGAGGGGCTCAGCACGGATGTTGCCAAGGTCCAGGGCAGAATCAGTCTCGTCGTCAATCTCTCCGATTACCGCTCTGAAACAGAAATAGCCACAAACAGTTAAATGGGACCCATAAATTTCTATTAGTACCATGACCAACAATTTTTCACTTTTTCTTTCTGTAGTGGTATTTAATTTGCTGTAAAAATTTAAATAAAACCGCTGTATTCTACTGGTCATCAAGAAAAGCTCCACTAATTACAACTTCCCCAGATGGGCTTATGCCTCAACCCCAAGTGGGCCATGGCAACCAACCCAGAGAAGAGATGATGTAACTTCTGCAAGAGAAACAGGAGGGTGCTAAATGGGGAGGCCTAGCAGGTAAGGAAACAGACCAGTAATCCGAAGGTTGCCAGTTCGAATCCCGAGCCGCCGAGGTGCCACTGCTCCCCAGGCGCCTGACATGGCTGCCCACTGCTCACCAGGGTGATGGGTTAAAAGCAGAGGACACATTTCATTGTGTCACCATTAGCTGTGCTGCAGTGTTTCACGATGTCTCTTAATGTTGAATGTGCCATGCTAGTCCTATGCTACAGTGGAGTGAGTGAGGTGCGCCAAATTCAATGCAAAGGACCTCTCCTGGACGACCACCAACCATCCCTCCCATGTACCCATCTAGAAGAAAGTTCCACAGTCAGGAGCAGAGCCCCCCCCAACCCCCTGAAACCTTGAACTTCGATGTTTACCGGTCACCTCGTGCACATTCTATACGTTGCATATTTGCACAACCAGAAAAATATTTGCACAACATAATGCTTTACATCCTGTTAAAGTCAACTGTGGCCATATTTACACTAATGCAATGTACTTGGCCAATGTTTACACTTAACATACACTTTTACTATTACAATGACTGCACTAATGCGTCCCCGATGTCCATCTCAACCTTGCTAAGTGTCTTTAAATAGAATAATTAATATATGTATTCATTAATACACACCCTCTGTGTTCTCATTTGTGATCTATGAATGTCAGGTTTTGTACTCCACAAAGCACCTTTTTGGTCCAGGAGGATGTTATTTTGGCTCTACTACGTGCTTTAAGGTACCTTCCAAATTATGGAAACGTTGGGATATCATTTATATTAGAATAAAATGACTTCTAAAGGATTTTCAAATCATATGAGCAAATATTTGCTCATATGAGCATGGATAACCAATGTTTAAACTGAGAATGTACATTTCAAATTTGATGCTTGCTCAAAACACTTGGGTCGGGGCATGTTTACCATGGTGTATATGTCGGTCTAAAACCGTTATATACCTAGGTCATCAGAGCTATTGGCTTTGGAATTGAACATTGATAACATGTTGGAAGGGCTCCCTCCTCTTTAGCCTGGAGGACACGGCATTAACAAGACTGTCAAATTTGGACTTGTCTGACCATAGGACTTGAGTGTCTTAACCAGCCAGAAAAATGTCTTAACCATGAGGCCAATGCCCTTGACATCCAGCATCCAGGGTAAGGAAACAGACCCGTTATCACAAGGTTGCCGGTTCAAATACTGTGCTTGTTTGCATCATGATGATAATCACTTCACTTTGACTAATGGATCTGATTAAAGACACTTCTACTGTGCAGTCCACTGTGGCATACTGGCAACACAATGCTGGTGTACCCTAATAGTGTACCCTAATATTTATTATATATTAATTCAATTAATATAATTGAATATAATTGAATATTATAATTAATTCAAATTCAGGCACACCCAATATTAATAGGGACGTAGCAATACAAATATAACTGGCTTTCAGATACTTTGGACTGATTAACGGGATGAAGATGTACATGTGTATGGGGCAGTGAGTAAAGAAAAAGGACCCATAATACTGAGCAAAGCATCGTCCCCACGCACTGTCATGGCTGCCCACTGCTCACCAAGGTTGATGACAATCCCTTCACTTTCACTTAAAATGTGCCTGAACAGAGAGATCGTGTGATTTCACGCCAATATTCAAGTTAACATAAGCCAGGCCACTCACACGTTGTCTCCTCTGACAATGTACAGCCCCAGAACCACCTGCTCCACGCCCTGCGTGGAGCTGAACACGCGCTCGTGACTCTCGTCCAGGATCAGGTTGATCGTCTGGTCAAAGCCTTTCAGCGTCCCCTGCGGGCAAAAAGAGGAGAAACAGAACTCGGCGGATCACCACGACCGGACGGTCCGACTCGGACCGGAACAAATAAAAAGGCACAATTTACCACAATCATCCTGCCGTCCGACGTAACGATAGCCACCGTCCCTGAGTTTCCAACATTAAGGGGGAAAAAATGAAGCAAGGCTTTTCTACCTCCCTCAAATTATTACCTCGCGGTAAAATTGAACGCGGTAAAAAAACCACTTTACCAGAAGCTGGATCTGCTTAAAACGCCAATAACTGTAGCAATAACTTTAGCAATAAGACGTAAGCCTACAATTCGCAGTGTTATGTCGACCACGCCAGAACAAAAGCTGAACCATTTTTAAGGCCATGTATTATTATGGGTCCGCTTGGGGCTTAAAACCACCAACACTGGCCCCGTTATCTCTTAATAAGAAAACACAACGTTATTAGCCACCGCGCTAGCCTGCTGCTAACCTGCCTGATGCGTTGTTAGCCAGCAGGCAAAACTGGCGAAAAAAAGTGAGGCGCAATGATTTTAACTCCAGCTCCCAGCTGCTGACGCGTTACTGCCAAAAGGATACGGTTGATGTAACTTTCCAAGGCTGTGGACATGGTTTCGATCGACTCCGGTTTAAAGGCTCCCGGGGTTCGTTTCAAAGCGCCGCTTCCCTGCGCTACCGGCTACAGCTCGGCAGGCGACGGTAGCCGATCGCAGACCAGACTGATCCAGACGTGAGCAATCGTTTCAGAGCGACGCGAGGATGGACGTGAGGTTTGGGTGTAGCACAAAATTCTGGATCACGTCTTCTTCTTCTTCTTCTTCTTCTGGTGTTTTATGGCGGTTGGCAACCAGCTTAATGGTGCATTACCGCCACCGACTGGACTGGATGTATGCATTCATTAATTCATTAATGTTGGGTAATGAAGGGAAAGGCCATAAGGACTACAAAACTATATATTATATACTATATTTTATATAACAACCCATTTTACATAATATTAATAATACCCATATACAATTATTCAATTAATGCATCTGGATCACGTCCATTAGCAGTCTCCATTTTAAGCCTGAATTTATCCCCCACCCACGTCCCCCACCCAGGTTGACCACATGAAATCATTCCCCTTTTTACCTTTATTTAAACATCCATCACTCTAGGGGACAGTGGTGGCCTAGCGGTTAAGGAAGCGCCGGTTTGAATCCCAATCTGCCAAGGTGCCACTGAGGTCCCCACACACTGCTCCCCGGGCGCCTGTCATGGCTGCCCACTGCCAACTCAGGGTGATGGGTAAAATGCAGAGGACAAATTTCACTGTGTGCACCGTGTGCTGTGCTGCTGTGTATCACATGTGACAATCACTACACTTTATCTTTACTGGCATCCTTATAGACACTTATGGGATTATTGGGCTTGTTCCTCACAACAACCACTTCACAAAAGAATTAGATTGATATACACTTCCCATAGTACATCACAACTAGAGTTGTGGAACTGGATTTAATCCCAGCGTACAGCACCCATTAGCACTGCTAATATTAAATATATTATTTTGTAATTGCTTGTACTTGGGCTCAATTATGCAAAAGAGGTCCATTATCCAGAACAAGAGCAGCTACAGACCTTCTATCGCAGTTCTGCATAGGGTTTAAATTATTCTTATTACCTTTATTCTTCATAAATTTCTTTTTATGATGAAAAGTGAAAGTGAAGTGATACACAGCACAGCACACAACAAAATGTGTCCTCTGCTTTTAACCATCACCCTTGGTGAGCAGTGGGCAGCCTTGACAGGCACCCAGGGAGCAGTGTGTGGGGACGATGCTTTGCTCAGTGGCACCTTGGCGGATCAGGATTCAAACCTTCTGATTACGGGGCCGCTTCCTTAACCGCTAGGCCACCACTGCCCTGATAAGTTATGATAAGTTTCAATCATCAAAAACTTATAGCAATTATGAGATGGAAAAGACTTCACAAAGCCAGGTCAGTCTGAATTTAATGAAAAATAAAATAATCCTCTCCAATTGTTTGGGGTCCTTGCTAAATCCTGGACATGCCAGTTAGTCTTTGTCACAGACATTTTTCACATCAAATGAATATTTACACATTTTGTAATTGTGATCTGCTTCTTTTTATTGTATAAACTATAAATATGCCATAAGTCTATAAACACATTATATCTACAAACAAAGAATCATTCGGACGCACAGTGAACGGCAACTTTGTTAATATGAAGTTAATGATTTAAGAACAATAAGGAAATGATCTTCAGCCTCTAAATCAAAGTAACGTGAGATCATGGGCTTACAGTAAAGCTGCCAGTGAACTGGGTAAAGACAATGGACAGGGTGCAGAGGACATGAGATCGTGAGAAAGCGAGAGGGAGAACAAGATTTTGGCCTACATTGTCAACAAAGGTAAAGTTCAACTGCAGTTACATTTACATTTACAGCATTTCAGACGCCCTTATGCAGAGCGACTTACAACCAGCAGTTACAGAGACAGACTTCCCCTGGAGAAACTTTAAGTGTCTTGCTCAGGGACACAATTGTGGTAAGTGGGATTTGAACCTGGGTCTTCTGGTTCATTGGTGAGTGTGTTACCCACTAGGCTACTACCACCCTGACACATTTTACAATGACCTACAAACTTTCTTTCATGTTTCTATGTCCATTGTTGATTTTGACACATGACCATACTATGATATCTCAAACAAGGTGTTGCTCTTAAATTTTTTTGCCGTTATGATGTTGTAAATGTGTTTTTTTTCCCCGAGTCTATTTTTGTCCAAACGTTATTGAAAGGGGACATTTTTATATTCACAGAAGGCTCACAGTTGAGGTGTTGTCATTCTTTTTTTCTTCGAAGGTGCAGTTCGCCATGTTGCCTATAAGTAGCAGCAGATTTTAAAGTGAAAAATGTGCTTTAAATTGAGTTTTTAGAAAAGACACATCACACTTTTTTAATTCGCAAAATATATATATTTTTGAAGCTATTTTTCAGTTACAACATGTTCCTCAAGAATAATTAAATATTGTGTATCAGTTGGTGAACTATGTAACTATGATTAAGTCACTATTTCCTACAGGCATGACATAAGGAGTTAAAAAAAATCTAAATTCTGCCTTTCTGGAAAAGGATGAATAAATTGCAAGAGTAAAGTTTTTGAAACATCTTTACCTGTTTGCTGTTTTTTTGTGCTTTCTAGTGCTGTTTATCAGTGAAGTGGCACCATGAAAGTGGAAGACAAAATCCAGATCCAGAAATTCTTTTTAATGCTTCTCAACACGTTTTTTCTGGTAAGCAAACAATAACTACTGTTCAGGACATAATTTCTGCTTAATCTACAAAATATCCGTGTTTGCAGATTTTGGGTATAAGCATCTTTGGCTCTGCTGCTTGGATCTTATTTGACCGTAGCAGCTTCGTAGTCGTAATCAGTTCAGGTAGGTTTTCTTTGTTTGTCTAAATGTTTATTTTTAATAGCTGCAGCGCAATGCCCTGTACATGAACATTGAAATTAATTTTAGGATATATTTTGATACGTTTAACACTGATCTACAGACTTTCTTTCATGTTTCTATGTCCATTGTTGATTTTGACACATGACCACACTATGATGTCTCAAACACGGTGTTGCTCTTAAAAGTCTTTGCTGTTATGACGTTGTTATTTTCATTTTTATGTGAACAGCACTTTGTTGACATTTTAAATGTGTAATAAATAATAACAATCTTTATCAAACTTAATTTCTGCTGGCCTGTGGCTCTTAAACAAGAGGCCAATGTGCAAGTTGTGGCTTCTGGACTTGCTCTAATTGGTCTGGTGGCGATTGGAGTTACTCTGCTTGGGTGTATTGCAGCCCATCTGGACAACAGATGTCTGCTTTCATGCGTACGTGTTACCTTCCTTCCCACCAATAATGATTAAAAATGTGAGCAACCAAAGAAGTGCTTTCATATCAGAATATTTACATTCATTGAAACAATGTCCCCTGTTCTCTTGTAGTACATGGGATTCTCAGTAGTCATCATCCTCGGTCAGGTTTTCATCACATTTGTTCTTTTGCTACGGAGCACTAAAGTAAGTTTTAAAGAGCCAAAGATCAAATTAATCCGCCGGAAGGCAATCAGGTTTGTCTGTTCTGTTCTCTTTCACAGATCGTTGATTTTTTTACTAACAAGGTTGATGAAGCAATAGATGAGTATGGGGGAAATAACACAAAATCAATTTGGATGCTTCTGGACACCGTACAGCAATCAGTATGTACATAGCAGTAGAGTCCCTTTCATACACTGTTCATTGATGTAATTACTCGATTAATTTCAAGCAGAGAGCGTCAGACGTTTTAGTGACTTCCTCTGATCTATGTTTTGCCCCCTTTAACACATAAGACAATAAATTCATACAACATAGATCATTAACAGGATATGAATCTACCATAGTAATTACTGCACTTTCCTGGTTAAAGAGGATGAGAGAGGTGCTGTAAGAATCCTGTGCAATTACCCATGATTACCCCCCGATCCTGATCTGCCAAGGTGCCACTGAGGTGCCACTGAGCAAAGCACCGTCCCCACACACTGCTCCCCGGTCGCCTTTCATGGCTGCCCACTGCTCACCAAGGGTGATGGTTAAAAGCAGAGGACACATTTCGTGTGTCACATTCCGTGTGTCACTTTCACATGACCACTCAGCACCATAGCATAGATGCATAGATTGCTGACTGACATGCCAACAACAGGAACTTTGTTACCCCAGTACATCGGACTGCAGCATAATGTTGAAAGGCTCTGACCCACAGCCATATAAAGCCTTTACACAACTTACATGTCTAACACACACCGCCGCACACAGTCTGTTCTGAGATTGTTTGTTTTTCCCAATAAAGGCAAAATGCTGCGGGATGCGCGACCCCTCGGACTGGCAGAGGAATTGGTTTGCTGTAGCCCTGAATGAAAGCCACATCTATCCCTGCTCCTGCTCCCAAGACAGCACCTGCCAATTCCTGCCAAGCATTCAAAACAGCACACATCTCTTCATGAACGGGACAAACATTTTTATCAAGGTTGCCAGCTGTACATTGCAAAACATGTCACATAATGTATAAAATAAAATAGATCATATATCATTTTCTTTTTCTCTGTTCACATTTTTTGTTGAATCAGGGCTGCAAGGACACATTGGCATGGTGGCTGAAAGAGAATTATATTGTGATCTTAGCCATGGATTTGGGGTTATTTCTGATGCAGGTAAACCTAATTTCTGTGTCAGTTACATCGCAATATCAATCATCATTTCACTTTATACTGTGGGCTCCAATGTGCTGCATGGCCCACATGCCTGGGCTTTAGCTGCTAGGGGGTCTTTCCACGTATATTTCAGCAATTATAAAATGTGTTACATCACAAGAATCAAAGTACTTATTTTTTCAGCAAAAAACCGAGCCTTAAATTTTAAAAATTTTGATATATTTTACATTTAAATCATTACATTATATGGTATTAGGAAAGACACTAATAATGATCTTCTTATATTTTTCACACAGGTCCTTCAGATTGTCTTAAGTGTTTGCATATTCCGAAATATTGTCCAAAAGTCAAGGCAAAAGCTTCGAAACCTTGACGACTCTCTGGAGGTTCAGCCAGGGACTGTTGGTTCAGCGTATCACCAGTATCAGGATTACTTTTAAATGAAACCTTTATCTCTTTCTTTCAACAATGCATGATCGAAACTCAACCATTTTATTACAAATTGGAGCTGAAATACAGAGGTATTCTTTATAAACCAGCACCTTCGCTAACTACTGAATACTGTGCCAGTGTATGAGGATGAGCTTATTATGGGTTTGAGTGAGTTTGTAGATAATGGACGGAAGCAGAATCTTCCTGTTTTAGTGACGTCCTCTGATCTGTGTCCTACTGCCTTCACAGCCTTCTATGTACAGGGTAAATCAATGCAATTTGCACATCACATCTGCTTGTATAGATTTGGTCCAGCTGTTTTTTGATTCAGTAAAATGCCTGGATATCCCAGTATCAGATGGAAACTGAACTTCAAACTGAAGTGTGATGATTGACTCAGCAAAAGTGTTTTCACACCATTGTACACATGGTCCAATATGCTGGTGGCATTTGTGTGTGTGTCTTGGGTCAAACTAAACCATGACGGATAGGGAGATATCCGCCTATGAAGCAAAGCATGTTTTTCAGCGTGAGAGACCTCATTGTCTAAGTGGCCCTGTGGTTGACGATGGCCTGCCCACCACATCTCGGGCCACAAATGTCAGACAGGCTGTCATGCTTTGCAACAATGGGGCCATGTACAGCAGTCTCACAAATGGAAGGAGAGGGACAGAAAAAGGGTGAAAAGCGAGAGAGAGGAGTGGGGAGTGACATCTATCAAGACGCTGTGAATCATGTGAATATTTAGTCATAGTCTTACGTGTTAAATGCGTGATCACTGCTCTCCTGCACCCCTCTGACTCTTAAGCTGCAATCATCATAACAATAAAGTCTTTTACTTTGTGTGTGTGTGTGAGTCAGTGAAATGTGGTTAGTCTCACACACTGATTAATGTCTCAGCCTCTCCTCCCAGTCACCAGACACACTTTCAGAGACTCAGACAATTCACCGGGAAAACCCTCTGCCAGGCCAACGAGAGATCAAAAGAGCCAAAGCTGCCGGAAGAAACAAGACGGTTTGGACAGAGGCAGGTCCTTCGCTATCTATCCAGGAATGTGTAGAACTTCAATGGCTCTTTGCGTACAACTTTCCCAGTCAAAACAGTTCTGGACAAGAGGATGGTCTGTTCTGCCCTGCTTCAGAGGGTCGTTCTGGTGAGACAGAGCAGAAACATAAACTCCACGCAACTGTGCAATAGAGTCTGCTGACAAAAAGCCATTCATGTGGTCCGGATCAGGCCTGGAGGGCGGACGATCGTCGCTTCTGTCAGTTGTAGAGGCTGCCTCAGGCAGTGAACCAGATGCCTTCCTTCCACACAACCCCTACGATTAAGACCCCCCTACCTCCCCACAATGCGTCCTATGCAATGCGGTCATTCAGGCCTCCTCAACATGATGTTTCCTGTTTTCCAGGCTTGTGGCTAGTAAATGATCACGCTTGGCGTGTCTGAAAGGCTTGAGCGAGTGTTGATATGTAATGTTTAGAATGTCCACCAGTTTTGCATGCGAGTCTACATGCATTCCATTTATTCAGCTGAGCTGCCCGCGCCGCTGAAATGAAGTAGCGTCTTTCTGTGAACTGCATTGGACAAGTGGGACTTCTCTGGGGCTTCATACCTCTGTGTCCTGTGATGCTATGGAATTCTTTCTGTTCCTATGATTTACAAAATGGGGAAAAAAACATAAATTGCATTGTTAAAGAAGCAATTTGTACAAATTTTTAGGAATTACGATCAGTTTTTTACACCATTCAGAATTAACAGTTTTGCTGCAATGACAAATGTGCAACATGTACTGCATTGCGACTTTATTGACTGAAGCTAGCATGCTAACCACCTAGCATCACCTAGCATTAGCAGCTAGCTTTGTCCCTCGAGCTGCATACGTCCCAGTATCAAAAAAGTCCCCACCCCATCCCTGACCATGCTGGCATTCAGCAACACACCAGTACAATGTAAATAGAAACAGCCGCATGTTGTCCATGACATGCAGGTCTTACCAGTAGGTCTCAGGTTAGAAGGTGTCGCTTGAGCAATTAACCATTTAGCTTTTTTTATTGTACAACTTTGATTGTACAGTTAGGACTGACTGACAGAATAAAAATGGCGCAATCTAATTTTTGCAGCAGCTCAGACGGCCGGATCTGGAGTTTGTCTCCTTATGTCACCATAAGGGGAAAGGTCACCTCCTGTTTCTCATGCTTCGTCTGCCCAGAATCTTAATCTGGAGATGATGTTTTTCTGTCTGTCCACTGACCATCATGGCTTCAAAATGTGCAAAATGTAAAAATGAGCACAAATGATTATTTTAGTTCTGTCACTTTGGTGGTTGGTGAAAGCCCCAGCAACATCTATAGGCCTCTCTGCTCCTCGCCCCGCCCCTCTCCTCCTCATTAACATTTAAAGCTATAGACACCGAAACGGTGCTTCATGGGGAAATCTCATTGTGAAACTGACTCAAATTCTGCACCATGGCTGAATTTCGGAAAGAGACTTCAGATACAGTAGAGCCCATAACTTAAATACATCTCTAGATATGTCCAGACCTGGCTGGTAGACACAATCTCTCTGCAACGTATATATGACTACCTTGGGGTCTTCATTAGGGTGACAATTTAGGAACAAGATCAAACGTAATCACATTAGTGAGAGACAATGTTTGGTTTAAGTTTTTCTTAACACTTTCATAGAGTATGAGCCCTGAAGCAAAACCCACCTGGCCTTTTTGAGCATTGCTTCTTTGTACAGCCCATTCATAATCCTCAGATACTAGAGAACAAAATCCTCCAAATTCATGAGATTTTTCTTACAGGACCTAGTACAGGCGTGATAATCTTTCTTACAAAGAGAACCTGGACGTCAAATTTGAAGATACTGCCTGTCCTTCCAGATTGACACTTTAATGCTAAACCAAACTGAGTAGCTTCCAAATGTTAACTTTACATGTGTCGACACTGGACAAGTGACAAGTATGAACCATGAGCTTTGATGAGTTAATTAACATACGTTATCTGTGTCAGGTCCTGTTGTCCTCCAGGTATTGTTGTGCCATGGGACACTGAGGTCATAGACCTCGTTCTGCAGCATCCATTTGCACAACGTCCTCGACTTCTGGCCACCTGCAACATGAATAGATATAGCGAGAGATCAGCGTGTTGGCGTGACACAGAGTCACGGCTCAGAGAAACGATTAGACAGACTTTTACCATCCACAGACTGAATGAGAGGATGACAGAAACAGCAATGAAAATGATGGCCAGATGTCTTCTCCTCGGACTCTCCTGTGTATGGCCCCAACTGTCTCCACCTTACAGGACAATGCTCATCAGCTTCAGTGTTATGAAGAAGGGGAAGCAAAGCATGTTTGCATCTTTGTGCATGCCTCAGACCTGTAGGCGACTGTGAAGGGCGTGGGCAGGGTGGAGGAACACAGGATAATTTCCCAGGGGTCTTGGCAGCGGCACCAAAAAACTCCTTGATGTAGTCAAAGTAAGGGCCTGTTGCCCAGGTGACTCTTCTGAAATGGCATTTATACACCAGCATTGTTGACTCCTTGGTATATATATATAAAAAAAAAAAAGAAAACGATAAATGCATATGTATAGTGGCCTCCAAATAAACACAAAATGACGTGATGAATAAAAAGTTTGCAGAAGTCACCAGCTCCTCGTCGTCAATCATCAAGCGGAGTCCTTGCAGCATGGTGATGAAAATAGTTATATTCTCTCGGTTGGTGGACAGGTTGCCAAACTTACTGGCCAGCTGACTGAGGCTCCTCTCCACAGGATAAATGTTGAGTTGAAGCCAACACTGCCCTGCCTGAAAGCATTAAGCAAGCAGGTATAAAGCTACTAGATACACTCAGCAGCGCTTATCAGCTATTAATCTAATGTAAGCGCCATTGTTCGATTCTTCTGTTGCAATGTTCTGTCAATATTCATTTGTATGATCTACTAGATTTTCCTTCAATACCAGAATACTTGTAGATTTGCCAAACTTACCAGCTCCTTAGGGATGTAATGAATTGGGATTCTGTAGTCTTTGGGGATGTTTTCCTTCTGTTGAGGAACAGACCACTTGACTCAAATATAGCTCTTCTTCACATTGTCGTCTGGTTATTATAATGCACTCATTGCCCCGCAACATATTCTCACATTTCAGAATCTCAAATAATAGGTGGTCTGTGATGGAGATTTGATTTCTCCTAATATGACCCGACCTACCAATAGGTTAAGAGTGGCCACATCATCAGTGACAGGAGTCCTGCCTTCACCATCACTCGCCACAAGACTGGAAAACAGCAGCAGGAGGACACAAGGACTCTCTCCAATCTGAAAGCACACGTTCGAAAATAAACAGTCACAAAACGAAAAAGTCAAAGTCTCAGTTAACATCATCTGGATTTCAGTTTCAGTTCATTCAGAAACAGAGTCTGTCGATCGGATTAATGTTAAGAAAAGGCTCGTTCGGTTTAGGAGGAAACTGAATAAAAATGCCAGAACGACGGACTCTATACTTTCAAGTCAGTTGTAAACATTACTGTACATCCGTTAGGAAGTGAACCCTCTCAACAGGTCCCAGCTCATTCTACACTTGAAACGAAACCAGGTTATTTTAAATTTAATTTATTTTTAGTTATACTTGGTTATACTTGAAACATAACCATGATTAATATTAACATAATACATTATAACTTGGTAAAGTGGTTAGTCGATTTGCAGTTACATTTCCAGCTGTGACTTACTTTTGTCTTCTTCATATGGATTATGAAAATTCCACCGATTATTGATGTTCCAGTTCTACTCTCTGCTCCTGGTGGATTTCAAAGAGCGATTCCGCTCCCTTCATGTCCACGACCGTCTCAGATGTGACGGAGCGCATGGGGAGGAAGGAGACGCGCTCAGCTGCGATGCGCGGTGGACGCAGACTGTGGATAAAACGCGCGCCGTGGGAATCGGCGCGCGCGCATGCGCAGAAGAAGCTCGCACGTTATCCCCTATAATGCAACCTAAACAGAACCTAAAACCTCATGTGTTTAACATCGCATCAAAGGAAAAGTTTGCACACTGTTGATCCATACAGAAGTCTTTTTAGCCATAATTCTACACTGGATCATTAAAGTTTGATCTTAAGACGTACATATTCAGTAAAGTAAGATGTGCTGACATTGGTTCTGCTGATGTTGGGAAGATATTTTCTTTCATTGGAATTAAAGGTTTCCTGAATGTTCATGCTTCAAATAACACACATTTTTGCTTTTTTTGTTCATCCCCTTTTAGGCAACATTTACAGCAATTTTGTTTAACAGAAATGGACGGGACACCATATGCAAAGCTGTCCTGCACTGCCTTCCCGAGCTATTGACTAACCCAAGGCACACATTTCCTAGTTCAAATCTCATAATCACATATGGAAGGAGCTGGGCCATTTTAACCTAGAAATAAGTGTGACAGGTGACACCTATGTAGCTTCACTAAAAACAAAATACCCAAGATATTTTTTTAATATACAGTACAGGCCAAACGTTTGGAGACACCTTCTCATTCAATGTGTTTTCTTTATTTTCATGACCATTTACATTGGTAGATTCTCACTGAAGGCATCAGAACTATGAATGAACACATGTGGAGTTATGTACTTAACAAAAAGTGGAGACCTGACCTCCACAGTCACCGGACCTGAACCCAGTCCAGATGGTTTGGAGTGAAGGCAAAGGGGCCAACAAGTGCTAAACACCTCTGGGAACTCCTTCAAGACTGTTGGAAAACCATTTCAGGTGACGACCTCTTGAAGTTCATCGAGTGAATGCCAAGAGTGTGCAAAGCAGTAATCAGAGCAAAGGGCGGCTATTTTGAAGAAACTAGAATATATATATATCAGTTATTTCATCTTTTTTTTGTTAAGTACATAACTCCACATGTGTCCATTTCTTCCAGGATCCATTTTTATGTATGAGTTGCATGCCTTCAAAATCCTATAGAATCTCTGAAGGTGTTACACTGTGCTGTGGTGGTGACCAGAGAAGATTTTGCCTGGAGGCACAATTTCCGAGGCTTAATTTCACAAATCTGGGCTTCGTGAGAGGATGACAAAAAGAAAGCCATTGTTTAATTGACAAAAACTTCAATTATATCTAGCCTGTAAACAGCCACAAGGCAGGTGGTATATTTAGGAATGAAGTGGGAAAAGATTCTACTGTCTGTAGGGAGTACATTACAGTTACTGTACTTTATCCGGCCAATATAAAAAGGCTATACAGCAGGAAAAGTTTGGGAACCAGATACTTATTCCCAGATGTAATATTCCCACAAAAATATTTCGCATTCCAATGCCATTTTATCTAATAACATTGCCTATTAAGAAAGTGAAGTGATTGTCACATGTGATACACAGCAGCACAGCACACGGTGAAATTTGTCCTCTGCATTTAACCCATCACCCTGAGTGAGCAGTGGGCAGCCATGACAGGCGTCCGGGGAGCAGTGTGTGGGGACGGTGCTTTGCTCAGTGGCACCTCAGTGGCACCTTGGCGGATCGGGATTCGAACCGGCAACCTTCTGATTACGGGGCCACTTCCTTAACCGCTAGGTCACCACTGCCCCAGAAGACCCAGGTTCAAATCCCCCTCACTACCATTGTGTCCCTGAGCAAGACCCTTAACCCTCAGTGTCTCCAGGGGGACTGTAAATGACAAGGAATAGGCAAAATTCACCAGTGCATTTTTGTTTTTATATTTGAGAACACATAAATATTATTTTTGTGACTTATTTGTTTTTAAAGTTTTTTAGTTTATTTTGTGGATGTAGCAGTTTATTTGATGGCTTGTGGGTGATGTAGCAACACAAAGTTTCAAGTGTAATTTCAAGGGAAATTAGAATAACTCTTTTGAACATTTTATTACAAAGACCATAATAATAATTAGAGTTTATTTATATTTGTAAAATTACAGTAACGTTACAGTAACGTACAGTAATCATGCTATGATGAGTGACATTGGAACTGGTGTGCTGACCTACATAATTCTTGCAAATTCTTAAAAATTATTTGCATTATCGTTTAGAAATGAAATATCACAGTTCACCAGTGGTCTCCATTATAGGCTAATAGATGTGATTTTATTTTTATTCAGTTTTCAACAAAGGCATTTGTTAGTTTGCCTTTTAAAATCTACCAGTATCACCACCAACTGAATCTCATTTTTTTAGTGACTCATTCTACTTTGTTCTTCATGAAGGACACCCAGCAACAATGACACCCAGCAGAGTGTCACATTAGGGTGACAAATATGTAGTCACAGGCAGCCTCCTGCCTTTGAATTAGCCAGTAGAAGCTCAGTTATGAGAGTTCAGCTGAAAGTATGACACAAGTTAGGTGGAAGGGCTATTCTAAATGGCCAGTACCATGTTCATTTCGATGCCCCAGGTTGGTAACATCATTAGACAAGTTGCTGCCCCCAGCATCTTACAACCTTAAACTGGAAACAAATATTTAGAAATATTTCTTTTTTTTTTTGTGATGCTTGTAACAGGCCACTTCCACTAGGGAGGACTCTTGTTAAATACAACATTTGATGTGTTAAAAAAAAAATTACCTGTTGCCAGAGAAGCTGAACACATAACTGAACTCTTAATACTGATTTAAATAAAAAAATGTAATGCATGCAGATTCCTTTCCAAACATTGAGATTTATTTAATGTTATTGAATACTTCTTATCCATACCTTACCCAGCCACTAGAGATGCACGTAACTGTGTATTTCTTGGTCCCTATATATACAGTCTTGGTGTATATCTGTTTATACAGTACTGTACAAAAGGTTTAGGCAGATGTGAAAAATTGCTGCTTTAAAAAACATCTAAATAATAATTTACAAAATGCAAAATAAGCAAATAAAAGCAGAATATAAAAAGCAGAACATTTGATGTTACTAGTCTTTGCCTTCCAACCATTCCTTATAGGTATCCTTTGACCAAGGCAGGGATTTTGTAGGATTATATTCAGGCGCATGATCAGTCCACTATAATCCAAATAATATTTGTCTGTAAGCGTTTGTTCACTGAAGGCCTGTAGAGTACAATACATGAGTGTATACAGGCAAACACTGAACCATGGTGAAGGTTCCATGGAGAAGGAAGATTTGGTGGTGGTTGTAGCCTAGTGGTTAACACACTCGCCTATGAACCAGAAGACCCAGGTTCAAATCCCATGTACTACCATTGTGTCCCTGAGCAAGACACTTAACCCTAAGTTGCTCCAGGGTGCAAGTTGCTCCAGGGTGACTACTGATTGTAAGTCGCTCTGGATAAGGGCATCTGATAAATGCTGTAAATGTAAATTTGGTCAGGATTAATGGTGTCAGACAGATATTCATTCATCATGCAATACCATCATGCAATACCAAATTTGTTCTGCAGCAAGACAGTGACCCCAAACATACAGCCAGTCATTATGTAAGTCATTACGAACTATATTAAGTGTAAAGCAGCAGTCCTGGAAGTGATGCAGCGCACAAAAAGACTGAAGGATTTAAGGAAGCTTAAAGACAGAGAGGATTTTTGGTTAGTCCCCCAAATTGTTCTCCCAAATGGTTTATTTTCTGCATTAAAATATCTGATGAACGTAAACTCTCAACATTTTCATATTTAAAAGTGTTTTGAGTATAATGCATTTTTCAGACCTCCCTAAAAAGTTTGCATGGTACCGTGACACATTTTTTGCAGAGCTGGGTTAAGTGTCTTGCCGAGGTACACAATGGTAGTTTGTAGTATTTTGTGTCAGATGCGAGGGTGTTACCCGTGTTTTTTATATTTAGTACGTAGTTTTCAGTAAATAGAATTTTTGAATTATTTTCCATAAGGGTGCGCTGTTTTCCGTCGGATTTTTGCTGCACGGACGTAACCTCAGTTCGCCCCGCCTCCACGGCCTCGATATGGATAATGACGTCACGCCGGTCCCGCCCACCGACGCGCTGACAGTACAGGCCGCAGCGTCTCCAGGTGGGTCCGGACCGGGCTCTGCATGGATCCCAGCGGAAAGCGGGTAACGCGGGCTGACGTTGCACGGGCGCCGCGAAACGACATTCCAGTCGTCTGCGTGGGACGGCGACGAGTCCTTCTCCACGGCCCCGCTCGTGAAAATGAACCCCGGCGAGAACAGGAGCCGCGTCTGAGGATATAAATCATTTATGCGGCCATGGCCGGACTGATCAAGAAGCAGATCCTGAAGCACCTCTCCAGGTCAGCGGTCTCTCTTAACACGCCTCCGACTCTATAACTACAACAATAATGAAAATGATGATAAAAATCTGCTCTCAACATCAACGTTCCTGACACACGTAATGAAGTGAAACCTAGCGTTCAAAGGTGTGTAAATTAACCCTCTAACCAACCAACTAACTAACTAGCCCTGACTAGCTAGCGCCCCGGCGACTTTTGTCCCCTCAGACGCGTGACGTCAGTGAAACGAGGTCGTCCTTTCTGGAGGCAGGTGATGCCAGGTCGCCGCGGCGTCCTTTGTTTACGACCGTGCCCGGTGCACTACCGTTGTCTGCTGGCTCGTGTGATGCGAGAGAACCGGAGTGGGAAGGGGCTTTTGAGAACTTCTCGTTTTTCACTCGGAGAAACACGATGAGGCGGCGAAGGCTGCAGAAAAACCGCTCGCTGCTGGTGCAGAGGTGACGAATCAAATGAATGAAGCGCAAAGCCACGTAATACTTTCAGCTGCAAAATGGCAACTTCATAAATTGCGAATAGCCAGGCCGGTGTATATAAGGGAAAGGAAATCTGATCACAGATGTGATCTGTGCTGTGGGCCTCTACGGTCCCAAAGACGCGGATGGGTCATCGGGCATCCGTTTAAGGGTTCTGATGGCCATCTAATGGAGGACGGCACACCTTATACGGCTCAAGCACGTCCCCTTCCCCCAAATAAAGCCAACGTATTAGTTGCCTGTTTGTTCCAGCCGTGGCAGTGAGTGCGTGGAAAGACAATGCACAAGCAGGCAGATTGGGGGACATATTTGTGCGGGACATATTACGTTACCATGGGACTTTGTGGTTTTCCAATAGATGAAATTATTGTGCATCTGGCTACGTTTCTGTGTCCGCCTTTGTCTATAGTAGCAACAGTGTCTGTATGGGGTACAGTTGGGGACAGCGTGCAGGTGTAGAGTCACATGACGCGGCCTCTTCCTGCCGATTGGCTGCAGCGCTGCTCGTAGGGCCTCGAAGTGGAGCTCAAGCCTGCCAGGATGGAGCTGACTTCGCTCAGCCTGTTTTTCAAGTGTTCAGTTATCCCCCCCCCCCCCTGAGTATTTTGGCTGAGGATCTTCGCTGGAGCAATTCAAGATCTTAGATGTGAGACATGCTGGTTGCACAAACCTGGTTGGTGTCGCGTTTCTTCCGGCAATGTTCGCTTTTTTCTTTGCCACCAGGAGCAGCTGGAGGTCAAGATGAAGGTCACTGACCTCATTAGCTGCTCTTCTGATTCATGTAGGTTCATCTCTTTCACCACACCAAATCTGTCCTTTTGGTTTTTAGATTTTGACTGCAGGGTGATTTTGAGAATGGCTGCCCACTGCTCACCAAGGGTGATGGTTAAAAGCAGAGGACACATTTTGTTGTGAACCATGTGCTGTGCTGCATTGTATCACAATGACAATCACTTCACTTTCACTGTGATTTACAAGCCGGAACTCTTTCCTTGACATTTCTGCTTCAGCAAATACATGTAAACCACACCGAAGACACTTAAATGCCTCTCGCCGGACTGCGTAAACGGGTGAGATGATTAACTAGACATTCCTCCGATGGAAAGGCCGCCTCAGTTCTTCTCCTCCCGTGTGTGTTTTTTTTTTTTTTTTTTGTTTAGGGAAAAGAGAAAGTGGAGTAATACATGACTCTTCAGAGATCTGAACTCGCTGTGTCAATAACCATCTGTCCTCTTCATTGTGGAGGTGTTTAGATATCTGCAGTGCTTTGGACAGGATCCTCCACAGGGGACTCTCATTGCATAGGGCACATGTGTCAAACTCTGCTGCATCTCGCGAGATGGCTTTGTACAGATCTGTTGTTCGGGCCTGGCGATTTGCCGATGAACTGAGCGCCCTACGCACTGAGTTTTCATGGCTCACGGTGACTCAGAAGCATGAAAAAAAGAATTTCGAGCTGCTTCACAACCCATTTACCGTCAATGTGGGAACCGCTCCAGCACAGATTCAGCTGCGGTTTAAAGATCGCGTACGGCAAGGCAACTGAAGCGCTGCATTATGGGACCTGTAGTCTGTGTGCTGTTGCCGCCTTGTGTCGCCAGGCCGTAATCGTGGATCTGTATGTGGTGATCTCGAGTTTGACACCCCTGGCATAGGGCATGGATTAAAAACAAATGTTTAACAGTAATGACTACGAAACTATTACATTTAAGATTACAGGAAAGGCACAGTGAGGGGTTAGAATTCAAGACCCAGCTTTATGTATGTGTGTGTGTGTGTGTGTGTGTGTGTGTGCTCTCCCTGTGTTTGTGTGGGTACTGCTTCCTCAGTCTGAAGGCATGCATGCTAGGTGGACTGTTAACTGGTCTTAGGTGTATGCCCATTGAAGTGGGTGACACCTGCGACTAGGGGTGTGTATTGGCAAGGTTCCGATTGTATTGAAAGACATTAAAAGTGAAGTGTGTGGGGACGGTGCTTTGCTCAGTGGCATCTCAGTGGCACCTCTCAGTGGTTACGAGGCCACTTCCTTAACCGCTAGGCCACCACTGCCCACAATATATGCTCACAATATATTGTGATATAATCGTATATTGTCTACATATATTCTTCAGTTCAGTATTTTCAAAATACAAGCTACTGTGATCGGTCTGTCATGTTTTGCAATTTCACTCTGCCTGAAATGCCAAGCAATAATTCAAATTAGCTTTACAGCGCCATCTACAGGAGTGGAGGTTATAGTCACACACTGACTGTCACCTCTGCTGACCTCACAAAATGCAGCACCTCTCGGTGATCTAAATTTGTCTACAAAAATATTGCTATTCAATGTGCCTGTATCGATACAGTATCACCACATAAAATATTGTGAGATATTGCTGTAGCGATATTTTGTACACCTAAGTATAGAATATGTGGTTATGACATATTCACTCATGACATATTCACTTTGCTGGGTTCTTTTCAAATACATTTACATTTAGATGTTCTAATAGTATAGTTTTACCATATAAAATAAAAAAAATCCTGTCCTTAACAGAATCTAACTGATATGATTTTTTGTAGGTCCATGCAGTCTTATCTGATGGAAAATTAAACCCATAAAATAGCATTAAACCACATTACACCACTAATTCTACCTAGTTGGTATTGGTTCCATGCTCAGTGTTCCATAGAAGATTCTGACCAGTAGCAGTGCAGGACTGTCCCTGACCAAAACTGAAACAAGTCATTGTGAAAAATTGTGAAAAGTTTCCTGGTCCAAAAAAACAAATCTCTCATCTGACTTCTAAACCAGTTTCGCTAATTATTTCGCACAAGTCATGTCTGGATTGATGCTTGCTGCTCCAGTAAAGTTCTGTCGCAAGTTGAAGCAAGTTTTGTGTGATTGGACTCACTCACAACTGGATTTAGTCCCAGTCGTGTGTAAGAACTCTATTAACCAGAGTGGTTAGACTTCATTAAACATGTAAGTGATCCACGATGGTGGTCATTCAGTATTGGTTTTCAGGCTAATAATATGACTCTTCTGAAACACCCTGACAGCTTTACCACAACCATGGGGTGTGTCTTCTGACATGTTCAAGAAATGAGAGGGTGTTCACTGGATCACTTAGGATCAGATAGCAGGTTGTATTAATTTCTGCAGTAATTAACCAAAGGCCTTTGCTTATTTGTACGTGGTTCCTTTTTTGGCATGGCAATGTAAATGAAATATTTAATTGGCATTATGTGTGTGTGTGTGTGTGCGCACGCTTTAGTGTCCTCACTACGTGCTCAGTTTTGAGGCTCTGTCACTCCCTGTGGCCTCTATTCAATAATTCACGCCAGAGGCTTCATTCGGTTTCTGGCTGGCTGTGTGGGTGCGGGAGGAAGTGAGCGAGAAAGCAACCTGACTCAGTCCTGACCGCGCTCAGCCGTGACTACGTTTTTCCCAGGAGAGGCAGGGAGGGATCCTGTGGCTCAACGCAAGGCATTCCAGCTCAGGCTTTTCTACTCAATGCTCCTTTTCTCCACCTTCTCTCATTGCTGTTCATTTGTGTTCTGCTTTTGCAGAAGAGGAAACCCAGAGCATTTAGGAACCTTAGGAACAATGCTTTTGGTCAGACCGGTTATAGGTGTGTGCCCATAGAAGTGGGTGACACCTGCGACTAGGGGTGTGCATTGGCATGGATCTCACCATACGATACAAATCACGATACATGGGTCATGGGTTACTGGGGCAGTGGTGGCCTAGCGGTAAAGAAAGCTGCCCCGGTTCGAATCCTGATCTGCCGAGGTGCCACTGAGCAAAGCACATGTTTCTGTATCGGTACAATATCACCACTTAAAATAGTGTGATATATTGTTGTATCGATATTTTCTAACACCTGTGACACCTGTGGATATGTGGTTATAGAAAATGTTGCAAATGTATGTGCAATTTTGAATTAAAATATATTTTTTCTTCCAAAATGTTCTGAAAAGCAAATCAAGCAGAATCAGTCATCTTTATGACACCAATTATGTCCTTTACTACGTCACTAAATGCTTTCGGGTTGCCACCCGTCTGGGATTTTTCTGGGATTTCAGGGTTGAATCTCCACTCTAATCCAACAATTTGTTGAAGTTACACAAATAGGCATCACCCATGACATATTCTTGTATTATAATTATGTACTTGTTTTTATCACCATCATATTTTAGGCAGATCACTAATCTACAAGTTTCATAGACGTATTACACACAGTGTGTGTGCGTGTGTGTGTGTGTGTGAGCCTTGACCTTTTAATTGCCCTCATGTTATTTAAAGTGAGTGTCTTAGTTATGTAATTGTGTACGATTTACTGTTAACAAGATGAGCTGGTCATCCAGGTCCTGTGTGTCTGTGTGTGAGAGAGAGAGGGAGAGTGAGCACATGGACATACATGATTGTATTCTTGTCCTAGTGGGGAGTAAATGCTACTAATACATGCCAAGTAAAGACAGGGTCCACACAAGACAAATGCCTGCTTACACTCAGTGGCTTAGGCTTAAGATTTAGGCTTAGAAAAGTATTCTTCTTAATAATACACACATTACAGGCTTTTACCCTACATCCTCACATCCAAATATCTGAAAAGGACTGAAAGAATAGCTTAAAGCACTTTATTACTCCAATTATCGCAGGTTAAGCGCGGGGTTTACAGAGGACGTGTTTGTTCTCCTGCAAGAGTTTTGCCCAATTAACACAAACGCAGGCATTATTCAATAGCCCTGCCCATCACTGCAACATTTCATCTCACTGACGTTAATGTGGGCTAAGGCTGAAACGATGCCGATTATGAAAAATTATTGACTGAATGTATTAGAATGTCAGTGGAACATAAACTTTTCTCCACCAATGTTCATTCGTAACTGGAATGAACTACAGCTAGAGTTCCTAGTTTACTGGTTGGAAGTGTAGTGTCTCAACTTCTTCCAGATTAGTTCATTAATGTTTGCTACGTAGTCTGTGGGTTGTGTGATTATTCATAACTGTTAAATGAGATGCGATATCTATTTTAGTAGTACTAAGCAAAGACTCACTCCAGACCGACATGCTCGTGCACTGCAGTTTAAAAGCTATTAAGGCTTTATTGTCATTTACATTTTGAAGCCTTTTTAACTACAGCCTTGTGTTAGGACTTGGAAACTTTGAATTGAATGTAAACTTTATATTTGAAGCCATATTTTGGACCCAACAGGAATCCAGACTAAACTTGTTTACTTTTATGAACCTTATGGTAGTTTTTCCATTTTGTGCTGTGGCAGAGGCTGCTGCATATCTGCACATAATCTTTTATAATTTTTGCACTTACATTTTTGTCTCTGCCTCTGCGTGCCTTCCCTCACATGCAACGCGGACATTTTCTGTCCGTTTGCCAGTTCGAATCCCGAGCCGCCACGGTGCCACTGAGCAAAGCACCGTCCCCACACACTGCTTCCCAGGCTCCTGTCATGGCTGCCCACTGCTTAGTAATGGTGATGGTTAAAAGCAGAGGACACATTACATTGTATATTCGTGCTGTATATTTCTTTCTGTAAAGCCGATTGATCATGAGGAAGTGTTTCTGTGCAATAAATAAGTGAATGAGTCCTCTACTGTATATTGTTTATTATACACTGTGTATTATATTGTAATGGAAACCAATTAATGGACCATGACCCCCTGAAATATTAAAGGTGGCCCAGTACACGTTCAGGTTCACACTGCTGAAAATATGTTATCATGCTCTATTGTTCACAGCTTTTGAAAAAGATTTTACAAAAAAAGTCTTTGACAAAGTTAAAAATAATGCTGTACGTTTGGTAATGCCTCTTCTTATTTATTCCATTTCTATGGATGAATTTGATGTTTAAATGGGTAAACCGTTAGACCTTTTTACACAGTCCTGATCAGGTTTACCTGATCCAAATCTGATCTCAGTGACAGCAAATGTTAAAGTAAGATTGCTGAAACGTTCTTCTACTGATTGAGAATAATTAACAAACTTAATTAACTAATTAACCTCATTCCACTTCCTGGGTGCAGTCTGATTGAATTTTTTTTTTCACTGGATCCAAAAAGTTTGGTGACCTTAACAGGTGTTGGAGCAATAGTGGAATTTGAGGTGAGCAGGTTGACCATTATGGACACACAAAGCAGATAGCGTTTGGGACTCGATATTTTCGAACACCCTTAGAAAATATCCTTCCACTCCCACTGCAAGTCTTATGTGAAAACATAAATCCTAAATCTCTATATGCTGTTCTGCACTTTTGTCTTATTTGCCATAATTAAGTCAGCTGTACAGTGTTAAATACAGTGTTTGTAGTTGATATTGCCAACAGCGGTTTTTGTTTAGTGGGTGTGGCTGAGTTTTGGAATGGAATGTTGCATTTCATTTAATCTCTTTTCTTTTTTTTTTCTAGTTTACATGAAAAATAGTTAAGTTACCATGAAACAAAATTTTGACATGAAAAATTTTTGAAATTTCTTTCTCTCTTATTAACCACGTGCATTGCCTCACATCACTCTTTTGGTTTTAGGTTTGCCAAGAACCTATCCCCAGACAAGATCAATCTGAGCACTCTCAAAGGGGAGGGTCAGCTGACTAACTTGGAGCTGGATGAAGAAGTTCTGCAGAACATGTTGGACCTGCCCACCTGGCTGGCCATCAACAGAGTAGGCTGCAACAAGGCTGCCATTCGGGTAATAACGCTCTTCACCTTCTTCGCCAGTGGGTTGTATCTACTGACTGAGACTGAGTAGAGTCATTATATGATGTTAGCTTTTTTTTTTTTTTTTTTTTTTTTTTTTTTTTAAAAGGCTTTTTAATAACCCTTCAGGAAAATGTAATTTGATAATAGAACATCAGCGCAACTGTCTTATCAAAAAAGCTTGTGAACAGACCAACTGTGGCTTAAAACACAAGAAAATGACCAGCATATTCTTCTCTTTTTTTATTTATTTTTTATTTTTCATACAAAACATAGCGGAACTTTGGCGCCAAAAAAAAAAGGTACACACCGTACCGTGGGATACCCATAGCTGTTCCTCTCTTCACGTTGACAGCTGCTGTCTTCTGTTCTGGTCTGATGTATCAACCCCCCTTGGGGTTGGGATTATTGAGTTATTGCAGTTTGTGACAGTGGCATCGTATGTGTGTAAGTGTTTGAGTGTGTGGGTGTGTTTCCGTTTCACAGACAATCAGCAGCCAGTTTCAGACTCTGGTGCCGAGGAGTCCCTACTCATTCAGCTTCTCAGATGACCCACATTATAGATCCGTCCGGGCCGCAAACTGCTGTGCATAAAATCTGTTCTCACTGCCACACGCAGTGGAAAATGTACCTCTCAGATGATCCGATGTGGCCAAAACCAATCAAAAATGCATAAAGATTAAATGGACTGCCATCGCTGCAAACATGAACTTTACATGAACAATTCCCAGAAATCTGAATTAACATTGTTCTTAACATTATTCTATATGCATTATTATGTCTCCCACTCCACTTCTATCACACACGTGCACACACACACACACACACACACACAGATATTTTGGCAGTCACATTGGAACACGCTGACCACAAACAGTTGGTGTTCTGACCCCAGATAGCTCCAGCTGAGCCCTCTCACCTCTAAAAAGCTGTCTCAAATTCCTGACCAAAGCTAATAAGAACTATTAAATAATCATTTGTATTTGTGTTCGGCCTGCACATCATTCACAAATTTACAGAGACTGCAAGATGCATAATTCATTTCATTTGATGGTTGATCCGTGCGCATGGTTTAGCCATGGTTTGTATAGGCAAATATATATGGTTTGGTGGCTGTGCTACTACTAGTAGTGTTGAAATAGTGGTATTGATTTATGAAGTCCCTTCCTGCTGTCTTGTTTGCACCATGCTTCCCGGTGGACCTCCCAGGGACACTTTCTGATTAAACAGTGTGATGAAATGCTCCAGTGAGATAACCGAATTCTTTCCCTCGTCAGATCCCATGGACAAAGCTAAAGACCCACCCCATTACCCTTGTAAGTCTTGAAAGTATTTTTATGTGTATCTATGTTTATACATAGTGTCATGTGTGATGTTTTATGTGACCTTTTTTTTTTTTGAACTCATGATGTCTTTCACTTTCAGTCACTGGACAAAGTAGAGATGGAGATGAGCACTTGTGATGAGCCTCGACCACCTAATGGCCCGTCTCCCATAGCAACAGCCTCAGGTCAGAGGTAAGTATTTATTAAATCTTACATCCTCCTCAGAGAGAGAGAGAGTAACACATTAATTCCACTAATATGGGGGACAGGATGAATTGTGGTGCTGTGTTCTGCGTCTGTTTGTAGTGAGTATGGCTTTGCTGAGAAGGTGGTGGAGGGCATCTCTCTGTCCATAAACTCCATAGTGATCAGGATCAGTGCAAAAGCTTTCAACGCCTCCTTTGAGCTGTCACAGCTACAGGTCTACAGCGTCAACACCAGCTGGATCCCCAGCGACCTGCGCTTCACCCGCATACAGGATCCCACACGGGGAGAGGTGAGTGGGAATACTCCTCTCTGGAGGCACTTCAATGTAAGCAGTACCACCATGAGTGGTTCCTCCATTGCTCAGACTTGTTTGTCCAGCACATGCCACTGATGCTCAGTCGGATTGAGATCTGGAGAATTTACCGACATGGTGCACTGTTCTGTTGGTAGATTCCACTGTGGTCTGTAGCAGTGTCTAGGTATGTGTTATGTGCTGAAGTTCCCACGAGCAGAATCACAATTAGACTAGGAAGCCTTCTTCCGGAAGGTTCAGATCTGATGCTCATGGTGGACATGAATCAGCAGGACCGTTCTGCAGCTACTTAGAAGACAAACCTCCATACACAACAAACTGTGATGCACGTTCTGATACCTTTGGACTTTTCATCAATTTAGCTGTAGTTGATCTTCTATTGGATAATAAAACATAGGCCGACAATCCACACATGCATCAATTGATCTCCCACAAACCTGTCACCAGACTGGTTTTCATCCCTTGGACTACATTTGGTAGATCCTGACCCCTGCACACCAGGAACATGCAAAAAGAGCTACAGCTTTGGAGATGTTATGAAATGTTATAAAATCCTTTAAAATGCCAATTTTTAATGCTTCTGACAATTGCTTTCGACAAAATGTTCACTTGTTGCAGAATATATCCCTCCAACTGCCATGTGCCATTGTAACGAGATAATCAACGACGATCACTTGATTACGTGTACATGTGCACATCCATTGATGACATTATGAAACAGTTTTACTCTCCTCTTTTACTTAATCACGTTGAGAATCTGAATCTGTGTGTTGCCTCGGGAACTGTGTCAAGTTTTTGTACCATTTCAGATCCTGACCTTTAAGGAAGTTAGCTGGCAGATGATTCGCATCGAGGCTGACGCCATCCAGAGCGGCGGCCACGAGACACTCAGCGCGCCCATCCGCCTCATCACCAACCAGTCAAAAATCCGAGTCACGCTGAAGAGACGGGTAAGAAGGCCCACCTGTCATTTAGAAGACTTATTCAGCAGAGCTGCTAATGTGCACAAATGTGTGCCACTGTGTAATTATAAGCCGATGCTGAGGCACATGCCACATGATTAGGGTGCTGATTGTGGTGTCTATGGACAGAAATGTGCCTATGGATGCAGCATTCAGCAACAATCAATATCTGTCAAATCCTACAAAAGAGATGTGTGTGTGAGCTTGTACAAGATTGGATCATTAGTTCTGCCCATGCTTTGTGGAATCCTCATGAATAGCAGTTGGCAGATAGGATTCTGTGGCAGGAAGTAATACTTGTGACAAGACAGTCTTTATTGGATGGACTTTCTTTTATTTTTCCTGAAAAGTCCTCAGCCACACATTGCATTCTATGTCTTCACGTCTCATTATCAGACTTTTTTTTTTTTTTTTTTAAACCAGGCATGAAGCCCTTTTTTAATCTATTTTGAACCTTTTGTTTTGAACAAAAATGTTTCAAATATATGCATGTCTCTAAGTTACTGCAGACAGTCTTACGACAGTGCACATGTTAGGTGAAGATCTCGTCTCAACCTGCCCATGTTTCCTCAGACATTTGGAAGGAGTTTAGATGATATGTCTCCATAACCCGTCTGATTGGCTGTCGTTTGAGGGTCAGAGCTGCAGCCAATCATTGCTTCATAGCTAGCTTAACTCTGCATTAACCCAACTGAATGTTTAACTCTCTGCCGCAAGCGACACGAAGCAACAGACCTGCAATTCATTTCTGCAGTAAATGGGAAACATTGTCCTCGACAACTTAATGGCAACTGTGTGACACCAGAGACTGCATTAGGAGACTATAGCTCTGTCTTTGGCATGTTGAATACATTTACATTTACAGCATTTATCAGACGCCCTTATCCAGAGCGACTTACAATCATTAGTTACAGGGACAGTCCCCCTGGAGCAACTTAGGGTTAAGTGTCTTGCTCAGGAACACAATGGTAGTAAGTGGGATTTGAACCTGGGTCTCCTGGTTCATAGGCGAGTGTGTTACCCGCTAGGCTACTACCACCCTTGAATAGAGTAAGACCAGAAGAAATCTCTGCGGGAAGCAGTTATAGATGCTGTGACGTTTCAAACATATGGTGCCCATTTACATAGACCCATCCTTTCAGCATCATCCAGATGCTTAAAAACATTTGACCCCAGATATGTAATACACCAAAAATACTTTCGGCTTATCTGGGCTAGTTTACGGATAGATATTTGGTTGAGTTTGTGATTGGATATAAAATTTGATAGGAGGTGTGTGGAAGCTGTAGTAACGGCTGTTTTTTTTTTTTTAATCTGTGAACAGATGAAGGACTGTAATGTTGTGGCTTCTAAGTTGATCCTTATCTTGGATGACCTGCTCTGGGTGCTGACCGATTCCCAGTTAAAGGCCATGGTTCAGTATGCCAAGTCCCTGAGTGAAGCCATGGAGAAATCTGCCCAGCAGCGCAAGAGCATGGCCTCAGAGTCTTCACAGGTTAGTGTAACTCGCACACAGCAAAAAATAATAAAATATACTGTGTATATGTCATTTGTATATGTAATATCATTATCATTACATATATTACATCAATATGTATATGTGATGTCATTTTTTGTGTTGAAACTGTCATGTCCTAACAGGAGCTGTGCTTAGAGACCTTTGTATGTGTGTGTACACGTGCACTTTTTTAGTTGTGTGCTTCCTTATTGCTCTCTTGACCTCCTTTTCTCCTTCATGACTGGAGCTGCAGACAGCCTTGCCCGTCCCACCCATTCTCTATGTCTCCATGCCAGGCGTTGTGTCTCCCAACTAAATATCCCACAGGCCCAAGTGTCTCTTTTATAAAAACAAATCTATATATATTAATGAACACAAATTGTTTCTCTTTCCTGCAAAACTTTCAATTTCCATCGGTCTGAGTTCACTGGCATTCTCCTAATGTGTTGTGGAATAAACCATGTTTCTGGTACTTGGGACTTGTGACATGGTGTATTGCAACAGCAATAAAGGAGTTTCATAATCATACTGCAGTAGAAATATCTGTGTATCTGCTCACACCTAAACTCATTCCTTACATACAGCCCGTAGGTGCTAAGGAATATTCATACATACAACACAATCAGCTGGATGCATATTTACTCAAAACACTGTGTTGAATTTGTGGTTTATTGTCCCACTCTACTGGAGCGATCATTGCATGCAAAGTGAGAGTCCTTTATTGAAATCATTCCGGACAATACAAAATAATAGAATGGCAGGATGACTGGAGGCAAACAGTGGCAGTCTGAAGCAGGCAGTCTTCACCCTGATGGCAGTGGCAGGATAATGGACAATAGCTTAAATTCTCCAGATCTGGAGGCATTTGGTCTCGTGTTGGTTCTGTGGCTGATCAGCTTATGTTCTCTTGGGATTGCTCCATAGAAAACACTTTAATCATTACCTAATTCTGGAATTGGATTAAATGTAAGTGTGGCGCTTGGCCTTTATCTTTCATTGTCCTCCTTTAGGGTGCATCGGCGCCACCCTCAGCCCAGCCGACGCGTGCGCAACAGAGTGCTACATCGGCTGACCAGAACGCCAACATGGCAAAACTGTTCAGTGCCTATGATGTATGTGAGACCTCACATCATCTACAGATCACACATCTGGACCTACACATCTGTGATGACATCCACTCCAGGGACCGAGGTACATACATTTTTAGTGCGAAAAATTATTTATTGCCTTAAGTGCTATATTCACATAACAATTTTACATATATGCCCCACTTCTAGAATAGAGTGTGTGTGTGTGTGTGTGTTTTTTTTTTTTTTTATTCTTTTTCTTTTTTTTTTATATGCCTACTCCATGTAAATATGCCAACTCTGTGTCCTATTTGTTCATTTGTTTCTTGTTTTTGACTTTGACTTAGCGTACATATTGTGTTTCCATCCAGTGCACCACTTCTATTCTCTGTCATGCACTAGTGTACATGTTTGACCCATGAATGAGGATCATTTTCATGGTGTTCATTCAGTCTGGGTATTTGGTTGAAAGAGGAGCTGCACAATTGATTGTAAATGAAACTTCAGAGTTGATACAATGGGATTTGCAAACCGAGAAAGGACATATTTAAGCTATGCAACACTTCCGAGCATAAAATGTTGCGGGGCATCCTTCAGTAATGTTGACAATTCAGAAATGTCCCATCCACACCAAACACATTAAACCATATGTGATTTACCATGGCATGTAGGGGTGTATTGGCAAAGAGCTCACGATACGATATGATCATGATATATTGCGATATGTACAATGTCTGTCATGTTTTGAGATTTCACTCTGCCTTCAAATTACCCAGCTGTACAGTGCCATCTACGGGAGTGGTGGTTGTAGTCACATGCTGACTCTCACCTCTGCTGACTTCACTAAAGAAAACACTCGACAGCACCACACTGTGGATTAAATTTGTTTACACAAATATCTCTATTTGATGTCCCTGTATCGATACAATATCACCACATAAAATATTGCGATATATTGCTGTACGTATCCTAGCAACACTAGTCAGTGGTGAAGAAAGCACTACAGGTCCCATTCTTTTCTTAATGCATCTCACATCAATTAGGTCACTCGCTATTGTGAGTGACATAAGGAAATGCTGGGAACCAGACTCAAACCAACAACTCACAGAATAATGAGTCATAATTAAGCTCAGCTCTTGTTATATCTCTGCAGTGATGAATAAGAGGATCACTGGTGGAGCGATGCAGCTTTCCTTCAGCTCAATCACACTGGACTACTACCCCTTCCACAGAGCAGGTGAGTCCTTGTACAGAGTCTCAGCACACACAGTTCCAGTCTGATTTGAGTTTTAATGCCATTCACTGACATTAAGTTGTTTATTTAGTCATACCACTATTCTGTTTCCCTGCTTACTGACCCTTTTGACTCTATAGGAGAGAATTGTCTTCATTGGATGCACTACAGTGAGGCCACTAAGTCTCGTGAAGGCTGGGCCCGCAGTCTGCTGGAGGAGTTTCGCTCCAGTGTGGATATGCTGAGGTCTGCGGTGAAAGACCACCAGAGCATATCGGCCCAATCACAGAGCTCCCCAACGCATGGTACACTCTCTCTCTATCTCCATCTCCATAACATCACACCTCAGTTTAGGGTTTTCTCATATAATTCAATTCTGTTTTGGTGGTTTCGTTCATTTTTAACCTTGTAGTGTTTAAGATTTAATGTTCCATGTTTTGAGAACACCACCAGGTACGTGGTGTGAAGCATCGACGATTGCATTATTCAATAAAGGAACTACAAAAATTACATTTAGTGATAAGCACTAACACTACTATTTATGATTATTAATTACTATTTATTACTATTAATGTTCTTTGTTTACATGAAAACATAAAAATTAAATGAGTTTAAAAAAGCAATCATTTCAAAATATTTATATGGATGACAAAGGTAGACATACTGATGTAGTCAAACCCTGATTTTCTGATGTACCAGATGCTCATTTAGTCAAAAAAGACCTGTTTTATTACTTCTCTAAAACAGTGAAACCATTCTAATATCATTGCAAGGGGTCTTTCTAACAATAAATGAAGCATTTAACAGACTTGTATTAATGAACACAGCATTCCATTGACACTTAAGACAAATTGTTGAGGACAATGTCCCTCTCTAAATTTCAATTCATTACCAGCTACAGTCATTTACAACATTGAACTGAGTTTATTTTAAATGACAAAACAATTGTTTTTTTATGGAAAAGGCAATTTCTAAATGTCCCTTAAGTTTGAATGATGTGTGCCTTGGGACAGTGTAGTACTGCAATTGATGTGAGGTTCTGTAGGGAAAGCATGGCCATTCAGCAGTGATTTCTCGGCATAGTTCTGGCCCTGGCTACCCATCTGGGGGTCCAGGGCTTCTTCATTAGCATAAAAATAAAATAGTCAGAACATTGTTTCCATGACACAAAGATTAGAGAGTGAGAGTAAAATGATTACAGGTTGTGTCATTCTCACAGATAAAATAACATCAATGTTCAAATGGTTCACCAAGCATACCTGAGCATTCTTGTGTAGGTGTTTCAGGTCTGGTGGTGATTTTATAGGCCATGGTGCATATTTTCTGTCCCCAGTGTCTCAGTGCACCCTCTCAGGGGAGCGAGATGCATGCGTAGGGGTTAGTGAGATGGACGCCGAGGCTGAGGGTGTTGGTGGTGGGTACCAGGCGTTGGATAGGCACTGTTGTTGGTGCCTGGAGTCAGGTAGCTCTCTAGTGTGTGTTTGGGGTGTATTTTTATTTTTATTTTAAAGACACACACACACACACACTCACTCACACACACACACCCCTCTGAGTCAAATCTGTATTTGAAGTATCGGAGTATAAATTATACTTATCCATGGTTCTCTGTAAGTGTGGGTATCTATGAGGGCTATGAAGAAAGGGCTTATTGCAGCATTGCAATAAGCAATGGTGGCCTAGCGGGCAGTGGTGGCCTAGCGGTTAAGGAAGCGGTAATCAGAAGGTTGCCGGTTCGAATCCCGATCTGCCATGGTGCCACTGAGGTGCCACTGAGCAAAGCACCGTCCCCACACACTGCTCCCCGGGCGCCTGTCATGGCCACTGCTCACTCAGGGTGATGGGTTAAATGCAGAGGACAAATTTCACTGTGTGTACTGCTATGTATCACATGTGACAATCACTTCACTTTTTATTCAGATACTACATTTGGAGATTTGACCCGGAGAAAACACACATAGCTGGTGTGATGTGATACTTCACAATGAGGTGATGACTGAGTGTTTGTGTCTCACTCACAGGGAAGATCTCCACAAGCTCCAGCACTACATTCTCACCTCCTTCCTCCCCACGGGCACAGCTCATATCCAGCTCATTTGTTCTCCGCATGGCCGATTTCAGCATTTACCAGGCAAGGGAATTTCGCATACACTCACAAACACACACCTCCTCATGCTCTCTATCTCTATTTGATCACACAAACACCTACACAGACATGTAAATGCACACTATAATTTTTTTTATACTGTATTAGATGCTGTAATATTCAGAATAATTTTTACACAGACAATCATCACATGTTCTTTCTCTCCCCCCTGTGTGTCTTGAGGTCTCCACTGCAGACCAGCGGCGCTCCAGTCCCAAGACTATGATATCCTGCAATAAGAAATCACTCTACCTGCCTCAGGAGATGCCTGCCATCCACGCAGAGCTCACAGAATACTACTACCCCGATGGCAAAGACTCCCCCAGTATGTGACAAGCATTTCCCGTTGTGTGGCTCTTGCAAAAAAATTAAAAAATAAAATTTTACCTTTTAAATGAGGGGTTGCCATGAGGTGCGCATTGCAATTTATTAATCACCCAGTGTGTCACAGCATACCGGGCAATAGGAAAAATTAATGAAGAACAAGGGTGAAAAATTAACTGGCTAATTTCAACCACCCTGAAGCCCATAAACAAAGGCCTACACTGAATCTAAAGCCCATTCAAAGAACTTCACTGCTGAGGGTTTTCCCCTCCTGCACGACACACACACACACACACACACACACACACACACACACACACACACACACACTATGCCAAGAAACAGTGGTAACAGTGGTGATTGGCAATAACTGTAAAAACTATTATCATCATTTATCTCTTTATATATTCTTCTGCATGTTTTTTTTATATATATTCCTCTGTTTCTCTCTCTAGTCCCTTGTCCCAACCTGTATGTGCAGCTGAATGCTCTGCAGCTGGTCCTTGACCCACGCAGCCTGGTGTGGCTGAACCTGTTTGCTTTGGACCTCAAGCAAAGCCTGGAACAGTTCATGGAGCTCTACAAACTTGACGACTCCCAGAAGCCCGACGAGCACGTTGACATCAGGGTGGACGGACTCATGCTGAAGGTGACTTTGATTTGGAGTGTTGTGTGAACTTTTAAGGAGCAAAAACCCCTGTGTGGTTTTTGATTTGAGTCTTTAATTTCTTGCGTTTGTGTACTTGTGTTTTAGCTGGTCATCCCTGCTGAGCCAGCTCAGGAGGGCGCGGCCCACGCGGACCTTCCCCGCAGCATTTCGGTGCAGATGTCAGAAATGGTGGCCACCAACACCCGCCATTCACCGGGCTGCTCTCGCTCCAGCCTGGAGTCCCTCCTCAGCGCTTTCCAAGAGGAGGCCTTCTTCAGCTTCCCGTCCACCACCTCCTTCCCCAGGGACAAGGACTCTTTTCCCGTGCTGCACGCCGTATTCCAGCGGCATGCCTACGAGCAGGACACACACCTGCATGATGTGTACCGCGGCTTAGTGCCTGCCTCGCTGACTGCCGATGCCCTTAAAATGCCAGCAGCCTCTGACCTGTGGGCGCTGCACTTCTCCCAGTTTTGGGTGGACTATGAAGGCATGAGCAGTGGCCGTGGTCGTCCGATCCCATTTGTCGACTCCTTCCCCCTCACGCTGTGGATGTGCCAGCCCGCCCGCCACCTCCAGCACCGGCACCGGGTCACTGGCGGCGTGTCGACAACGCTGCAGCGCAGCGAGTCCGCCGACGCAACCGCAGCTGCCCGTCTGCAGAGGAAGAAGCTGCTAAAGGAGTACTACAGCACTGAGGCGTCGCTTGGTAACGCACCGAACAACGGCTTACATAAGCCATGCTCTCTGGACAGTCTGGGGAGCTTGGGCCCTTCACCCTCCTCCTCGTCTTCCTCTGTACCCTCCTCTGGAGAGCATCCAGATGTACAGGTCATTTATTTTTTAAATTTTTTATGAAGTGTGTTATTGCTTTTATTTTGCTGTTTCTGACATGTGTACAACTCATATCCACACACACAAATTATATAGAGTAGGTGCCCCTGTTGCTTGTAAAACAGCTCAGACTCATGGAGGCATGGATTCCACAGGTAGGTATGCTGTGGTATATGGCACCAAGCAGTCAATAGCAGATCCTTTATGTCAGGGGTGTCACGGCCCGCGGGTCACATTCTGCAAGATCACTTTATACAGATCTATTATTGCGGCCTGGCAATATATAGGGCTGATAACACAAAAACTACAGATCCCATAATGCAGTGCTTCAGTTACCTTGCTGAATGCGATCTTTACCCTGGAGCTGAATCTGTACAGGAGCAGTTTCCATATACATTTTTTTTTTTGTGCTTTGAAGGCACCAAAGCGCAATGCGTAGGGCATTCACTTTGTTATGGACAAGTCATTTCTTCACACGTTGAGTTCCTAAAGCCTTTAAACATTTACATTTACATTTACGGCATTTATCAGACGCCCTTATCCAGAGCGACTTACAATCAGTAGTTTCAGGGGACAGTCCCCCTGGAGCAACTTAGGGTTAAGTGTCTTGCTCAGGGACACAATGGTAGTAAGTAGGATTTGAACCTGAGTCTTCTGGTTCATAGGCGAGTGTGTTACCCACTAGGCTACTACCACCCCTTTTTAAACCTTTTTGTTATGTGGCAGTGTCTTCTGCTAAATGAGAGGAATACTTTAGTAACATTCACATAGAAGTAGGACCCAGGATTAATTCTGGTGCCCTAGATAAGCAACACACACAAAACCTAATTCTACATGATTCCTCAGAGCACCTTCTTCCATTGCGCCGTGGTCCAGGTCTAATGTATGTCCTGGCTGGTCTGCAGATACATACAATCCACACAATCACAACGAACTATGATGCACTGTGTGTTCTGACACCTTTCTATCAGAAGCAGCACGACCTCTGTTCACTGCTTTTCTACTTTTGGTAGGTCCTGGATCATCCCACAAGATTGTTTCCCTTATGTAATTTTTGACTAACATAATTACATGAGGGACAGTAAATATTAGAATAGTTTATTTTAATTAAATTATTGGTTTAGCTGGATAATAATCAAGTTGGAGTAATTGCTGTGATCTTACAGCCTCACAGAGATCCAGTGGCCATGACATCATTCTGAAACACTGTTCATGCTTTTTTCTGCTTCATTAAGTCTTTATTTTCTTTTTCTTCTCTAGATTTTGGTTCATGTACAGAAGCACCTGAGTGTTCAGATGACCCACCTGCAGTACGTCTTCCTCCTGCGGCTGCAGCACTGCATGAAGGAGCTGCAGCTGACCCTGCAGCAGGACCTCCAGCAGCCAGCTGGCGATCGGTCCACCCAGCGCACCAGCACCAGCCACCGGACGGAGCCCTTCAGCGCCTGTGTGGGCATCCTGGTGAAGAGTGCAGAGGTGGCTCTGCTTCTGAAACCTGTGCCTGATGGCACCGCCCCCACCTCGAGCCCCATGGGCTCAGACCTGTCCCCATCTGACAGCCATGGGACTATAGAGGCAGGAAGAGAGGGCGGAGCCCATCCTGAGAATCCCCCTGGCCCACTTGTTGAAAGGACTGGTGCAGAGATGTGTCCTGTGGACCAGCTGCTTTGTATGGGAAGTTTGGATGGGACAGGACATACTCTGGACCATGCCCCCCTTCTTCCTCCTCCACCACCATCCAAACCTACTTCATCTACTGGAAGGAAGGTATCTATAGATGAGCGATCCAGCTCAGAGGAAAAGAAGGACACAGGACAGGGGACTCCTGAATTAGAGAGGGACTTAGGTGACTCTAAAAACCGCCCAGGCGACTTTGCAGTGGTACACACGGATCCTCTGACAGACCCTCTCTCGAGGGAGGGGAGCGAAACGAAAGACAGAAGTGGTGGAAACAGACTCCCTCAGTCTATGTCCAGGTAAAGTGCCAGTGGGACAAATTTGCTAACATTAGGCCTAGTACTTCTTCAGAATTTAAATAAATAAATAGAAAACGATTGCTTGCTAGTTATTTGTGTCTTGAAGAAAGATTTTTTTTAATACCCTTTTTGCTGTTGTATAATAATTTCTGACACAAGGTTATTTTTTCATTAACTAATTATTTTAATACAGCTTTTACTGCTGTGACAACATGTTTGAATGACAATAGAGTTTTTTTTCCCCAAAAACTGTGTCTTGCGTCCAGTTGTCACTGGATATTCACAGTGGGCAATGCAGTGTCTGCTATCATGTCTGCCACCAAATTGACTATTGAATCCAACATAAAGTTAATCTACGTCCATGACAATTTTTTGGTTAATTAAGGTGAAAATGCTAACTTGCTCTATTAGTGCATTTTAGTTTATTACGGCACAACTAACAACTTTGGGTGGTCATCATTAGCAGCCATTAAATTTGTTCATTAACTGATGAACATGTGTTGGTAGTGTGTGTGAATGTATGAGTTGGTATACTTGATGATGCCATATTTTTCTATGCCCTGTGTGCATATGTGTATTTCTCTGAAGGAAAGGCAGTTTATCAGTGGTTTCTGACCTCCTGAGCTCTACAAACAGCAGGTCCACCTCTCTATATTCCATTTCCAACATGTAAGACTAGGATTGTGTACATGTGGTCTATCTGTGTGTGTGTGTGTGTTCCGTGGATGTGATTCTGTGATGGTAATAATGGTGTGGAGATCTCCATTTCACTCTGGCTCTCTGTGTTTTGTAGAACATTGTTGGATGGCAGAATGTTATTCACATTTTTTATGGTTTTGTCTATACATGACAAGTTCTAAACAATATGTGTACCTAGTTGCACTGATTCATTTTCTGTTTTTTAAGTGTCAGTGTTTCAATTTTAAATGTTTTGTATTTTAGTGGCCGTCTGATGAGGGACCGTTCGCAGACCAATTTTGCAGTGTCCTTTAAGAACATGAAGAAGAGTCCCTCTCTCCAGTCTCTGGACAACATCTCTATTGACAGCTATCTGTTGGAGGACTGTGATGCATACAGCTTGTTGGAAAGAGGTAAGTATTCTGTTAACTTGTCTTCTTATATATTAATTTGTCTTTGTCTCAGTAAACTCCATTATTCATATACAGTCATGGCCAAAAGTTTTGAGATTGACAAAAATACTGTTTTTCACAGTTTGCTGCTTCTAATTTTATTTTTATTGTGTCGTTCTCAGACCTTTTGGCCACAACTGTACAATCCACCTTTGTGCTTAATTACTCTCTTGTGCACTTGTCCAGCAGGTGTCAGTATGTTGACATCGTGTTAGCTGTATTCTGTGTTAGCACAGGGACATCTTACATCATAAAGATGCATCTTGTTTTTAGTAAGCCATGTAAAACTATTCTGGGACGTGTGTAACCTGTACAATTCCCCTTTTAAAATATGTAAAGCATCGTAATAAAGGATTATGCACCAAAACAAAAAATGGACACAACAATTTGATCATCACGCCAAGCCTTTTTCTTATTGTTTGCTGAACCCTGAATGCAGCCTCTGTTTTCCAAACTGCGTTGGATGGTCACCACATATGAACAGATATCTAGGAATCAGTACTGTATTTGATGACATCAGTTTATGTGGTTTGATGTGTGTGTGTGTGTGTGTGTGTGTGTGTGTGTGTGTGCACCCAGATGATGTGTCACTGTCCGGTTTCAAAGATGGGCTGAGTGAGCAGAGTGCCACTGAGAGTGCCAGCGAGGTGTTGGTGCCTTATGCCGATGGAGCCATGTCACCAGATGCAGTCAGTGCTGCCTCCCAGAGCATTGATGAGCCCACCAAAGACCTGGTAACTTTGGACAAGGGGTGAAAGAGATGAGATGTCTCTCTCACTATTAATACAATTACAGTAACACAAAACCGTGAACATTGAGCTACACTGAACAAAAAAAATTTTTTTTTTCCCTAATCTGGAAAGTATTCTTTCGCTTGTCCTTTTCCACATTTTGTTATGTTCGAGCCTTATTCAAAAATGGATTAAATTGTGATTCACAATTTTGTACTGTGCACTGGAAACTGTTAAAAGATGTGATGCAGTTTTCAGTGGACAAAGCATTACAATAACCCTATTCTGTCAGACATGTTTGAATACTGATCTGAAATTAACCAAAAAGCGCCATTCCCTAGAAAATATTGGGCCAAGCTTGTTTTGCTTTTTTAATGTCCAACTTTTGTATATTCATAAGGTAGTTAGCACAATGGCAGTGGTCCAGGTACAGACCCTTGTGGCACTCCATTGACTAGTTTAAATTGACTCAATGATGGCTACTTTAAGGTTCAGCACACGCTAACAAGTCCATTTCATAAATACCTGGACCACATTAGCTTTAGAATTCAAGAGCAACTGAACTTGGCCCAGTCTTCTGAAACAAATGTTTCCTCTTTTTCTCTTTCCCACCAAGTGCATTTAACTACATATATTTTTATGTTACTGTTTAACGGGAACCAATTTTGAATATTCTATGTGGTTCCTGTCACTGTCCAGGTGTCTGTGCTGGTATTGAAAGTCCATTCTGTCTGCGGGTCACTGGACATACGGGGCGAGAATACAGCTGTGGCTCTGGACGTGGGCCAGGTCCGACCCAGTCAACTTGGCAATGTCAGCTTGCGACAGTATCTTAGCAACCGCAGCTTGGGTAAGAGTTGAAACCCCTCCATTCTCTGCCTGTGTGATGGACTGTTGACGGAGCTTGTATAGATGAAGTCTATGTCCAAAAGTTGAATAGTCTTCAGAGCAGAGGACATTCAGTCCTCTTTCTTGAGAATCCGCCACAGTTGTCTTTGCTATAAGCTCTGCTGGTTCTAATACATTCTTCTTTCATATCATTGATAGCAGTTGTTTTGGAAAAAAAACCTAAGGTCTTGAAGCATTCAAAACAACACATTGGTAAATCTTGCAGAATGATCTCAAGTATGTAAAAGGGACAAATGGCTTGATGTACCGTTGTGAAGGTAAAGCCTTTACTTTCCAATGCAGGCTTCATCTGTTCATCAGCAGTACCCACTGTTGAAGACTGCCAAGGTATCAGTTTGTGTTGGTAATGGCTGTGGATGTGTGCAGAATGCAGTGAAATGCAGTGGTTTGCATGTCACGTTTTTGGAGTGCATTTCAACAGGCTGATATCTGTTCATGTTGAAAGATGAACTCAGTGGAAATTAGGTGAAATGTTTGTCTGTGGTTGAGGATATGTTTGCTGTGTGCTACTATAGTCGTACAAAATAAAGTGCACAGAAAGCTTGCTGCGATGTATTTGAAATTCCTAATGTCACCCCACCCCACACCACTTTATATTCACTCTCACTCTCTCTCACAGTGGGGTAATGGGGGTGTACTGGCACTAATCAAGCATTGGGCTCTCATGTAGGCTCCATTAAATCCAGCTGGGTAGGGGTCACACCACAAATTACAACAGTTTCTTTGCTTTCCTTTCTATGTCTGCTGCAGTAGTGGCTTTTCACAGCCTGCTGCCCCCTGCAATAGGACACACACACACACACACACACACACACAAATACCCCAGCCCTTTCCTCTGTTAATCCCTGACCCCATGTCATTCTCCTTTTCTCTCCACCCGTGCCCGTGATTTACAGCAATTTTTGGGTTTTGCAGAACTGCTCTTTGTGAAACTGGCGGTCTCTCTCTGAGGAGAGTGTTTGTTGTTTGTTACAGGAGGGGGTTCTCGTGGGTCTCCGATAGTGCTGTTGGCCATCAAAGAATAAAAAAATCATGATCAAAACACTACCGTTTCTTTTATAGGTGTAAACATTATGTGACAACTGCAACATATGCGCACAGTTTGGGAATGGGTGCAGTAACCATAATTATTATCAGTGAAGCTGAAATAGTTTATCATTTTGACCTTGGTGTGTGTTTGTGGCTGCACACGACTTGCAAGATAAAGCAAATTGGAGCTTCACTTTCTGTGCAATTGTTTGTTTTCCACTTAGTTAGCTTTTATTCTGGGTTCTGAGTAGACCTGGCATAAAAAATTAACTAAGTAGGAGACCTTGTGGGAGAACTGAGCCATGATGGTGCCTTACAATGACTTTGAGTCACTGAAATGTCATTTCTTTATTATGGCAAATAAACAAAGCTGAATAATAAATTGTTCATAGTGCAAATTTAAAAAGAAACATGCAGCGCTCACTGCTTCCTTTCTTCCTGTATGACAGCAGCTAAGTGAACTCAAGATTAATACTGCTAGTAGCTTTTAGTGTTCAGTGTCTAATGGGTAAGGACTGAGGTAAAGGGAACTGGATTCCTTAATTTTATCACATCGTAAGACTGACTGCATTGGTGTTGAATTACAGCTTCAGACAGAAACATAATGACTGCTCTCTCTTTTTTTGTCTCTCAGGATCTGGTCCTGTGGTGAATTCTGGGACTGGTGCATCTGGTCCTGAGGTTAAGGTTCGACTGGAGAGCGGCCCGAGTGCCGCCGCTCATTCGCCTCTGTCTGAGCACAATGGCTTCCTGCAGTGTCGTCTGCATGCACTCAGTGCAGACTTTCTCATGTCCACGCTCAGGAACCTAGGCCACTTCCTAGAGGATGACTCTGCATCGCAGGTCCTGCCTATGGAGATTAACATCAGAGACATACATGTCAACTTAAAGGTACAAACAGAACGGCATACAGACAAATCCCTGACCTGCATGTTTCATATTTTAATGATTCAGTTGCAGACACACGAAGGAATGTGGAGTCTGTTATGAATTACAGTCGTTTGTTGGAGGAATTTTGTTCAGTGCTGCTGCATGCAAGCAGAGAGCAGTTTAAAATGTTCACTGTAAAAAAATAAAAGTACCTGAAACTGTTTTCACCACAGGATGATGGACCCCGTGACAGTGCTTCAGATCCGGATCCCACTCCCATGGCCCTGCATATTGACAGCCTGCTCATCCACCGCCGGGACGATGGGTCCTTCAACATCGGACGTGAGTGTCTCTCATGCACTCTCTCTCTCTCTCACTGTGTCTTGGACGTGGACACTTGCACACTGACAATCTAGACTCTGTCCTTATCTCTGTCCAGTTGGTTCTGCAGATCAAAAAGAAGAGACGGTGTCTCCAAAGCCAGCCATGTTGATTGACAGTAAGCTGAACAAGCTGAGCTCTGTCCCAGAGCTTCCTGTGGGCAGGCCCTGTGAGCAGAAGTCCACTCAGACATTACCCGTGTCTCCGACCACCTCCGCCCCCTCTGTCAGAGAAAAGGTGAGTAAAAGTTTAACCACAGATGAAAAGATGTGTCAGAGTCTTTTAAAGTGAACTGAAATCTGAAATGTACCCTCCTCTGCAGATGCTGGTTGAGGAGAACGAATGCCTGAAACAGGAGCTGTCCAGAGCAAAGATGGCCCTGGCCGAGGCCCACATGGAGAAGGATTCGTTGCTGCACCACATGAAGAATTTGAAACTCTCCTCTGGGAGTGGTAACAGCTAATGCCCACAGTGCAGAGCAGACTGCCAGGGGGTGGCACCGACCACAGCGGGCAGCAGGACAGGGTCTGGGCTCAGACGGGCGCAGCATCGGGAAGCCTGAGTGATGGAGGCTCTTTACGCCGCACTGCAACTCTTTGGGGAGCGGCGCTGATGCCCTCTGCGACTCCCTGCAAAAACTTCACTTTCTTAATTTCTTTTTAACATGTTGCAGTTTGCAAACAATAAAACTCTCGATTCAAGGGGGATCCAGCTGCTCCTGTCGCACCGTGACAAGAGGTCCTTAGTTTAGGGAGGAGCACATTCCACCCTTGGACCCCCTGGGTGTTTGTGCCGATTTCGCCTGGGATTACAGGGGGCAGGGTTTAGCCTGAATGTCATTTTAACAGAGGAATGTCTTACGCGAGACTTTGCACTGCACTGAATTGTATTTAACAGAAAACAAGCAAAAAAAAAAAAAAAAAAAGTGTGTCCGGTACCCCCTCCCCCTCCTGTTTGTATTGTAGTTGCGATTTTCAGGTCTCACGCTTAAATTTGCGTGCTTGAATGTTTTGTAAAGACTTGCGAATGCCGATGTCCCTGTTCTGTGTGTGTTTTACGTTGTGTGTTGCATTAGTAGGCGTTTCATTACGTTAATGCACAAAGAGTGAGTCTTAAGAGTCTTAATTATGTGTTTTGAACATATTTCTGATTCCACATCGTGGGTTTCCATCTGTTTTTCTTTTCTTTTCCTCCCTGTGTGCACCTGTCGTGTGTCCGTTAACGGCGCAGAATGTCAAGACTCCTTGAATCGAGCCGAGGCTGCACTAGCTGAGGCTCGTGGCTCTCTCCCCAATAAGAATGAAGAGTGCTGAACCTAGTTGTGTGTAGATTTGTAGATATATACGGATGCGTAGGTTCCTTTTTTTCAGGTTGCCAGTCCTTTGAGAGATTACTCTGTAAACAGGATCATGATATTCAGTGAACCTTTGTTGGTTGCAAGTAAAGAGGGTGATCGGACCAACAACTACCCACATCGAGAAGCTATAATGCTTAGTCTTGAGGATTTAGCTGACTTTGGTTCCACCCAGTTTATTGGTGTCCCCTCTAACATATCATGCTAGTGTCTGGTGCTACACAACCCTTCTGCTAGTTTCTGCCTCCCTCACACAGGTCTGGAGCCCTCCGATCAACTCAGTCCAGATGAAAGTGCTCAGCCACACCCAGCGTCCTTCCAGGCATTGGAGTCCTGCCCTCAGTAACTGCTGGGAGTGTGGTGATTATGTGACTATGTGAAGACGACTCGGTCCATCTGTGAAGGACCTATTAATCGCGCGTTAGACAAGTTCCACATACGATTCAGTGGCAGTCGTAGACAATAGATGCCTTATAATAATGATACGCAGCTGACCTTCAAACGTTCATCCCCCATGCAAGCTAAACATATTCTAAGAGTGAACGGTTTAATGTATTAGGGAGCGTGTGTGCGGCCACCTCCATCTCTGAACAAAGGGAAAATTGTGGGTGTGACGTCCTTCACAGCATCGGTGGTGGCGAGTGTTAATAACATGGTGACGAAAGGTGGAAATGGATCATTATTATTTCACACACTGGTCTCATGGCATAGGTGTCATAACCCAATGCGATGACTTGACCAATGGTACTTGATGATGATTTATCGCCACATTAATATTTGGGGAAGTGTCGCCCCAGATGTGTAAAATGATGCATTGTTTGGTCTTTTAATGCTGCTGAGTTCATAAAAATGTAAAAATAAAAAAAGGAGAAGACTATATCCTTTTGGATACCTCGTTTACTTGAATCATGTTGTTGGGTCTTTTATATCTTTTAACAGTCTGGCAAATTGAGGACGTGTTGGTGTGTGTTTTTTTTCATCCATGAATCTTAATCTTCTTCCTTTTAGCGCGGTGTTTCTCAATCTGGCTAAATCGTTCCCACTTAGGCCCGGCCTTAGTTAGCCTTGCCTGTTTTTAAATGAAGGCGGTAATATTTGAGAGCAGTGTGAGCTCAGCAGAAAAGCCGTACGATACCAACGCATCGGTCGAGGGCCGCTGCACAGCATCGTTCTTCAACTCGTGGCCCTCAAACGGAGGAATCAACAGATAACTGGGAGAACTGAGAACGGGGCCTAGACTTGGAATACAACGTTCTTACTTTCAGTTCTCCCTTCTATAGTGTCTGTGCAATTATAATTTATAATCTAATGCCTTCACTAAAATACACTATGTCTTTTAAATAATTTTTTTAAGCACTGCCAAATTCAAATAAACCCATTAATATGTTATCAGCTCCGACATTTTGTGGAGTCTACAACACGTTTGGAGAGGCCTAGATCTGGTTTGGTTCGATATGAGCCCCTTTAGGTCCCTATTTACCTCAGGTCGCGTCCCGAAGTGAGGGAGTCAATTGAGGCCCCAAAACACCCCGAAACCGGAGAGAAACGCAGACTGACTGTATCTCCTGTCGCCGGAACCAAAGCCTTTTTTATGTCTTCTGCAGCGTGCTTTTTGTTGTTGGTTTTTTTTTTCAGCTGGACCACGGCGCTCTTCACGCCCGCGTTGCCGGAGGTGCCTGGGTTACGAGCACGCAGCGTGCGTGCGCGCACACGCGCCTCGGAGCCCCCCGCGACTTGATGACATTGATAACGGGGGGGGGGGCGTCCTGTCAGAGAGAGGAGCGAGGACGGAGGACGAACGACGCCAGAAAAATATAAAAATCTGTATGTCTATATGTCACACGACAAATGAAACCGTCCCTCCGCCAGACCCCCGTGTCCACGCCCCGCGGAGCCTCGACTCCCACCGCCAGAGAGAGAGAGAGAGAGAAGTGAACTGCGGAACCCGGGTTCCGATCGGCCCCTGGACCGGTGTGGACGCGGCGCTGGATGCGACGCAGCCTCCCTCCCTCCCTCCGTCCGTCCCTGCGTCCGCCCCCCCCCGATCCCGTCCGCTCCGCGCAGCTCTCCCGCTCTGTAGCCGTTCCGGCGATGATCCTCCACTGACCGAACCGCTCGCCCGGGCTCCGCGATCCGGATTAACTTGCTCGAAATGGGGAAAGAACAGGAACTACTGGACGCCGCTCGAACCGGGAACGTCGCGTTAGTGGAGAAACTACTGAGCGGCAAAAAGGGATTATTGGGCTCCGGTTCCGGATCGATACCGCTCCCCAGTTTACTGAGGTAGGTGCACCAGCGGCGCTGTCACATAGACAAAGATCCATTTCAGCCAGCGTCCCGGGTCCGGTACCGGTACACCGACACCGACGATGCCCACACACAGCCTGCGCCGTGGAGAACACACCCACACAAGGCAAGCCTGACCACCTCACCCCACCTATCTCCAACTTGAGATGTACCGCTCCGGCCAGGACCGGGTCACGGTAAGGACCTGAGAGGGGTCACGTGACCCGTACAAACCACAGCCTGTGATGAGCCGCTCAGATAACTAACAGGATTGAGGGACTGGGCAGTTGGTCCACGGTTTAATTGCCGTGGGACCCTCGTCTTAAAACTTCACTCCCGCCCGCCCGTCCTGGATGAACTCGAGGTGGTTGTGTGGCTTCTCTGCGGAGGAGATCCAGGCGGACCCAGAGCCACGTTTCTCAGCTGCCCGCGGTCTCGGTTTCGCAGCGGCGGGATGGACGTGTGCCGTTGCCGGAGCCAGCAGATGGGGGAGGGGGTCGCTGGGAATGGCACGGCTCCCCGTCTGCACGAGTACAGGAGAGGGAGGAAGCCCCAGCGTCGCCTCCTGCTCCTCCTCCTTCTCCTCGTCCTCCTCTCGCGGCGTGGAGCTGCGAGTGGAGCCCGCCGTTGTGCCTTCAGTGCACAAAAGAGCCTTTCTGGTGGAAACGCAGCTGCGCTGGCCGAGGGTAGAGCCTCGGCTGCTCAGGAGCCCCTCTTATTTCCTTACCCTATGTCCCAACTCTTCTCGCCAGCCATTGTTATGAGCGTGTGTGGCCCTTTGTTCGGTAGCTCCACACCGTCGTCCTGTTCTCCAGAAACTTTTCTTCGGCGCTGGGTGGTCCGTCCTTACCTTCCAGAAGCCCCATTTCTCCTGCCAAACAGTTCCTTTTCGCTGTAAGGGACGGGCAAGTTGCCTTGGGATCTGTGTTCCCTACAAGTCTGAGGGCAAAGGTCAAAAGCCAGAGGAATGTTCCACCCCAAATTCTTCTTATGTCTTACGAAGACATACGAAGACAAAGCTTCCTCATTTCAAATCGGAAACACACTGTGACACGAATTATAAATGAATACCTGCATGTACGTATGGTCTCTGCTGGGCCTCAATAAGTCTTTAAAATTCTGTAATGCCATTTACACGTAGGGCATAAACGTCAGTGCGTATTTAAAAGTGCTGTATGTGGGCTTGATGTTGTACAGATGTGGCACGCTGTATTAAAAATGACAAACAAGGTGGAACTGAGAACTGATATTAACTGTACGGCCCACCCAGATTAAAGGCTGTGGTTTTTATGGACTTGAAGAAACCAGGTCATGTGACCTCTCAGGTCCTTACTGTTACCTAGTCCTGCCTCCTGGCCAGAATAAAAGGCTGGAGCTGGAAATCTTAAGTGGGGTGAGGTGGTCAGGCCTGCCTTGTGTGAGTTTAAAATTCTGTAATGCCTTAAAAATGGGGCTTTTACATAGGTTTTAAATAATTCACACGTAGGACGTAAACGTCAATGTGTATTCAAAACTGTATGTGGGGTTGATGTTGTACAGATGTGGCACACTGTAATAAAATTACAAGGTGGAACTGAGAACTGATATTAACTGTACAGACCACCCCGAGTTTGTACCGGTATGATCAGGCGGGACTGTTTTCAGAGAAACGCGCCACACTGTGTGGTTCGCAGAGGTATGTTAATTTGATTTTATAGCGCGAGCAAGTTTAGTGAGTCGTGGTTTGAGAACGAAGCGTTTATTGGTTGACCGAAACCAGTTAAACACTATGAAATGAGGACACTGAAGTAAAATACTAGGTAAAACGTCCCACCCAGTATCCACACAACCACGGATACACACACACACACACACAGCCACCAGTCTTATTCATGGTCTTAAAATGGTCTGAAAAAGGTCTTTTAAAAAAGTCTTGAATTTTAAATAACAAATTGAAATTGTAACACAATTGTAAATTGTAACACATTCTGCTGATTTCATGTCACTCTGGATACGGGCATCTTCTAAATGCCATAAATGTAAATGTAACTCGTCGTGTTACAAACGAAAGTGGAACCAATAAGGACAATTTTGTCTCTTGTTTCCTTTTATAAAGAGACCTTCTGTAAATCAGCGGTTTGTCCCCACGTCTGCACCTCCCTGTCCCTCTGCGGATGTGACATGTCGCGGTTTTGTATGCCTCTGCATGAACACCTCTCAGGCCAGCGATTGCGAGCGGGAAGAGGCGGTGCTCTGGCCGTGTGCGGATTGGCGCACGAGGGCGGCAATCACCGCGGCCCGTAAAAATAGCACAGTGGCTCGCGTGATAAGAGTCGCAGGAATCCTGGCAACTCTTTCCTCCACAAAAAACCTGCTAAGTTTAACTCAGACGCCAAATGCAGCTTATTTTGGCCTGGCAGCAAGGCGGTCTGCCTCGGGCCGCGTCCTAAATGCTGTGTCATGTTGTACAATTGCAGCTCTATACATAATTATGGGTGAGTGTTTGGTATTAGTGTGCACTACCGCATTATATTACATAGTCCAGAATTAGTGCATTCTGCCCATTATAAGCCACTTTTGTGTGGATTTTGTCACTAAATGTTGCCACATACAATACAGGCCAAAAGTTTGGACACACCTTCTCATTCAATGTGTTTTCTTTATCTTCATGATCATTTACGTTGGTAGATTCTCACTGAAGGCATCAAAACTATGAATGAACACATGTGGAGTTATGTACTTAACACAAAGTGGAGACCTGGACTCCACAGTCACCGGACCTGAACCCAATCCAGATGGTTTGGGGTGAGCTGGACCGCAGAGTGAAGGCAAAGGCGCCAACAAGTGCTAAACACCTCTGGGAACTCCTTCAAGACTGTTGGAAAAGCATTTCAGGTGACGACCTCTTGAAGCTCATCGAGAGAATGCCAAGAGTGTTCAAAGCAGATATCAGAGCAAAGAAACTGGAATATAAAACATGTTTTCAGTTATTTCACCTTTTTTTGTTAAGTACATAATGTGTTCATGTGTTCATTCATAGTTTTGATGCCTTCAGTGAGAATCTACCAACGTAAATGGTCATGAAAATAAAGAAAACACATTGAATGTGAAGGTGTGTCTGAACGTTAGGCCTGTGGTGTATATACACAAATACACAGTATACACATAGACTTCTTAATTACCATTTAGTGCTACCAGGGCTTGATATTGTGGTGTGAGGTGAAGTGTCTTCAAGATACATTGTTTAGTCCATTTATGTAAATCCTGATGACACCTTACCCTGACAAATAAGCAAATAAGCCTCGTGCTCCCCCGGGGTAGCAGTGGTACATTTTTGGACTGTGGTCTAGCTGTGTTGGTGCAGCTCTGAGGGTGATAACTGATGAAGTAAGATACTTGCTGTGTTCCCATAGTAGAAGAAGAACCCGGCGAACAGACTTGTGATTTATTTCGCTTTCTTTTAGCAGAACGAGCGCGTTTCCCCTGAGCTTTATTTCGTCTGTAAAACGAAGCGCCTCTCCCCATTACTCTCTCCCCCACCGTCTGACCTAGTGTGGTACAGTAATGGATTACGAGCTCCCAAAAGCTGTTGTTTCGGGGTTATTGCTGTAGACAATTCTTCATTCATACTCACAAGGAGACCCAGAGTTGAAAAAGCACAACGTGAAGGCCTTATGGCCTACGCTGATCTGATGTACTGGGATTTTCTTATGATAGCATCTTTAGTCCAGGACTAACCTTAACCCCTGTCCAAATATTCGGTTTGATTCAGTGCTATAACACAAACCCACCTAGGCTTTTCTATTTGTTATATGTGTGTGGAGACCTTGTGGTTAGTTAAGCTTTTGTAGACAGTCTTGTTGCTGGATATGTATCAGTGAAGTGAAACAATGCACCGTTTGCGTTGTCATAATTCAGATGGAATGCTAAGAACAGAGAACAAAATTGTTTAACGGACATCTCGTGGGACATATGACTTTCGTTCCATCAATGTTCACACTTCCGAAGATCTGCTGAGGCTCTGGCACACACGTAATAAATTTTAAAATTATTTTTAAATAAAAGTAGCATTATCTGAGCACTATAGTCCAATCAGTGTACAGTATTATATTCTATTAGCATGTCTGAGATATATTATGGTATTAGGGCAAAATTCTCCATCTCCCTGCTGTGGTTTTCTGTGAGCATGGACATCGCCAAGGTTTACCTTACAACCCTTTTAAGGCTACTAGTTATTATTATGGCTACTGTATATGTAGAAGAGCTCATGTTCATGGGTGCATGTTCATTTCTTTGTGAAATGACATAGTGACACAACGAGATGTGTCCTCTGCTTTTAACCATCACCCTTGATGAGCAGCTGGCAGCCATGACAGGCGCCCGCGGAGCAGTGTGTGGGGACGGTGCTTTGCTCAGTGGCACCTTGGCGGATCGGGATTCGAACCGGCAAGCTTCTGATTACTGGGCCACCACTGCGCCTTGTTGTCATGATCTAGCTTTAAGCTAAACGTAAATTGTGTTTCTCCTCTCAGATATTGGATTGTGTGGTCATTTGAATACTCCAGTGGGCTCTGGTGCATTTTCAATAGTTTATTCCTGAACGCAGTACATGCATAGCAATCTTCGGAGAGAATGATACTTGCATAAAAATAATTGTGTGCCTGAGAAGCACCCCACTCATAACAGGAGTCCATCTACCTTTGACTGTTTGGTTAAAGACAGCGATGTTAGAAATGTTTCCTTTATATTTCTAACCAGCAAATTAGGAAGTTATTGTTATTTACATGAATGTTTTTCATATTTGCTCTGAATTTGAATGAAATAAGTGAAAGTTTATATTTTGATATTACTAATTAGAGGTGGGAATAGATTAATTTTCTTAATCTATATTAATTCCAAGATTACAGTGAGATTAATCTAGATTAATCTAGATTCTATATTAATCTACATTAATCTACATTAAAATGGCTCATTTGGATTCTGTCGAAGGCATTCAGAATATGTGTGCTACCCAAATAATGACTAAAAGTAAGTCATTGAGAATGGTTTCCCAAGCCAGGTTGCGCATTAGACCAGGGGCTCATCTCCCGTTTCCAAAATGCATCACAAACTGCTTGAGAAAGCTGTTCTACTATGATAATTGGTGATGAAAATAAATTATGTTCAATAAGATGTACTTGTGTTTACCAACTGTTTATTCAGTTAAATAGCAGCATCCATGTTACCACGTCACGTTTGATGTGGTCATTTCACAGTTGGAAGACTCGTTCTCGCCCCCTACAGTGCAATTCGGCTAGGTATACATCCGCGCTAAAATATCAAAGTGAAAGTTATCATAGTGTAGCGGTTCTTCTTCTGCGTTGTGTAACTTTTTGATTTCGTTTCTTGAAGCACAAATGATGAACTGACACCCAAGAGATTTTCTGTGCTAAGTGTATTCTGTACAAAAAGCAAGATCGCGCCAGAACATCGCGTCACATATCGCGTCTTTCTGCACCTCTCTCTACAATATACAGTATTAAAAAAACATTCACAAAATAACACACATGCAAACTATTCCTAATATGTACATACATTAAAATGAAAGAAATAACTTTTTGCACACAAACCCCACGCACCTCTCACAGCTCACGCCATGTGTTCAAGAGACCTGAACCGGGTCTCAAAAACAAAATAAAAGTCTTTAGGAAATAAGAAACTAAAAGACACAAGAAAGAAGAAATATACTTATAAATCTAGTGTAACCATTTAACTCCGGCACAATAGCTTGCGTAGTATAGACCCAGCTCCCAACCCAACTTTGTGAATAGATTAACGGTGATATTTTTTTTATTGCCCAATAAGATTCTCACGTTAACACAGCACGTTAACGACGATAACGGCCCACCACTACTAATAATGTATGAGAAGAAACACCATTTTCATTATTTTAATATTTATTAACCAAAAAATTTTGACAATGACAGGGATATCCAATAATAACAAAAATGGACAATGTCAGTAGCATTCAGTCTCTGCTTCAACTGGTCCCAGACGTGTTCTATGGGGTTCAGGTCAGGGGGCATTGATGGCCAAACCATATGAGGCACTCCAACTTCCTGAAATTGAGCTGTGACGATGGCCACGATGTGGTCCATCAACAGAAAGTTGGGGGTGTGCTGGCAGAATTGGGGGATGATGATGGGTTCTTTGATGTCTCTGAGGTAAAAAGTCAACGTCAAAGTCAACTTTATAGTCATCTCACTATATACAAGTACACAGGGAGACAAGATTGCGACGATTTGGAGATTCACAGTGTGCAAAAAGACAGTGCAAATGGCATAACACACAACACCAAAACATGACAAGGGACATTGTGCACTGACCCATAAAATAGTGCAGGTTGAGACAAACTAGGCTGACAAGTATCAGCAATGAGTGTATGTGGTATATGATATGCTATAACAATAATGGTAGTGGTAGTGATATGACATTATATGAGTACCGTGCAGTGACTGAGCCATGTATAATAATCAAATCTGTTTTGCACTGACTGGTGATGTCTGCCCAGACTGTCGCACCTTCTCCACCATGGGGACCATGTTGACCTCGGCGTATCACACACCTTGCCCTCTCCACGATGTCTGACTGCATAGGTCCTTAGGCACTGGTCATCATTGCGGTCTGTCACTCGTGGGGCTCCAGTCCTGTCATGAAGTCTGCCAGTAGTTCTGTGTCTTGATGCAAGTCTGCTGATGACACTTTGAGACACACCAAGTTCACGAGCAAAATCTGACCGCCTGCCACCGACCCGAAGGGGCACCATGGCCAGGTGACGCTGCTCATCCGTTAAGTGACGTTGTGTGTTCATGACTGTTTGAATGATGAACTTGGAATAACTTTCTGACAATGCCAGCTTTTTATACCCACAGAATGTTGAAATTGTCTCTTGGTATTGGCGTCATTATAAGGCACACCTGTACACGATGAGACCACTACACTACAAAAGACATGGAAAACAATGAGTTGTGTCTATCAAGGCTGATTCTCTGGAAAATGGAGCCAAAATGCTAAATGTTTTCTGAAATATTAGCACTTTTACTTTCACCCTGGAGCAACTTAGGTCTTAGCAACCTGTGTCTCCTGGTTCATAGGCGAGTGTGTTGCCCACTAGGCTACTACCACCCCCACATGTCACACTTGTTCATAGTTCTGACCACTAGTTATGGGGAGAATAGTCCAAATCAGGGAGCTTTTGCTGTGATGGCAGCATTGCACACTCTTGGATAATCTCCATCACCTTAAATTGAAGGTTTATACTGAACTTCTTATCAGTCACTCTTTAGTCCAGAGTTAATGAGCGTCTCATCAAGCAGTGAAGAAGGTAAAAACATACTTCGCTTTGTCACACTCAGTGGTTTACTTCTAAATAACACAACAATTTTTTTTATCCAGTTTATATAGCAATGAGCTCATCTGTAGGTTTGTGAGAAGAGGAGACTGAGCTGACAAGCTGGAATCTTAAGATAATGCAATTATTGTTTAAAACACCCGCTGAACTTAAGTTCAGGAAGTATATACAGCACAGGCCAAAGAGGAGTTCCCAGAGGTGTTTAGTGTTTGTTTGCCCCTTTGCCTTCACTCTGTAGTCCAGCTCACCCCAAACCATCTGGATTGGGTTCAGGTCCGGTGACTGTGGAGGTCAGGTCTCCACTTTTTGTTAAGTACATAACTCCACATGTGTTCATTCATAGTTTTGATACCTTCAGTGAGAATCTACTAATGTAAATGGTCAAGAAAATAAAGAAAACACATTGAATGTGTGTCCAAACTTTTGGCCTGTACTGTACATCAGTACAGGCAGCAGTGAATGCTATAAATGCTATAGACAGATAGATGGTTACTATTTATAATTTGATAATATGTGACTAATAATATTGTCTGAGGGTAGTGGTGTCGGTCACAGTAGTATGATGTTTTATAGTCAGACTGAAGTGGTGTGCTGTGGGTCAAGTAGGAAGCTCTAAATATTTTACATGGGATGGGTATATAGTTTGTATGGAGTGGTTTCTGAGGGTAACCATCTCAGTCTAGTGGTATACTGGGCGCTGTGGTATAATCACAGTCACCAGATGGAGGAGTATTCTGAATTTGCTGCTGTGCTCTGTGTGCTCTATATTGCAATAATGCATATTTAAGACTATGACTAAAAGGTTTACTCCACATGGTTTATTCTCTCTAGATGGTTAAAGTTTTTTTTTAAATTGGTAGGAAGATGGTGGACGAGAGGTGACTGGAGTGGAGAGAAAAATCTGCTGTCCCCCCCTGCAGATAAATTCAGTCGCTTTTTTAAAAAAATGCAATGGTAGTAAATTCATTTTGAACCATATCTCCATTCTTTACCATCAGCAATGCCAGTGGACTTGATGGTTCCTGTGCCTTAACGCATTTTGCTGCAGGAACTGGCTTGGCCTTTCCCATTAATTAACTGCTGATTAAAAAGCCAGTTGTGGAAACACGCTCACGCTGCAACTCTCCAGATGCCGAGCTGCCATTTCCTGATCTTTCCAGATATGAGCATCAAGTCCTCCAGAGAGTGTGAAATAGGTAGCAGGTGGAGGCACAGATAACTGTTTTGTCACGCTTGGCTTTTTGAATCTATCGCCGGAGCGGAGGCAGGTCCCGTTTGGAAGGGAAGCTTTTCTTCCCCTTCAGCCTTGTTAAACGGCCGTGCAGAGGGAAGGCCACATTGCCCCCCTCCTGCTTCAAATCCTGATAGCTGCAGCACAATTTCCCATTTCAGCAAGGCCCACTGAGGTTTATGAACTTAGATTTCCTGGTGTAAACACATTAACTGTGTCATCAGAATGGTACGAAGGCATTTCTGTTCTGCTTTGTGTTAAGTGCTGTCAGCCAGCAGACCACTAAAGGCCGAAATATACTTGCTGTTAACGACGTGCGTATATACATACGTACGTACGGCCGCAGTCTGTATCCTGCCTTCTGTGCATCGTTTTGTACTCAGAAATTGAAAGAACTTATACGGAGATGCAATACCTGCGGAATTTTGCACCCAACAGTCAAGATGTCCACGTATTAATATGCAGGTATTCATTCATGAACACTGACCCCTGGTGGTAAGGAGTACACACTACAGATTGCGATGCACAGTACGGACGCAAGTAAATCAGCACAAACGTTAACAATGAAACTGTGTATGGATACTCATACGTAGCTCACAGCAATTATATATTACACACTTTTGCGTTGTTTTCTCGTATAAATGTTAAACACAGAGGAATATTCATAGAGTTTCTTTGTCGTGTAGCCTTTTCAGATTATAAGGTCAGAATGCTGCTGTGAATACAAACCTCGTGAAAAGAATGTAGTTTTGTCACAAGTGCAGATTGTGCACCATTTGTCCATCCTAGTCTACCTGTGCATAGACTACAACAGTTGTAATCAATATAGACAATTAAAATGGATTATTAAAATAGTTACCAACTAATTTACTAATTGTTGTTGTTTACATCATCTAGTTGTGGTTTCATTGTTGTTCTCCATTTCCATGTTTGTATGAAATAGTGCATTACCAGTAAAGATGGTTTGTCGGCAAGTCGTCAAGCAGTGTTTTTTTTACCTTGGTCAGACAAGATGGTCAGACATCTTACTAAACACCTAATGGTGTGTGAGTGACCCCTCCCAGTAGCTGTACCCTGCCGAAGCTGTCGATCATTTTATGTGAAGTGACTGTCATTGTTAAAAACAGCACAGCACACGGTGTGCACAACGAAACGTGTCCTCTTAGTGAGCAGTGGGCAGCCATGACAGGCGCCCGGGGAGCAGTGTGTGGGGATGGTGCTTTGCTCAGCGACACCTCAGTGGCACCTTGGCGTTTCAGGATTCGAACCGGCGACCTTCCGATCGGTCCCTTTTCTTACCCGCTAGGCCACCACTGCCGATCTGCAGTATTATTCAGCACGGTGATGTGTGCGGGGGAGGGGGAAGCTTTGGCGGATGATGCGGGGGACCTGGCCACTTATTTTTTATTTGCACCAAAATGGTTAAATTGACAGATTAATCTTGAATCAAAATCATCATTAGTTAATCCAAATACCACAGTATCCTAGGACTCACGTTGTCTCTTATAGTATTTTCTGGATCGTGTCAGCTTCTAAACCAAACATGCAGGTTGATTATCAGCTTATAGCTTAAGGCAATCAGCAAAGATAATGCATATTCAGCAAGTAGCTGAAAGGTTGCACTTGGTCGAGAGGGTCTGTAAATGAGACTTTTCATCAGTCGCTGAAGTGACCTGCGCATTTCATGAGCACTTTTGTCGGCCTGCACGCCCAGATGTTCAGTCGATGTTAATTCCCTTCACAGAGTGCCTCACTGACAGTGAACAGTCACGTCTGGGTGAGGAAGCCTGGTCCATAACCTTTTTTTTTTTTGGTTTTATTTTGGCAGAATACCAGTGATAAGCTCTGCGCTCCTATGCCGACAGCGAAGTCAGTTTAAATGGCTGAAAAGGTAGATTCCGGACCCGGTGCATTATGATTGGCTGACTGACCTGTACGTTTGAATTTGGGATCAGTGAAGACAAAAGGGGAGGCATGATCATCTGAACCCACGCAGCGTGAGAATGTGCAACTTTGCTCTGTTGCTGGCCCAGTCCTCAGGCGCGGAGGGCTCCAGATGAGCGATGAGTGTCTAACTCTTGCACTGACACTATCGCGTGCACGCAGGAGCACGTTTGAGAGTGAAGCCGGGCGCCGGGCCGATGCATGCCGGGTTGTCTGTGAAGTGATTAAGTGCTTGCTCTCCCTGCCCTGCTCCGGTGGGGGAGGCCCGATCGAACCCGGACACTCTGTTTACAGTCCCATTAGAGCCCAGTCGGGGGAGGGCTGCCAGGACTCTGAGCCAATCCATTCTGTCCCATAATTCTGTTAGCTTCTGCCTGTATGACAGTCTGTCTGTCGGCCTGTCTTTTCATTAGTGTGCTTAGTCTACAAGCTTTACATCAGGGGTCTCAAACTCGAGGCCCACGGACCAGTTGCTGCCCGTTGGATGATATTTTGTGGCCAGCAGGATGATATAAAAGTTTAATGTTAATGTGGCTCATGGGTTTTATATGATTTTTTTTTTTTTTATTCAGCGAATGCTGAAAGTTGACGCCTATATGAATGCCACTCTCCGAGCAGATGATTTGTTATCATGATGAATCTGCAAATTAACGATCAGACTGACG